>NW_027185655.1:19819466-19850405 GCF_028583685.1 Petaurus breviceps papuanus | reverse complement strand
GAGAGAGAGAGAGAGAGAGAGAGAGAGAGAGAGAGAGAGAGACTGTGACTGTGACTGTGACTGTATTCTATTTTTGGTTCTTCACACTGATGAAAAGTTGGCTATATTGGGTCATGATTTGTTGTAAGAAGAGTGTGTAGGTCTGCATTCCATATAAGGATAGAAATTCGGAGCCTAAAAGGACCCTTAGAAATTATCTAAGAGCCAACACTTATACAAAGCTTTAAAGTCTGCAAAATGCTTTACATGTATTACCTTAGATCTTTAGAACACCCCTGAGGAGTTGCAGCACTTTACAGATTAAGAAAACTGAGGCTGAGAAAGGTCAAGTGACATACTCAGCTTTACTCAGTAAATATGTATCTAAGATGAGATTTGAACTCAAGTCTACCTGCCTTCAAGCCCAGCTCTCTATTTAACATGCTACACTATCTATTAGTCACAAAAATCATATCTTACAGAATTCCAGAGCAGGAAAGGGTCTCAGTGAAAACCCGTCTGACTCTTTTATTTTATAAGTGAAATGAGCACAGAAATGAAGTGTCAGTCAGTCAATTAACAATTAAGTGCCTACTATGTACCAGGTACTGTGCTAGGCTATGGGGATAAAAAAGGCAAAATGCAGTCCCTGTTCCCAAGAAGGTCACAGTCTTATGGAGGAGAGAACACCCAAAAAACTATGAACAAACAAAGTATAGGATAAAAGGGACATGTTCAAGGGTGGGAAGGCATTAGCATTAAGGGGGATTGGGAAAGGATCCTTGTAGAAAGTGGGATTTTATCTGGGACTTGAAGGGAGCCAAGGAAGACTGGAGGCAATGACAATGAAGAATCAAATTCTAGGTCCAGGGAACAACCATTGAAAATGGAGTCTGGGGATGGAGAATCTTGTTCAAGGAAGACAAAGAAGACTGTCTTCACTGAATCAGAGTGTGGTGGAATCAGGAAGATGTAAGAAGCCTGGAGAGGAGGGAGAACACATTTAAAGGGCTTTGAAATAAAGCGATTTATGATTGTGATGGGATAATACTGTGCTATATAAGAAATGATGAAATCAATGATCTTAGAAAAACTTGACTAGACTTGCATGAAATAATGAAGAACAAAATGAGCAGAACCAAGAGAATGTTGTATACAATAATGACAATATTGGTTTTTTTTTGGAGGGGGGAAGGCAAGGCAATTGGGGTTAAATGACTTGCCCAAGATCACACTAGTAACTATGATCAACTGTCTGAGGTCAAATTTGAACTCAGGTCCTCCTGACTCCAGGGCCAATACTCTATTCACTGCACCACCTAGCCATCCAACAATATTGTTTTTAAGAACCACTTTTAGTGACTAAATTATTTTGGCTATTACAAATACCCAAATCAACCACAAAGGATGTATGAAGGAAGATGCTGTCTACATCCAGAGAAAGAACTGATAAATAGAAGTATGTATTGAATGGTTTTACATAAATGTATACATATTTGTGTCTAATGGTAGTCATCTCTAGGGTAGGAGGGGAAGGAAGAAAAAAAGAAAGTTACATTATTATATATTTAAAAGGAATACCATGTTGTACATAATAGATTTGCAGTTTCATGTACAATCATCTTTTTTTAAAAAAAATTCTACTATGCTATGGAAATACTTGTTTTATTTCTTAAGTTCAGAATAAAATAAATGAAATAGAAAAATAAAGTGACTTATCCAAAGTCATTGGGACTAGTACCCCAACCCTGCCTCTTAGTATATTGTCCTGTCCATATTATCCTGTTTCAAAATAATACTTTTCTTTCATCTTTGTTTCTAATCAAAATTCCTCTTTTCTCTTATTTCCCCTGATAGCAGGCTTTTTAAGAGATAACATTTCTCTGTTCTGGATTCCCTAGACCCTCTTCTATGGGATCATAAGTCATTATAGGATCTGAAGATATTCTGAGTTCTCCTTTTGGTTTCTTTCCTCATTTCCATTTGACTTCAGGAGAAATGAGAATTTGAAATAAGCTGTTATAACTCTGGTGTTTCAAAATCCCCCAGATAATTTGAACTAGGTAGGTTCCTGTCACAAACCAAATGTATCCTGTAGACTCAATATAATCATGACCAACTTGGAAGAGCAAACATGCTTGGGAAATGCTTCTTATCAAAGAATTTGGGGTTTGGGCTCAAATGATCTCTGATGTACAAATAAATTAATATCACAGTTGGGGAGGATTCTCTTTGATGACACTTTCTATGATACTTGTGATCAGAAACCCTGTTCTGATTTTAGCTAATTTAACATCACTATTATTAGCAGCATTATTTCTCAATCTCTAGGCAAGGATAGATTTAGGAATCAAGGATCACACAGGGTCATTATGGAGCCCCATTGCCCTTGAGAGTTTTTAAGGCATTCGCTGCGTGAACCATGCATGCTCTCTTACCATACCAGGCATGACAGAGTGTGGTAACCAGAGCAGGTCAAATATAGGATCGCCAGTAACATGTGCCAACCCAGGCATTCACAGAGAGATCAGCTTCATGAAGTCTATTTCAGGCAGGTGTTAATAGTTGACTAAGTACAAAAATAATTTGGAGAGACAGGAGGGCATTCATGCTGGCAGAGACTGATTAAATTAATATACGCCAATAAATATAACAACAGAAGTAACAGCAATCCTTAGAAGTCTGCAAAGTATGAAAGTTAGAAAAAATATGTACATATACATACATATTACTAATAATATTACTACTACTAGTAGCTAACATTTGTATAGTGCTTAATGCCTACTATGTGACAGGCACTGTGAAAAGTGTTTTTTTTAAACAAATATTATCTAATTTGATGTTTACAGCAACCCATTAATGTGAATGTTATTACCCCATTATACAGATTGAGAAAACTGAGGCAAACAGAAGTTAAGTGACTTTCCCAGAGACACATGGCTAGTGAATATTTAAAGGCAGATTTAAGCTCAGGTCTTCCTGACTCCAAGTTTAGCTCTCTATCAACTGTACCACCTAGCTGTATGTATGTGTGTATATATTTTTAAAATGCTATATCTATATATATGTATACAAACATACTACATGTGTGTATACGGGTGTATACATATACACCCGTATACACCATGTGGTTGAATAAGCTTTTTTATGCTGAGGGGCCAGGTTTTGACTCTTTGGAAGGTTATGTTAGATTCAACAAGATAATGTGTTCCAACTACAAAAAAGGTATTGTGTAAGGAACCAGGCACACAATGACAAAAATTCCTTGCCTTCAAGGAATTTATGTTCTACTGAGGGAAATATGCATTTAGATCAGAAAAATAAATAAAATATAATTTTATTATTTGTTAAATATATAAAATATATAACAAGTAAATATAAATTAATTTTGGGGAGTGAGGAAAGAACACTAATACAGAGTAGATTGTGAAGACCAAGAAAGGTGTTCTACTTCGAAGGAAACTAGGGATTCTTCTATGTTGTGATGTCGGAGGAGAACATTTTGAGCACAGGAGGTAGTCTATGCACATATAGAGAACACCAAGAAGTTCAGTTTGACTAGATTGTAGTTTGTGTATGGGGGTAGGGGAGGAGGGGTATTAATCATTCCAAAAAGAGAGGTTGGAGCACAATTGTCTTTAAATGCCAGAGGAGTTTGTCCTAGAGGCAATAAGAAGGCACTAGGTTTCTCGAGTGGGGTGGTGATATGACCCTCTCCTCTTCAGGAATATTATTTAAGTTGCTTTATGGAGAATGTATTGGAGAGGGGAGAGATTAGAGGCAGAAAGAGCAATTTTAGATGATTGAAATGATTCAGGTGAGTGGGGATGCCAGCTTGAACAAGGATGATTTGGATTTGAGTGAAAGTAGAATCAGCACAACTTGATCTTTGTTAAGATATGAAGGATACAGGAGGAGCTGAGGATAAGTCTGAGCTTGCAAACCTGTATGGCTGGAGGGGAAATTGACAAAAAAGGTGAATTTTGTGTGGAAGAGAAGTTAAAATTAGAAGAAAAAATAATTTATTAAATTGTTCCTTACTTTTTCTTTGATAATGTGACTCAAAGTAGCATTTTATGGGGCAAAAAGTTAACCTGTTCTCTTTTCTCAAAGAAATTTGTTCCCATGTTAGGATACAGTATTATATTCTTGATTCAATCCAATTTGATAAACATTCGTTAAGGACTTCCTGTGTTCCAAGCATGGGCTAGGCACTTGATATGCAAGGACAAAAATAGACTAGTCCCTGCCTCAAGAATTTTACATGATACTGGACTGAATTGGAGTGAATAGATAGAATATGACATGTATATCGATATCATAAAAGGAAAAGTGTTGTACGGCAAAGGAGAATTCCTTCTTAACACAATTGAGGAGTTTCAATTCTGATGGCTGGAGGGACAGCAAAGACATTGATAAAAAGAAGGAAGTTGGGAGAAGGCTTATGTGGGGAGGATGATGGGTTTGAATAGCATGTATTGATTTTGAGGCATTGGGATAGTTGGTATTCCAGTGCAGCTGATTGTTGTTGAATTGCAGGCCATTTTGAAATCTGAGGACTTGACCTCAAAGGACAAATTGCAGCTACATAATGGTTTAGAGTTACACTATGCATTGGAATAGCAATTGAACACATGGGAGCAGATGAAATCACCAATAGATTGCTATTGTTTGTCCTTCTTTCTTGAAGATGCCCAATGACATTAGGAGGGTGATATCTTGCAAGTGAATAGGATTTAAGTGAGACAGAACTGTGCAAAGTCATCAGCCTCACTCTCTCCTCCAGACTCATCCAAGTTCAGTGATAAGACAAAGGTCAGGACAACTGGCAATGGTTCTGGATGCAATGGGAGACCTTGACCTTTTTAAGCTAAGGTCTTTCCTAAATCTCAATTTGTCTGAGGCAATGCCCACTAAGTAAGGAAAGGGTAGGTAAGAATTGAGGCAAAAGTTGGACTACTTTGCCTTTGAAATCAGTCTGGGAGGAGAAGACACTCAGAGTTAGGTTGTAAAGAGAACAGAAGACAGACATGAACAGAGCCATGGTAAAGATTATAGTTGAATCCACTGGAGCTGATGAGATCACCAAGTGAATTAGTATAGAGGGAGAAGAGAAGATGGCCCAGAACAGAATCCATGGTGAGTGGGCATGGGCTGGATGAAGATCCAGTTGAGGAGATTGAGAATGAAGAGTCAGACTGGCAGGAGGAGAGCAGAAGAGAGTAGTGCCATGGAAGCTTAGAGAGAAGAGGCTATCAAGGAGAAGTGTGTCAAAAGCAGCAGAGAGGTCAAGAGTGGTGAGGAGTGAAAAAAGTCCATTAGATTTTGTAATTAAGATATCACTGGCAACTTTGGAGAGATAAATTTCAATTGAATGATGAAGTCAGAAGTGAAACTGTAGGGAGAGAGGAAAGATGAGTTAAAAAGAGAGTGAGAGAAAAGGAAGTGGTAGTATCAATTATAGATGACCTTCCCAGGGAGGTTAGCCTCAAAATGCAGATGCATTATGGGTTGATGGTGGCTTTCTGAGAATGGAGAAGACATGGGCATGTTTGTAGGCAATAGGAAAGCAGCCAGTGGTCACAGAAATATTAAAGATCAGTGAGAGGGTGGGGATGATGAAGGGGACAGTCTTAATGGTGAGGTTTCATGATGCATTTTGGTGGAACCATCTCAAAGATTTCAGAGTCAGATCACCTCCAATCCAAGTATAGGCATTAATTGAGATTGACTCCTTTCAGGAAGTGGGCTAAGTTCCAAGGGGAACCAGCAACTTCAGAGAAAGCAGGATGGATTTTTATAGGATAAAAATGCTGATTACACAGCTGAAATTCACATGGAATATGATTAATATTGAAAAGGCAGGAAGAGTTTGTTAAAGGATTAGGTAATGGAGGAGGGGTCCCTTCTATGGTTCAGTGGTTAAACAGGTCATACTGTCCTCCAACCGGCTAGCTATTGTGGTTCTGCCTGGTAAAGACAGAGAGTTAGGTATTGTGTTCCTGTCTTGTACTAGATAGATTATGTGATTGTGGTTGAGTACAAGACCACACCTGTTTCTGCAGGAATGGGTTTGGGGGCAGTGACCAGGTAGAGGCAGTAACTGGGTTCCCATCACATGGACAACTGCTCTTTCTGTGGGAACTAAGAGTTCATGGACACATCTGTTGTTCCAGTGAGCAGTGAGGCATATATGAAGAAGTTAGGATATTGAGTGGGGGGGCGGGGACTATGTAGGTACAGTGGGCCTGCTGTTAAGGGGGGCCTATAATGAAGTTAGGATATTGGGGCTGGGGCAGCTTCATTAGGATTCCATAATTAAGACAGGATGGAACTTGAGCATAATGAGGTCTTTGTTTTATTAAGGAGAAACCCATCTCTTCACGTAAGACAGGGACAAAAGAGATAGTATTGGCAGAAAGCCTCTGGGGTGATGTGAGGTGAGGAGGAAGGGAGAAAATGGAGGTCCTGGCAAATGATGAAACAAACTTCTCAGCTGAGAGGGTGGGAGCCATGGGAGATCTGAGGAAGGATGAAGAGATTTGGAAGAATTGCTATGGAGAGTGGGATGGCGAGTTAATTTGTTGTTCAGTCATTTTCAGTCATGTCTGACTCTCCAGACTCCCTTTGGCCTTTTCTTGACAAAGATACTGGAGTGGCCATTTTCTTCTCCAGCTCACTTTATAGATGAGGAAACTGAGGCAAGCAGAATTAAGTGACTTGCCCAGGGTCACACAGCTAATAAGTATATGAAGCTAGAATTGAAATCAGGTCTTCCTGACTCTAGGCCCAGTACTCTATCCTCTGTACCACCTAGGTACCTAGTGAGTTAATTAGGGAGGTATAAAAGAATTGCCTTGTCATAGTGAAGACTCAGATGGGGTTATATAACATAATTTGTCATCCTTAAAGGGTCTAGTCATGTGTGGCTGGCTAGAAGTAGGCAGGGAATATCTGTATATCCTCTGCTCTAGACACATTCTATATATACAAAGCACAATGAAAAGGATTTCAGGGTGAGGGGAAGACTCAAACAAGTGGGTAAATCAGGAAAAGCCTCATGTAGAAGGTAGTGCTTGAGCTGAGGCCAGAAGGAGTCAGAGGAGGCTCCGACTTGGAGGAGAGGAGGACATGTGTTCTAGAAGCGATGGCTCATGTGAAGGCTGGGAGACAATAGATGGAACATCGTGTACAGGGAACACACAAGTCCAGCACAGAATACACGAGAACTTCTAACTGTAATTGACCTGGAGAGTTAGGCTGGAGTCAGATTGGGAAACACAGGGGGTTAGACTTGATCCTAGAGGCAATTATAAGCCATGAGTAGGGGAGGGAGGTGGTCCTTGAAAGGGTCCTTTTCCTTCTCTACCCTTTCTGGACATCTGCCATTTTATAATCCCCAGAAAAAAACCAAATAACCTTTTCCTAAATGGATTGTTAAATATGTGATTCACTAAAATGAGAAGGTTGGTCCAGATGGCCTCTGAAGTCAGCTCTAGATATGATTTTAGCTCAAGATATGATGCAATGATAATACACCCAGGCCACGTCCCTTTTGAGTTCTATGTCCTGACAATCTCAAACTATAAATGACAGATTTAGGGCTGCAAAGGACTTCAAAGGTAATTTAGTTTAATCCCCTCGCTTTATAGATGAGGAAACTAAGACCCAGAGAGGACAGGTGAACTGTCCAAGGTCACATAGGCAGCAAAAAGGGAAGATGGGAAGTTTTAAACCAGTTCTTCTGCCCTTAGAACAGTACCATGCCCATCTAATGACTCAGTATAACCATAAAATAAGGCTGGCTTTTCATAAATACATTTTACTTAAAGTTGTTCAGTACTAAGGGATGACTTCTTGTCCCCATGTTAAACTATATAAGGACCCCTTTGGTGACTTGAAGAGCCTGCATTAAAGGTAATTGAATTGGTTACATATCCATAGTGCTTTTGAGACTGTACATGCTGAGATTTATGAATGATAAAAGCAGTATCTACAATGCCTCAACAGCTGGTCAACTCAACAATTTCAATTAAAAAAACTAGTGAATTCATCAGAAGGAATAGTTCAAATGGTTGTATCTGGGAGCTGGGATAAGTTGATTGATTGATTTAATTTTTCACTTTGCAACAAGTCGTGGAGTCAGTCTTCATTACCAATTTAACCACTGGTTACTGTGTCTAATTGTATAGACCCTGCCATGATGCCTAATTGTAGGATGCTTCATTTTTTTTTTTTTACCACTTTGGCAATGACAGAGCTATTTAGGAGCAGATGTAAAGTCAGGCGTCAGTCCTGCCAATCTTCCTTTCTCCAGTCAGTGATTTTGATGAAAGCTCATTTTAATGAACACACTAGAGAGGCATTGTTGACTAGATAGAGACCTTCAGCTTTGTAATGTGTCCAGGAGGGATGAGTTTTATAGGCTTTCACTATTTCTGCCACTTTGGTTAATGAAGGTCTCCCCTTGATATCATAATTAGAGCAAGAACAATTCCCTCACTAAATATAAAATAATGAACATAGAGTCTTGTACAACAGTGCACGCTATAGTGTGAGAGAAAAATCATAGAAATGTACCATTTGGCATACCAGTGTAAATGGAAGCAATTAAGGAAATGAGAGCCAATTGCATTAGGGAAATTTAAATTCTAAGTAAAGATCGACAATTTCCATGTTGTGGAAAAAATTATTTTTAATAAATTTTAAAGGAAACTAATATAACCTCGGGATACTCCAGAGATATCAAGAGAATGAGTCATTCATCAGACCACTGATACAGTGCTAGAAGACCTTGTTGTTACTGTTGTCAAGTTGTGTCCGTTGTGTCCAGCTCTTCGTGACCCCTTTTGGGATTTTATTGGCAAAAATACTGGAGTGGTTTGTCATTTCCTTCTCCAGCTCATTTTACAGAAGAGGAAACTGAGGCAAACAGGATTAAGTCACTCGCCCAGGGTCACACAAGTAGTAAGTGTCTGAGGGCAGATTTGAACTCAGGGAGAAGAGTCTTCCTAACTCCAGGCCTGGCATCCATCAATTGTAATTACATATGAGGAAACTGAGGCCTGGAAAGGATAAGTGACTTGTCCAAGTTAACACTGAACCAAGGTCCTCTAACTCCAAATCCAGTTCCCATCTTATCACACTTCAGAGGCATCCATTAGATGCCCACTAGGTACAAGGAGGTGTGGTAGGTTCTAGGATGTACAAAATTTACATAAGACATGATATTTTCACATCCTGTCTTCATAGTATTTAATACTTTCTCATTGAGAGAGTGACCTATGGCAAATACCCAGATAACTAAGTTAAAAAAAAAAACAACAGAGGATGTTTGGGGCAGATGATAATTCAAAAGTTCAATTTGGCATACTACATGAGACAAGCATGAAAAAATGTGGGATGACAAATGGAAAGCCTCAAATGGAAATTTGAATTTTACTTAGTAGACAAAGGGAACTCTTAAAGAATTTTGAGTAGTACAGTGAAGTGATTATGTCTATACATTAAGCAGATTGTTTTAGCAGTGGTATGAAGGGTAAAAGAGAGGATAGAAGTTGAGGCATGAAGACTTTGAAAGTCTACAGAATTAGTCCTGAAGTGATGGCCCTAGCAGGAGAATGTGGGAAACAGATGTCAGGGGAAGACATAGAATTGAAAGGATCTGGTCACTAATTAGATATAAGGGGTGAAGAGTCAAAGAAAACATCAAGATTGTGAACCCAGCAGTCAGAGCGTGGAGATACCAATTAAATAGCAAAGACAAAAGGTAGTCAGGGGGGAAGATAATAAGCTCAGGTTGGGATAATTTAAGTTTGAGGTTCCAGGTAGAGTTGTTTCTTAGAAAGTTTCCTATGAAGCTAAATTAATTTACTTATTCAGTGCCATATCAATCAAACCACCAAAAGTTATTTTATAGTGTTAGAAAAATAATAACAAAATTGATCTGCAAGAACACATCAAGAATATCAAGTGAATTAATGAAAAAAAGTGAAAAGGAAGATAGTCTGGCCATGCAGATCTAATATTATATTTCAAAGTGGCAATTATCAAAACTATTTGATACTGGTTAAGAATCAGTGGAATAGATTAGGTATACAACACAATGTAGTCAATGACTATAGTAATCTACTGTTTGATAAACCCCAAGAATCCTGCTTCTGGCATAAGAACTAACTATTTGACAAAAACTGCTGGGAAAACTGTAAAATAGTATGGCAGAAACTAGGTATAGATCAACATCTTACACTATATACCAAGATAAAGTCAAAATGAGTACATGATTTGTACATAAAGGGTTGTTAAGTATAGTTAGGGGAGCATGGACTAGTTTACCTGTCAGATTTATGGAGAAGGAAAGAATTTATCACCAAACAAGTGATAGAAACTGTTATGAACTATGAAATAGATAATTTTGATTATATTAAACTAAATAAGTTTTTCACAAACAAAACCAATGCATCCAAGATTAGAAGGAAAGCAGAAAGCTAAGAAATAATTTTAAAAGTCAGTGTCTCTGATGAAGGCTTAATTTCTAAAATATATAGAGAACTGAGTCAAATTTATAAGAATACAAGTCATTCCCCAATTGATAAATGGTCAAAGACTATGAACAGGCAGTTTTCAGATGAAGAAATCAAAGTTATCTATAGTCATATGAAAAAAAAATGTCCCAAATTACTATTGATTAGAGGAATATGCAGATTAAACCAATTCTGATGTACCACCTCATGCCTATCAGATTGACTAATATGACACAAAAGGAAAATGACAAGTACTGGAGAGGATGTGAGAAAATTGGTACACTAATACACAGTTGGTGGAATTGTGAACTGATCCAACCATTCTGGGGCATAATTTAGAACTATGCTCAAAGGACACTAAAACTATGCATACATACTCTTTGATCCAACAATAACACTACTAGGTCTATATTCCAAAGAGATAATAAAAAGGGAAAATGATCTACATATACAAAAATATTTATAGCAGCTTTTTTTTTGTGGTGGCAAAGAATTGGAGACTGAAAAGATTCCTATCAATTGGGGAATGACTGAACAAGTCATGGTTTATGAATGTAATGGAATGCTATTGTGCTATAGGAAATGATGAACAGGCAGGTTTCAGAAAAAACTGGAAAGACTTACAAGAACTGATGCTGAGTGAAGTGAGCAGAACCAGGAGAACATTGTACACAGTAACAGTATTATTGTGCAATGATCCACTGGGATTGACTTAGCTTTTCTCAGCAGTACAATTATCTAAGACAATTCTACAAGACTTATGATGGAAAGTGCTATCCACATCCAGAGAAAGAACTGGTGGAATCTGAATGTAGACCAAAGCATATTATTTTTGCTTTTCTTGTGCATTTTTTTCTTTTGTTCTGTTTCTTTTTTCTTTTTCTCTTTTTGATTTTTGGAGGGCAGTTGGGGTTAAGTGACTTGCCCAAGGTCACATGGCTAGTTTTTTGTGTTAAATGTCTGAGGCTGTATTTGAACTCAGGTCCTCCTGACTTCAGGGTTGGTGCTCTATTCACTGCACCACCTAGCCACCCCATCTGTTTCTTTTTTCACAACATGATTAATGTGGAAATACGTTTTACATGATCGTACATGTATGACCTATATCAGACTCCTTGCTGTCTTGGGGAGCAAGAGGGGGGAGGGAAGGGAGAGAAATTTGGAACTCAAAATCTTTCAAAACTGAATGTTGAAAATTGTCTTTACATGTAATTGGAAAAATAAAATGCTATTAAATAAAACAAAAGATAGTTTCCTATGAGATTATTTTTACCTCTTAAGGTGAAAGTGCTCTAAGATTATGTAGACTACCAGCATTTGGGCTAGATTCTTTATGATGATTTGTTGGAAAATATGAACAAGAATCAAATAAAACTAGAAGGCATGAAATCTTTCTTATCTGCATTGGTAAAGGTAATATTCTTTATAATTCCTATACAACTCATATAAATCAAAGGAAGTCTTTAATGGAAGTACCTCAGGCATCTGTACTTGACTCTGACATATTTGATGTTTTGATGAATGTCTAGGATAAAGGCATAGATGAAATGCTCATTAAATTTGAAAATGTTGCAATCCAGGATTCAAAAGGATTTTCACAGGCTGGAACAGTGGAATGAATCTAATTGGATGAGAGGCCATAGGAATAGATGTACATTTTCAAATTCGGGTACAAAAAAGTCAACTTCACAAGTGCAAGATGGGAGAATAAGCATGGCTATACATGAAAATAATCTGGTTTTTTTTTTAGTAGATTACAAGATCAATGGGATTAAGAAGGGTGATATAGTAGTGAAAAAGGTTAATGTAGGTGAGTGCATGTCTGTGGTCCCCACTGCTGAAGAGGCTGAGGCTGGTGGATTTCTTGAACTGGGGCGTTCTGAGCTGCAGTGGGTCAAGCCCATTGAATGACCACACTAAGTCCATCATTAATATGCTCCCCCCGGAAGTGGGGGGCTGCCAGATTGTCCAACAAGGAATGAACTGGCTCAGGTCAGAGACAGGAACAAGTTAGAACTCCCATGCTGATCAGTAGCAGGATGGGGTTCATGAGTAGCCTCTATATTTCTAGCCTGGGTGATATAGGGAGTCCCACTTTTTAAAACAAAACAAGACCCCCCCCAAAATTAATGATTCCTTGGGTTTTCTTAAGGGAGCCATAGCTTCTAGGAACAGAAAAGTGATCGTTCCATTGAACGCTGCCCTAATTAGGCCTCAAATGGAGCATCATGTTTGGTTCTGGGTACCTTGGTCTAAGCAAGATAATGATAATTTGAGTGTTCAGAGAAAGATAACCAGGATGGTGAATAGCCTTGGGACTATGTCATATGCAGATTGGTTGAAGGAATTCAGCATACATTTTTGTTTTTCTGGAGAAAATTAGACTCAGGATGGAGGTTGGAAACTGACAACTCTGAAGGGCTTTCATAAGGAGGAAGGATTAGCCATGTTCTGTTTGGCCTCAGGGGCAGAACAGGAGTTGTGGGTGGAAGTTACAAGGGTGTAAATTTAGTTTTGATGCAAGGAACAATTTTGTAAAAATTTGAACTCTCTAAAACAGAACTCATCTGCCTAGGGAGATCGTGTGCTCCTCCTTAGTAGTCTTGAGTCTAGGATTATATAAACACTGGTAGGGATTCCTATTTCCCAGAGTTGTGAGGATTAAATGGGATAATATTTGTTATATGCCTGGAACTTGATAGGTACTTAATAAATGTTTCCTTCCTCTCCTTCAAATACATAGCCAGAGTCTAAGACATGAGAAATACAAATATGAATTTTGATGATGGCAAGTAGACCTGTGGTTTCATTGATATGGTGAGACTTTGGATGAGGACAATCCCCTGAGCAATGCAGATCATCACTTCCTCTGCAATAATAGTGGTGTCTAGAGTACTTGGAGATTACATGACTTGTCCAGGGTCACACAGCCAATAGGTGTCAGAGGTTCATCTTGAACTTAGGCTTTTCTGCCATCAAGTCCAACTGTCAATTCCCTACTTCATGCTGTTTCTTAGAGAATTCCAACATAAAAGAGGTCTATTAAATTGAAGAATGATCCTCCTGCCATCATGAGACAAATCATTAAAACAACATAAAACTCCCAATAAAAATACTTTAATTTCTCTTCATGGTCTAAAAGATCAGATACTTTAAGATTAGGGCAGACAGATACCCTTCGTTCAACCTGAAAAAGTGATTGCTTTATGTGAATCATCATCTTCATAAAATTCATTCTTTTCTCTAGCTTTCCTTCTACCTTACTGAACTTTGCCCCCAATATACCAAAATATCATTCTCTCAAATAATTTTCATCCACCAGGGATTTTTTCATTAGTGTTTGACTGGCTGTTCACCTTTCTTTCTTGGCCTATGTTCAGCCAAATGGAATTCAACACAGCAATATCGATCATTGTGTTGAATGGAAGTGATTTCTCATTATTAATATTGATCACCCCAGCTTTATTGATTGGATCATGATAAGAGAACAGCTTTTTACAAAACCAATTCATACCCCAGTTGTTGGGCAACATGGAGACACACATTGACTATCCAGCCATTTCTTGTAACTGACTCAGGATGGCGAGAGATACTGGGTAAGAGATGTTCAGATGCAAAAAGTTTGAAATTGGAGCCAGTCTGAGAGTATTCTAAAGAATGTTTTCTTCATCATCTTCTTCATCATCATCATCATCATTATCATCATCATCATCATCATCATCTATTTGTTTAATATCCAAGGATGACTGGTATGACTATAGACACAGAGACTTAAAATATTTTCAATTTTGTCTGGAGAAGTTATTTTTTGGAGATGTTACTTCTGTGTGTCATAAACTTTAATTCTTCTTGCAACCTAAAACATTCCCATAGCAGCTCCTCATGTGTAATGGAAGTGTTCTCATCCATCTATCAAGGGCAGACTGTTTAGTTAGCACAGTGAGATTTTGGGAGATAAACACTATTCTATGTCTCAGTTTGCAGATCTATATGTCTCATCACCCCAGAAGCTGGCAAAATATCTTGTTACAAATGGTAAGACCACTTGTGAATGATTCCTAACAATTCCATGTGCATTTTAGAGAAGAAACACATTACACTCTCATTTGGGGGAAGAGGAGAGTGAGAAGGAAAGGAAACTACAAGGAAATGAACCAAATAAGACTTAGATCCCTGTCCTTACCTCAAGCTAGAGGTGGTTTCTTGGTCCTCAGACTTCTTAGAGCACTTTGTTTGAATCTCTCTTCTTTATATATCAAAGGAGATATTTTTATTAAAAATTTTGTTATCTTTTGTTTTTTATGTAACTTATAACCCAACTCCTTTTAGAGAGCTATCCTTTAAAAATAGTTCAGCATGGGGTGGCTAGGTGGCGCAGTGAACAGAGCACCAGCCCTGGAGTCAGGAGGACCCGAGTTCAAATGTGACCTCAACTTGACGCACTTACTAGCTGTGTGACTTTGGGCAAGTCACTTAACCCCAATTGCCCTCCAAAAAGCAAAAAAAAAAAAGTGTTAGGGGCGGCCAGGTAGTATAGCGAGTAAGAGCACCGGCTCCAGTGTTGAGAAGACCTGGAGATCGAATCCCGGGCTCAGACACTTAGCACCCACCCAGGAACACCTGGCCGTGTAACCTTGAGCAAGTTACTTAACCCCAATTGCTTAGGGGTGGCCAGGTGGCTCAGCGAGTAAGAGCACCGGCTCCAGTGTCAGGATGACCTGGTTCAAATCCAGGCTCAGATACTCAGCACCACACCCAGAAATAACTGGCTGTGTAACCTTGAGCAAGTTACTTAACCCCGATTGCTTTAAAAAATTTTTAAAATTAAAAAAAAATAAAAATAAAAATAGTTCAGCAAAATTAACTTTATATCAACAAAGTTTGCTATGATTTACAGTGTTCCAGACCCATAATCCCCATCTTTGCAGAGGTTCAGGTTTGTATTTCTTCTTTAGTTCAAAGTTTGGTCATTATAATGTCATAATCAGTCAGTCATCTAGCATTTATTAACTGATGACTACTTGCTAGTTGCTAGGAACTATGCTAAATGTTTGGACAAAAAGAATGGCAAAAGACTGTCCTTGCTCTCAAGGAGCTCATAGTCTAATGAGAGGGGGTAGTAAGTAACCAATTATGTATACATAGGCACATATATACACATATATGTAGAAGAGATATACAGAATAAATTGGAGATTATCAAAAGATAGAAGGTACCAGCATTAAAAGGATCAGGAAAAGTGTATTTTAGAAGATAGTGTTTTGACTGGCACTTGAAAGAAGTCAGGAAGCTAGGAAGCAGGGATAAAGAGGAAAAAAGTTTCTAAAAATAGAGGATACACAGTGAAAATGCTGAGTCTGGTGATGGAGTGTCAAGTGTGAGGAACACCAAGGAGGTCAGTGTCATGGGAATGTAGAGTGGTGGTGGTGCTGGAATTTAAGGGAGAGACTAAGATACAAGAAAACTGGAGAGGCAGGAGGGGTCTAGGGCTTTGAATGACAAACAGATTTTCTATTTGATCCTGGAGGTAATGGGCACCATTCAGTTTCAGTTATTTTCTTGTTGATGTTCCTTCTGCTTATATTGTTGTAGATATCTATTATAGTTTCTTCTGGTTCTACATACTTTATTTTGCATCAATTGGTATAAATCATCCCATGTTTCTCTGAATTTTCTCAGTGTCTTCATTTCCTATGGCACAATAATATTCCATTACAGCCATGCATCATAATGTTTAAAGTCATTTCCAATTGGTGGACATTTATTTTATTTCTAGTTTTTTGATATTATAAAATGCCATTATAAATATTTTGATGTATATAAGATCTTTCATCTTATCATTGACATCCTTGGGGTATATATGTAGCAGTGGACTCCACTGGATCAAAGGGTAAGGACATCACTTTCTTCACATCATTTCAAATTGCTTTCTAGAATAGTTTGACCAAACCACTACTCCATTAGGAGTACCTTTGTGTGTTCATTTTCTACAACTCCTCCAACACTTGACAATTCCTATCTTTTACTGTCTTTGTCAACTGGCTGGGTGTGACATGATTCCTCAGCATTGTTTTGATTTGAATTTCTTTTTACCAGTTATTTGGTACATTATTTTATATGAATGTCAATGGTTTGCACTTCTTTCAATAAATATTTATGTCCTTTAAACACATCATTTGGGGCCTGCCTTTTAATATATACTTGATATTCATATACATGTCTAACTTCTTTTAGATTGAAACTCATTGAAGGTAGGTCTGTATCTTATTTAATTACATATCCCTAGAATTTAATACAATGATTTACAAAGAGTAGATATTCAATACATTTGTTGATTTGAAATTGACAAAATAAAAGGAGACAGAATGAATGAATTGCTTAAAAGTTTGGTGTGTAACATGAAGCTAAACACAATAATTTGGGAAGTTAAAAACTCTGTTCTTACCAGTTGAGATTTTCATTGTAACAAAGAGTCAAAAAGGGTGTGTGTGTTGGGAAAGTGGAAAGCAAGTGGGTGGAAGAAACATATTGGTAGAAAGCCTGAGAAAAATTCCATGAAAATGACAAAAAACACATTAGACCATTTATTTTTGATATTTTGAGGGAGAAAACAGATTCAATGCTGACAAAAATGAGTTGAGTTAAACTTAGACATGATTTCTTTGTGTATTATTTTTTCCTGTAAGAAATTATTATTATTATTATTTGGCTTTTGTGGGTTCTCCCTTCCCCCTGTTTACTTCAGGGTTGATGAAATTAACATTGCGGTGACTTTTTTCAAATCCATTTTTTGGACTCATATTTATTTTCATTGTCTAACATTTGGTTCAAACCCATAATGACAGCAGAGGTGGTGGGAAGATTTGTTCAAGTAGTCAACTGGTCTCCAAAGGTCTGTATACCCGGCTATATTTAGCTGTAAGTCTTTAAGCAAATGATTTGATGAAACTGAGATAATGTGATGTTGTGGGAAAGACACTGAATAAAAGTCAAGATGTTTGGGGTTGTGTGGGATGGGAAGACCCTTACCAATAATTTGTGGAGACTTGGAGTGTTATAGTAAAAGGAGGGAGATATTTATTATGCTTTCTCGAGAAAGGGCACTCCCAGAGCACTTAAAATGGGGCTGACTGAGGAGAGCAAAATGCATAAGCTCACAGATTTCTTTTATTATAATCCTAACCCCACCTGACCATAATTATTACTAAGGAGGTTCTAATTCGGTTAGATAATATACATAATACATGAGGTTCGTTAAGCAAGTGCAGTAACAACCCCAGAATACTGAACCCCACCAGTCCAACTTAGATTCATCCTTATCTGAGCCTGAGTGTTCCAAAGACACTGTCTGTTTTCTAATTGGTCAAATCCACCTGCTGCTGCTGCCAGCTCCTTTTATTATACATTATTTCATTTTTAGTATTATCTAGGAGTTCTCTGGGAACTGAGAAACCAACTTCCTCCCAGGGCTACTGCCTCAACTCTTCCCAAGGCTACTTACTGTCTGGTATTTTTTATCAGTACTCTTGTTTCAGCAATCCTTGCAGTTCTGTAGAAACTTAACCCTTTGCTACCTCTCACACTACCATTCCTTTATACACAATGACCCCATATATATATGGGGAAAGGATACTGAACTTAGTTACAAAGTATAAAGAAGAAATAAGAATCTAATAGGATGTTCAAAATAGGGAAACTTCACAGCAGGTCATCTCCCACAGGATCCTTAAAACTAACTCACTCTGTGACCTTGGACTAGTTATCTAAATATATCTAAAGATATGGGTCATCTGAAAACAAGGGAATTGCATGAGAAATAATCTCTAAAGTTCCCCTTGGCTCTAAAATTCTTTGACTTCATTTAAATAATGAGAAAAGGTTTGGTTGGATTGGAAGGCAAAGAAAGGCTATTGATATAAAGGAAACAGAGGTCTCTACCATTTGTACTGAGATCCCCGAATTTCAGGAAATCCTGCTCTTTCAGAAGGAGCCTCTTAGGCAAATAGCTACTTGAAATTTCTTTAATAATTTCATCATTTCTCAAACTTTGAAATTACCTAGAGGCTAACTGATTGGTCCAAAGCTACATAATGAATTTTTATACAGGGTCCTTCCCATAACATTTCAATGTCTTGAATCTTCTAGTGTTCTGGGTAACTCCATGAGACTATGCATTGCATATAGATGGCAGCAAATTATGTTCACTTTATTTTTTCATGTTTTTTTTTTATTTTGTTCTGTTTCTTCTTTCACAATATGACTAATATGGAAATATATTTTACATGATTGCACATATATAACCTCTATCAGATTGCTTACTGTCAGGGAGGAAGGAGGGGAAGGAGAGAAGGAGAAAAATTTGGAACTGAAACTTATAGAAAAATAAAGTTAAAAAAAGATTTTATGGAACAAATGTCAGTTTATACAGGTCTGTCCCTCCTCTTTCTTTCTCTTCTTAAAGAAAGAAAAAAAAGAGTCAGAGATAATAGGTAAGATAATCAAAATGTCTTGGACTTTAGGTTAATGGATTGTATTAATATTCTCATTTTTTTGAATGCTAAAAAGACATTCAAAGTCTACACTTGAATCAAGTTTGACCTGTAAACTCAGTAGCTTCTCTTTGGTAAGTGACAGCTTTATGGCCTTGTTATAAGAGGCTTTTGGAACAGAGAAAACATCAGTTAATCAGTTTTGGAAATACTCTGTGAGTTCTGACTAATTCTGACTAATCATCTTGCTGATGATTGCAAGGTAATGCTAATAACATTTTTTTTTTAAAGCATCTCTGGAAAGTTGTTCTTTATTAAGAGAAACTTTGCTGGAGCAACATGACCTTAGGAACAATTATTCAGTAGTTATTCTAATTAGTACTATACCAGTACCTTTCAGTCTTGATTTACATAAAGATGTGAAGTAATTTTCAAGAAGAAAAAAACAAACAAACCCAAACCTTGTCCCCTCATATATATATATGTGGCTTAGCATGGAAGATTGGGATGATAAAGCAACCCTCTTATTGTGTTTGGTTTTGTTGATTCAATGATGGTGGCAACAGGCATTTGCATCAAGAGACTAGACTACTAATTAGGAGGAATGGCTTACCCAATGTACTTTAAAGCAACTGACTGCCCCTTAAAGTTATCTCTCCCCGCCTTTTTCCCCACAATGATTGGCAGGTAACTCTCACTCCCTTTACTTCTCCTGAGTCAGATATAGTTAACTGCTCCCGAAAGGCAATTAACTAGAACATGTGCTTACTTATTCGAGCTTAAAGCTGTATATTAAGGCCCTAGCTGCTTTGTGTTTCTTTCCTGACTATTGATTCTGAGATTGAATTTCCAACCTTGGAGACAATGTTGTGAGACATTTGGGGTCTTCAGTTGGTGTTGGATGAACTTTAGGAGTGACCACCACCAACTACTACTACAGCACAATCCCTTGTCTGGATTGTCAGAAAAGAGGGACCTGGAGGGAATTGTTTAGACAATGCAGAGCTGAGGTGAAGGTGAAATGCTGAAACATCTACTGTTTCATGTTGTGATTTCTTTTTTTCTTTAGTGGGGAGGGCAGGGCAATTGGGGTTAAGTGACTTGCCCAAGGTCACATAGCTAGTAAATGTTAAGTGTTGGAGGATAGATTTAAACTCAGATCCTCTCCAGGGCCGGTGCTCTTTTCACTTCATCACTTAGTTGCCCCTCATGTGATATCTTAAGTATCAAATCTCCTGGGGGAGTATTTTAGTTGTCATAACTTACTATTTGCTTAAGTCTTGTCAGTATGCACTTGTGAATCTTAACTTTTAATGGTGTGTAAGTATAGAGGATAAATAGCTGTTACCTGAGTATGTCACAGTGAAGAGAAAACTGGCTTCTACACCAGCTTCTGGGTTCAAATTCTGCTTCTGACACATACTGGCTGTGTGACCCTAGACATCTTTCTATGTTGCAGAGAAAGTACAAGCTTCAATTGGGAGAGGAAGTTTTCTCATCCTTGAAGTCCCTTTTACCAATGAAATAATAGGGCTCATACCTAATCCTATGCACTGAATCTCTCTCTCTCTCTCTCTCTCTCTCTCTCTCTCTCTCTCTCTCTCTCTCTCTCTCTGTGTGTGTGTCTGTCTGTCTCTCTGTATCCCCCCCTCTCTCTTTGTCTCTCTCTCTGTCTCGGACTTTGAGACGCTAGACATACCAAACCTAAGCTTTCAGTGATTCACCCTGGGGCTCTAGAATATGGATGGTGAAAGGGCTAGAGATGATTTTACAAAAGAGTCTGATCCCTCACCCTTCCTCCAAAGCCAGACTTAACTATTTCTTAAACAAGACACTTCATGTCTTGGCTCCATACATTTTCAGTTGCTGTCCCTCATGCCTCAAATGCTTTTCTTCTTCATTTCTGCCTCCTGACTTCCCTGGTTTCTTTCAAGTCTCAGCTAAAATCCCATCTTCTATGAGAAACAAGTCTTTCCTAACCTCCCTTAATTCTAAAAAATGAAGGAGAAAGAAAGGAATAAGGAAAGAGAAAAGGAAAAAAGAAAAAACAGAAAGGGAGAAAGAAGGAAGAAAAAAGGGAAAAGAAAGATAACAGAAAGAACAGACCCAAGAAGAGAAAAAATTCCTATTTTAAAAGCTTACCAGATCAAATTTAGAATAATTAATCAAGAGGGGCAGCCTCTAACACCCCATTTAGCTCTCAGATTTCACAGTCCTAAGGCTCAGGAATCCACTGACAATTTTTATGGAAATCAATACATACTCCTTTAAGATTGAAAAAAAATTCTCCATTATGAATAGGGGAGACAGAGCATGAAAAACTAGATATTTAAGCAAAGGAAAAAAGATTAAAAAAAACTTTTTGGAGAACTTCCCTTAAAGACTGTAATTTCTTTTTGATTGTATAGATGACTAGAATTTAAGTGTATTAGAAAACTGGTTTATTGAAACACATGTTTGTTGAATAGAAAAGAAGAAAGAAGAAAAAAGGGGAGAAAAAAAGAGAGAAAGAAGCAAAGAAAAGAAAGAAAAGAAAAAGGAAAATACATCCTCACCCTAAAGACTTGGCTTTATTCCCACTACCATCCCAGCATCTTAAATATCTTCTACCCTTAAACATCAACTGAGACTACCTTTGGAACACCAGAATGACAAGCTAGAATAGAAAAATTCGGTCATTGTTTTAATTAAGCAAATTTTAAAATAATGATTTTTTTGGTTACTAAATTAAATTTTATAAATGGTTGTGTAGCCAAATTCACTGTACCTATTATGAAAAGCCAATCCTTTAAAAATGTGGATAATATTCACTGACTTCCCTCTTTTGAGTATTTGTGTGAAGGGTAAGGAATGAAGTAAATATGCTTTGAAATCTCTAAGAGGAAACTTGCTGGTTAGTAGGTGGTATTACTAAGCACAGGGTAGTATTACAATTCTGTTTTAAGAACTGAGTTTGTAGATTCACCCCTTTAGAGAGAAAGTGTACACTGTGAGAATTCTTCCCATGGTTAATATCAAATAACACTTATCAATGTGGTTTAATAAGAAGTACCCTGGATTTGGAGTCAGGGGACTTGGATAATCATATTAACTCTTTGGACATCAGTTTCCTCATCTGTATAATTAGATGGTTGCACTAAATGATCTCTGAGAATCTTTCCTGCTTTACATCATGTGACTATATTAGAAGAATGAAATCAGCTCCACGTTTGACTTTTCAAACGGAAATAAAGAAGATACTTGGAAAAAAATTTATTTTTGAGGCAAAGTAGTTCATTCATTCAGCATACCTAATGCAGGGGTCCTTAATCTTTTTTTTTTTCTCCATCATGGCTCCCTTTGTCAATCTAGTGAAACCTATGGACTCCTTAAAATAATGTGTTTAGTTGCATAAAATAAGATGCATAAGACTACAAAGGAGAACACAGTTTAGCAAAAATAAAGAGGCATTTTTTCCCCCGTACAAATTTATGGACCTCCTGAAATATATCTAGTCCATGGTCCCTAGGTTAGGAACCCCTACCTTAAGGGCTTAAATGTGTCTATTTAAGTCTCAAATGGACAATCCTTTCACTTTGGGGAATGAGATTGGCTCTTCAAAGTTGAATCTGGGGAACCGGGTGAATTGCATATAACAACAAGGAAAGCAAAGTCTATTCTAAAGGAGTAAGGGTGTGCCTACCCTGGGAGATGATGGTGAATATAGCCTGTAAGATGTTCTTCCCTCTTTTCCTATGAATTCCCATTCATGACTATCCTGGGGGTATTGGTGGTAAAGGATAGCCATATTCCTTGGGAGAGGAATGTTCAGACTTCCTAGGCTAGCTCTGATTCCTGCTGGAATGACAAGCTAGGAAGCACACTATTTTACAGTTTTCCCTACCTCTTCCCCCTTCCAGATTGCTTGAGCATTGTATTACCTCCTAAATCTCAAACACAGAAATAAATGAGCATGTCATATGCCCTAGGACAACACTACAAACCTAATTTATATTTAAGTGAAGCAAGAACTACAATGGGGACTTTATATCCAGTTGCTTGCAGTTGCTTGAGAGGAACATAGTTATAATTTTTTCATAAAGCAATAAATAGTTCTTTGCTACAAAGTGCAAAACAACCTAGGTTTATTAGAGTCTTTTGGAAAGGTGTTTTGTTTTTAAATGGAAAGTTACTGCTGCATTCTTCCTTTAAAAAACACACACACACATATATATATTTTTATATATTACAATACAATATATTATACTTATATATACAGTATATTATATTCATATATAAACACCGATTTTTAAAAATGACCACTGCAGGCAAATTTTGAATTTTCCTTTAACTTAGGTGAATTAAAGTAAGTCAGCTGACACAATACCTTTGTCCTTCCAGGAGGTATCATTTAAACTGAGGTAAAGAGAGGGAGACCAGGATGAAGACATTAATTTCAGCTCTATTTCCTTGTGGAGGGTATTCATTTTGTAGAGTTCCAAAGTAGTCTCAATCCACCAATAAACTTTAATTTAGCACCTACTATGTACTAGGCATTAGGCATTAGAGATACAAAAGTCAAAATGAGTAACACCTGACCTCAAGGAGCTTTTCTAAGTTTCACAAGAAAATGTTATATCCACACCTACTTTACAAAGCCTCAAAACTTGAGATGTAAGCACAACCTGGAAATGTTGAAGTAATTTTAAAAAATGGATAGAGCAGAGAAATCACTTAGTCCCAATAGCCTCCAAAAGAAAAAAATGGGCAAAGCAAGATATGTATGAGAATTGTGGAACAGTACTTCATTCATTCAACATTTATTACATAGTAAACTTTTCAGAATTCTCTGAGAGCCTCTGTTGGGGGCAACAAGATGGGATATCGTCCACAATGTAGAGTTACTCCGTAAATCTCCTGTAACTTAAATATTCTTGTTTTACTTGTAATTGTGGTCTTGTTTTGTCTCCAACATCAACTGGCATGCTCTTTGAGGACAAAATCTGTGTTTTATATGTACTTAGTACCAGGGACAGTGTTTATTAAATACTTGTTAAATTCTTGAATGAATTAGGGGTTCCAACTTAAGAGACAGGAAAGAACGAGTGAAAAAAATTATTAAGCACTTTATGTGCTAAGCACTGTTCTAAAGTGGCTATTGAATTTTATGGGAAAAAAATAAAATAAATGCTCATTGACTTATACAGGAAGCCTTACATTTTTCACATTGAAAAAAACCCTACAAAAACAATTTGTCCACTTTTTACAAAAATTTCTTGTTTTACACAATTTGGTATTGAGTTTACAAGACTTCAACACATTCTTTAATCCTTCATCATGAAGCCATAATAAATATCAAATGTACCCTTAAAATGTCCATTTTTCAAAATCTAGTTGTGATTTTAGCCTTTCTTTTTATTTAATAATTTTTTAATCAATGAAAATCGACCTCCTTTCCTTCTTGATTACTCTCCCAGTACCATTGAGAATGAAAGAAAAACAAAATGCCTGTTACAAACATGTCTAGTTAAGCAAAGCAGATTTTCCCATTGGTTATGTCCAAATACATACACACACACCTGTCTATTTATTTGTATTTGTATATGTATATATAATAAATATACACTCATGTTTCATTCTGAGTCTTCTCTGTCAACAGCTGGGTAGCTTATTTCATCATGAGTACTTTGGAACTGTATTGATCAGAATTCCTAAGTCTTTTAAGTTATTTGTCATTAAACATTACTGTTATAAATTGTTCTCCTCGTTCTCTATGCATCAGTTCAGATAAGCCTTCCCAAATTTCTCTGAAACCATTCTCTTCATCATTTCTTATAGTATAATAGTATTCCATCATGTTCATATGCCATAAATTGTTCAGCCATTCACCAGTTGATGACCACTCTTTTGGTCTCCAATTCTTTGTCATCCCCAAAAGAGCTGCTGCAAATATTTTTGTGTGTTTGGTTCCTTTGCCTCTTTCTTTGATCTCTTTGTATTAAAGACCTAATAGTGATAATGCTGAGTCAAAGTGTATGCAAAGTTTAATACCTTTTGGGTATGGTTTAAAATTGTTTTCCAGAATATTAGACCAATTCAGAGTTCTACAATAGTGCATTAGTGTATTTTCTTTAGCCTACCCAGAATTTGTCATTTTTCTTTTTTTTTAATTAACTTTGCCATTCCAATGGGTAAGTAAAACATCAGAGTTGTTTTAATGGGCTTCCTCAAATTATTAGTAATTTATTAATTAGTAATTTTATGTGACTATTGATATAACTTGAATTTTTTTTCTTCTGAAAAATGCCTATTCATATCCTTTGGCCACTTTTGATTGGGGAATGATTCATATTCTTGTGAATTTGCCTCAGTTCCCTATATACCTTAGACATAAGATCTTTAGGGGCAACGAGGTGATGCAGAGAATAGAGCACCAGTCCTAGAATCAGGAGGATGTGAGTTCAAATCTGGCCTCAGACATTTAACATTTACTGGCCATTGGACCTTGGGCAAGTCACTTAACCTCAATTGCCTTGCCTTCCCCCCTCCAAAAAGGAAAAAAAAGTATTAAGATCTTTATTTTGCTGCAAAGTCTCCCTGCCAGATTTATGTTTCTCTTCTAATTGTAGCTGTGGTTTAATTTGTGCAAAAACTTTACCATTTTATGTAATCAAAATTGCTCATTTTGCCTCCTCTAATCCTCTCTATTTCATTTGGTCAAAATTTATAAAGTGCTTAGCACACAGTAGACATTTAATAAATACTGCACTATAGAGTAATTAGTAACACTGCTGCCTACTGCCAGGTCTCTCTGAATGTCTTTGTTCAGCTTTGGAGGACTAACTTCACAGTTTTGTAGCAATATTTGCCTCATCCTTAGTTTTACTTTTCATTTTTGACCACACTTTTCTTTGCATTTTTGGTGGGGTTGAGTCTATTTCATTGTGGGATTGAATGTTCTTTGAAACACAACTTCTCTAGACTGATAGCTTTGATACATCTCTAATAGTCCCCTTAAAGAACTACAGCTTTTGCATGTTTTTAAAATCCACAAAATTAAGAATACAAAATTACAAATTACAAAATACAAAAAAGAAAGCAATGAAATACTTGAGTACAGGAAAACCAGCCCTAAGATGACAGTGAGCTCACTGAACTCAGTGCTGTTTCATGAAGTCAGGTCAGATGTGGGGTCAGTCTAGAGTTATTAGACACATGCACGACCATCGCTGTGACAAAATTGTACCATAGCAATATTACTGCTTGTCTGAAGAAATTTATCCACCATTGGAACACTGAGGATAAAAAATTCCCAACCAAAGACAGTCCCTGATCTTAATGAGATCACATTCTATTATGGATGATGGGACTATGGAGACAACACATCTTAAGAGGGGGATGGGTGTTTGGTTTAGACTTAGGGCAAAAATCACACTTTCGAAAACATTTTGAACTTTGAATGGTGCTATCACTGCTGATTTTTTTTATTTTACATTTATGTGAATGTTGATCTGGAACAATGCTTATGTTGTTTCATATTAGTGTCATGGAATTTATAGAGGGCTTTTTGTTTGGTTCTAAAACACGTTTCTTGGCCTGAAGATTTGAAACATAAGCAGTATTGTTTCCTTTTTTTTGCAGGGGCATTTCTAATGTGTTCAGAAATATTATTTTCCTTTCGCAATTTTTTCTTACCAAAAGGCATGTGATGACAGGGGTGGTGAAGCATGGCTGGAAACAACATCTTTTTGTTTGTTTCAAAATTCAGGGAAGTAAAGGTGAGACCACAAAATTTGATGTTGATATTCATATAAAAAGTTGGCAACGGTTATCTCCAAGGTTCTATGTAGCAGAGCATACCATTGCTACAATATATTAAACCTAATCTATTACAGATGTAATTAGCAGGTAGCTAGATGGCAAAGTGGATAGAACATGGGGTCTGGAGTCAGGAAGACCCAAGTTCAAATTTGGCCTCAGATACTTACTAGATGTGTGATCCTGGGCAAGTCATTTAACTCTATTTGCTTCAGTTTCCTCATCTGTAAAATGATCTGGAGAAGGAAACAGCAAACTAGTCCAGTATATTTGCTAAGAAAATCCCAAATGGAATTTTTGAAGAGTCTTTTTCCCTTTTTCCCTTTCTTCCCCCATCCAATCTAATTTTTGGATGTTCTTCTTCTGTCTAGTCTCCTTGAACTGGAAAATAATTTTATTGTTCTTCCTCATACAAGATCCTCTTACCTTTCATGATTTTTTCTGAGTTTGCTCCAGGTAGGTCCAACCTAGTAAGGCCATAACTCTTATAATGTATCTGATGTGCAGGAAGAAGATGCCATGTGGTGTTGTAGAGAGAGTGCTGACTTTGGAGCCAAGGAAACAGGGTTCAAATCCTGTCTGTACAACTTGCTACCTGTGTGGACTTTGATGAGTTTCTGGGCCTTAAGTCTGTACAACTTGCTACCTGTGTGGACTTTGATGAGTTTCTGGGCCTTAATTTTATTTACTTGTCAAATTTCTAGCTTTTAAAATAATTAAACTGATTTTAGATTTATACCACTTGGTTTTCTTTTTTTTTTTGCTTTTTGGAGGGGGAAGGTAGGGAAGTTGGAGTTAAGTGACTTACCCAAGGTGACATGGCTTGTTTTTTGTGTTGAGTGTCTGAGGCTGGATTTGAACCCAGGTCCTCCTGACTCCAGGGCCAGTGCTCTAGTCACTGCACCAATTAGCCACCCCCATATATCACTTGTTTTTACATTACTCATTTACATTCCTTTCTTTTTGAGGTAATCGGAGTTAAGTGACTTACCCAGAGTCACACAACTAGAAAGTGTCTGAAACTGTGCTCTGTCTTTTTCACCACCTAATGCCCCTATTCACCTTCATTTCTGAATACTTCTGTCCCTACCTCAATCTAATTGTTCTTTCTTCACAACAAAGATAAGAAAAAGAAAAAATAAACAGTTCAGCAAAACCAGTTAATGCATCAAACTTTATATGACAATATATGTAACATCTTAGATTCACAATCTCTCACCTCTCCAGGGAAAGGAAAGAAATGTACTTTTTTCCAGCTCTTCTCTGAAACCAAGCTTGGACATTTGAATTCCACAGTATTCAAGATGGCTTTACTTGTATCTTACGTAACTTACATGGCCTTTTATTTTCACTTATATCTCTGTAGTCATTGCATGTATTGTTTTCTTGGCTCTGCTTCCTTCCTTTTGTGTTAGTTTATATGTCTTCTCAGAATTCTTCATAGTCACTATTTCTCATGGCATGGTAATGTCTCATTGCATTCATTTGTGATGGGCTTGTGTTCTTTGCTACCATAAAAGTGATGTTGTAGATATTTTGGTGTATATGGGATTGTGTTTGTATCACTGATGCCAAGCAATGGGATCTTTGGCAATAAAACTGACCCCTTCTGGTACTAAACATATGGTTCTATGGAAGGCAGGGTCTCAGGAGCTAGAAAGTTGGTTGGTCACTTTAAGATAAAGTTTGTGCCTAAGATGCAGTTAAAGGAGTCCTGGTGTGTGGTCAGAAGTCTAGATTGGAGTCCTGGTTCTGACACTTTCTTGGTTCACAGGCTGGGCTTGGTTACTTCATTTCAGTTTCCCCATCTGTAAAATGAGAGGTTTGTACTGGGCAACCCCTAATGCCTCTTCTGGCATGTTGTGGTTCTTAATTCCTGTGGTCTCTTGTGAACCAGTTAGGGATGTCATTTCCCAGATCTGAATTGCTTCAGTTTACCCACCTGTGAAATGGAACACTTAGAGTGAATGATCTTTAATTTTTCTAGCCCTTACCCTATGAACCTAGGATCCTTAGCTGGGAAAAAGATGTCAGTTCCCTGATTAAGACTTCCTTATAGGCTTGCCTTTCAAAGACCAGTGGCAATGCTGCAACCATTGGTTTCTGTCATTTCCACAGCTTTACTCTGATCTATTTTGTGCCTTTTTTTTGGTGGGGGAAGCTAGGTGGTGAGTGGATTGAAGGCTGCATCTTGAATCTGGAAGAATCATCTTCCTGAGTTCAAATCTGGCTTCAGACACTTACTAGCTGTATGACCCTGGGCAAGTCACTTAACCTTGTTTGTCTCAGTTTCCTCATCTACAAAATAAGCTGAAGAAGGAATGGCAAGCTGCTTTATGTGTCCTCCAAGAAAATCTCATATGGGGCCATGAAAAGTTGGACGTGATTCAGCAAGAAGAATTTCAAGTTTTTACATGAGGCTTCAGACTCTTGAGCTGTTATGATGTCGAGGAGCCCCGAGAAACATTTCACTCCCCTCCTTCCACTTAATAATTTATCTTTCCAATTCATGTAAAATCGTCTTCAACATTCACTTTTACAAGATTTTGACACATTTCATTTAAATGAATATGTTTTAAAACTGGAACAGAATCCAGAATTATAGGCAAGAGGGCAACTATGTCTCTCTCTTTCTCCCTCTTCAACTTCCTCTCCCTCTTCCTGTTGCTTTATCTTTTTAAAATTACATAGATCCAACCCAAGGGAAGATCAGCTTTTTTAGAAATGAGTTGTTTACTGAGAATTGTGTTTCTCCAAGTTGTCATTGATGAGACTTTTGACAAATGCCCGGGAGATATTCTGGGATCTGAGAAGAATTGTGTCTGGAGTGGAATTGGGACCACCTGCTGAATAGTATGTTAAGAGGTCTGTTCATTCCCTGCATCTATACTGCCAAACACGAATGTTTGGGGAATGCTACCATGGCTTTATTTGCTTGGGTTCAGAAAGCTGGAGCCCAAGGGTGTTTCGGGTGTTTGCACATCATTTCTAAGCAACGGATCATTGTTTCATCACTGCCAAACATCTACGCACCAGATTTATTTGTTTGTTTGTTTTTTTGCTTTTTGGAGGGGGGAAGACAGGGCAATTGGAGTTAAGTGACTTGACCAAGGTCACATGGCTAGTTTTTGTGTTAAGTGTCTGAGGCCAAATTTGAACTCAGGTCCTCCTGACTGGTGCTCTATTCACTGTGCCACCTAGCTGCCCCTTACATACCAGATTTCTAAGATGGGAGAGGTGCATAGCATCTGAGTTCAGGGGACCAGGCAACCTCTCTAGCAGGCTGAGGTAGCTTGACAGGTGAAGAGAGAAGAAAAGTGGAGAGTAAGCCTTGGGTAAGAGAACAAAACAAAATTTCAAGAAGAAAAAAAATCAGATTTTTTTGGTTTGTTTTTAAGAAATCATTTCTTCACTAGAAAGAAAAAAAAATCCTTAGGCAGCAGTTCAGCAGTAGCACTTCCACTGGTTCTATGACTCTAGGGTTACTCTCTCAACACTATGATATGTACCAGCAGATTGAGTCCCCAGAAGGCAGTTGCACAGTTGTGCCCTGAGGGTTCTAAGAGACTCTGAGCCATTGGGAACTGTTTTCCTTATATATATATATATATATGTGTGTGTGTGTGTGTGTGTGTGTGTGTGTATTGTTTTTGTCATTATTAATTTGTTTACTTTTAGTTTACAAGATTCAGTTCCACAATCCCTTGAGTTTCAAATGGGAACCATTTTCTAATATTGTTTCTCATGAGCAGAGGAGTCCTTCTTCCCCACCCCCCAAAGTGTGATTTTTCCCAGTGATTATCAGATGAAATCAACTAACTAGCAGACTTTAGTGGCTTTAAAAAATAGATTAAGGTAGACAGGTGGATAGAGCACTGTAAGGGTTATGGGATTTAAACAGCTCCCATGCCCCATGGACGTGCTGACATAGCAGAGCAAGAGAAAGCGGTCCTGCGGTTTTCTGAGCCGAGCTAGCGGTCCTGCGGTTTGCTGACGTAGCAGGAAGGGGCGGAGCAAGAGAAAGCGGAAAGCAAGAGGAAAAAAAAAAGCCGAGCTAACAGTCCTGCGGTAGGCGGTTGTGGTTGCGGTTACGGCAGCAGCAGAGGCAGCGGCAGCGCGAAGCCCTTTTTTTTTTTTTTTGAGTTAGGACT
>NW_027185655.1:19819138-19819366 GCF_028583685.1 Petaurus breviceps papuanus | reverse complement strand
GGCAGCGCGAAGCCCTTTTTTTTTTTTTTGAGTTAGGACTCCTGCTGAGCACTGCCAGGGGCCGGAGCTGCTGGGAGCAGGACTTTTCTGCTAAGGACCCCTGCTGAGCACTGCCAGGGGCCGGAGCTGCTGGGAGCAGGACTTTTCTGCTAAGGACCCCTGCTGAGCACTGCCAGGGGCTGGAGCTGCTGGGAGCACGCTGGGTGGTTGCTGTGAGTGGGGAGAGGA
>NW_027185655.1:19797037-19819128 GCF_028583685.1 Petaurus breviceps papuanus | reverse complement strand
ATATTTGTAATCTCTATAGGCATTGTGAATATGGCATTGCTGATACAAGCACTAAGCCTGGGATCAGGAAGACCTGAGTTCAAATGTAGTCTCAAACACTGTGTGACCCTGGGCAAGTCACTCAATCTCTTTGCCTTAATTCACTGGAGAAATAAATGGCAAACCATTCCAGTATCTTTGTCAAGAAAACCCCATGGACAGTATGGCCCTCAGGGTGACAAAGAGTTGGACATGACTGAACAGCAACAATTTATGAAGGTGGTGTAGTAAGGATCGTTGGTATAAAACATTTGCCCAAATTGTGGGTATACACTCCTACAAGCATAGATGGAATCTAGGGGAAAGTGGTCTCAAACTTAGACAACATAACAAAGGGGTAACATATAACTCTTGACTCCAGAAGTAATTTTCTCCCTTCTGGGTCTCTCCTGAAGTTGCCCTTATGCATGGTGTTAAAGAAGTTACAGCCTCTCTGCATCCCCCAGGAAGGTCTTTAAGACTGGGAGTGGTTGATCTTTATTGGTAGGGGGAGTTTCTATACCAACAGTTCCCTAAACAGCCATTGGCAGAGATCTGGACAAAATATACCTATATACGTCCATTCATACATAATACTTACCCCTACACACAAACATGAATACATTTGCTCTTCAGTCTGCAATGAGAAGTCCAAATCTTCTGACTTTCAAAGTTTCCACAGTCCTCCTCTGGTGGGATTTAGCTGAAGAATTGTTCTTTCCCTTTTCTCCCATTTGCCTACACCCAGTGATTCCCTCTCAGAGACTTAGCTGTTTCCACCACTCACTGGTCAGACAATGGAATGCTTGTGTTCTAGATTGACTTACTACTTTATAAAAAAAAAATATCCACATGAGGCATGACTGTCTCCTCTCAATCAATACTAATACACCCTTTCTGCATTCACTTTACTTCATCCAATAGTTTTCTCTCTTTCCAAACTGATTAACTAGGTTGCTCACACCTGGTCTAGTGCCCGTGATGACTGAATCTTCCATTCATTTAATACAGCTGTTCTTACTTGATTGGCTGATTGCCTTAATTAACTCTTATCCTTACATATCCCAGACAACTCCAGACTCCCAGACACCAGTTAGAAGAGTTCTCCACAGTTACCTAGCAGAGTTCTCTGCAGTCACCTCATCCAAACCCAAAGGGGATTCCTTCTGTAGCACACCTGATACTTGCAGGCAGTTTGAAGAACTTCAATCAATGCCCATTTCCTTGGGCAGTCCAATCAACTTGTAGATAATTATAATACTTAGGAAGCTTTTTCAGACATCAATTCTGGATTATTAGGAAGGAAATGAAAGGAAGAAGTATTTGTTAAGGACCTACTATGTGCCACAAATGTACTAAGTGCCCTACAAATATTGTCTCATTTGATCCTTACAACAACCCTAGGAGGCATGTCTATTTTACAGTGGAGGAAACTGAGGTAGATAGAGAGTAAGAGATGCTGTGTGTCCAAGCATCACATAGCTAGTTAAATATCAGAGAACAGATTTGAACTTGTTTCTTCCTGACTTCAGGCTCCACCTCATTGCCTACGTGCTGCTACTATAGATAGTATATGGATCGATAAATAATGGATAGTAAAAAGATGGATTACAAATTGACATTAGATAGTAAATAGATACACAATAGAGCTAGATAGTAATTAGGTAGATAGTAGATAGATTAGATTAAATTGATACTAAATAAAAGACTTTGAAAAATTCACCTTTCTGTGTCCCCCAAGAAATTTTAAGCTACACATTGTTGATCTGTATTGGTAGAGGGAGTTTCTATGCCAAGTGGTTCCTAAAATGGATATAATCACAGATCTGGACAAGATACACATCTATCTATCTATCTATCTATCTATCTATCTATCTATCTATCTGTCTGTCTGTCTGTCTGTCTGTCTGTCTGTCTGTCTGTCTGTCTATCTGTCTATCTGTGTGTCCGTCCATCCATCTGTCCAGCCATCTATGTATGTATGTATCTATCTATGCAAACATAATACACACACATACATATGTACAAATACATTTATTGGTGCATGAGATAGACTGCTGGGGCTGAAGTATGGAAGACCCATCTTCATGAGTTTAAATCTGGTCTCAGACATTTACTAGCTGTGTGTCCCTGGGCAAGTTTAACCCTGTTTGCCTCAGTTCCTCATGTATAAAATGAGCTGGAGAAGGGAAATGGTGAACCACTCCAGTATCTTTGCCAAAAAAAAAATTCCAAATGAGGTCGTGAGGTGATTGAAACAACTGAACAAAGGTCATATTGAATGACTGGGCCAGTTCAGGAAAACAAACAAACAAACAAACAAAAAAAACAAAAGCAGAGAAGGGAAGACAAGCCTATCTATTAAGCCAATCCTTGTAACAAAGCGCTCGCGGGCACGCGCGCGCGCGCGCGCACACACACACACACACACACACACACACACACACACACACACAAGAAAGTAAAGTAGTTCAGCCAAATTAACCATTGTATCAAGCATATCTGATAATATGTACAATATTCTCATTCATGGTCCTTTTACCTTTATAAAAGAAAGGTGGGATGTTCATTTGTCATCCTAATTTCTAGAGTCAAGTTTGCTAACCACAATGACTTTTTAAGTAGATACCCAGCAAATTTTAGGGGTAAAAAAACCCACCAGATCCTTGGGTAGCTGGGAGGTAGAGGGATGAGAGAGGAAATTAGGTATTGTCACACAAATGGACTGCATTCCAATCTACTACGCTGAAAAATTTCAAGAACAGAACTAACTATAAACTATTTGATATTTAACTCTAAACTATTTGAAAAACATTTTTTAAAAACTAAATTTTTATATAAAAATCAAAAAGCCCCACAAAACCGCATCCAAATAAATCACCCACTTCAATTGTCTTGTGTGAACACGGTCAAAGACTCCAAATAGTCCCCTCCTGATTTTCCACACAAATGAAGAACAACAAAGGGGATAATCTCAAATGGTGGGAATTCCAAATAATCCAGAAATCATATAAATGTGACTGTGGAAAGCATTTTGTTACTTAAATTGAAAAATGCTGTATCTATTGTTCTTGCAATTTACTTCTAGTGTATACCGTGAAGATGTGACTTACAAGGTTTTGGGAAAATATTAGTTTTTTGACAGGTTGCTCCTTGCCTCCCCCCCCTATTCAAATCCTTTCCCCTGAATACTTTTTATGCCAGGAACAGATAACATTCCTCACAGGCAGATGGATAGTATCAGTCAAAAAAATTGTTCTTTTAAAAAATTTTTATGGGAGTGAACATAGTGATTAAGAGTTTTGGTTTCCAAATGTTTTCCTCCTGACTTGTAGACTACAGTGAGATATCAACCAAGTAAGTGGACCTGATGTTCACTGACATCAGAGATAGTTTAGATGGCAATAAAGTAGATGTCTAAGTAGAGATAGTAGTGACTATAAATACACCTGAAAGTAAAACTCGCCTCTGGTCAACTCACCTGTTGCTGCTGAGTTATGTTCTACTCTTAGTGAGCCCTCTATCCTCCGCTATCTCTCAAAGTCTGTCCAAATTCATGTCTGTTGTTTCCATGTACTATCTATTCATATCATTCTCTGCAGTCCACTTTTCCTTTTGCTTTCAATATTTCCCAACATCAAAATCTTTTCCAGAGAGCCCCATCTTCTTATTATTTGGCCAAAATATTTCAGTTTCAGTTTCAGTAGTTGACCCTCCAGTGAATAGCCTGAATTAATTTCTTTATGTATTGACTGATTTGATCTTGCTGTCCAAGGTACTCTTGAAAGTTTTCTCCAGCACCACAATTTGAAAGCATTGAATCTGTGACATTCTGGCTTCCTTATGGTCCAACTCTCATATTGCTGCTATAAAAACTGTAGCTTTGACTATACAGATCTTTGTCAGCAAGGTGATGTCTCTGCTGTTTAGTATGCTGTCCAGATTTGCTGTAGCTTTCTTTCCAAGGAGCAAGTATCTTTTAATTTCATGGCTGCAGTCACCATCTGCACTGATCCTTGAGCCTAAGGATATAAAATCTGACACTGCTTCCATTTCTTCTCCCTCTGTTTTCCAGGAAGTGATAGGACCAGTTGCCAAGATTTTATTTTTTTTTTGACACTGTTTCAAACCAGCTTTTACACTCTCCTCTTTCACTTTCATCAAGAAGTTTCTTTACTGAAGTTAGCGACTTGGATAAATTTGATGTGACCAAAAATGATAAAAAAAAAAGTTTTGAAACAAGAACTTAGCATTCATAGATATTATTGAAAAATTTTTTCTTTTCAAACAAGAACATTCTTTGAGGAAGAGAAAAACATAGTGGGATTGCCCACAGAGAGATATATATATCATTAGTGTGTGGATACCATTTCTCCATCCAGTATGCAGCAATAGGAGACACTTAGGCCAGATCTGGACATTGATCATCTTTGGTTGAACTCTGTCACAGGCCTCATCAAATTTTCCTTCCTGAAAAGCATTAATGCTAAGGAAGCAGTTGTGGGCTATTTTAGGGACTATGGCTCTTCTGTGTAAACTTCTTTAAAAAACAAGGAACTAGACAGCCCAGGGAAATGGGTATTTTCCTGATGTCCTCAAATAAATCCCAGCTTAAAAATTTGTTCATTTTAGGGGAGAGAGCCATTAAAGATAGCAAATAAAAAAAATCATGAGGAAATAATTTGACATTCTATGTAACTATGATTGAATGATTCGAAAAAGCAGGGGAAAAATTCCAACAGCATAGAGAAAGATATCAGAAAAGAATAAAGCTCTAGTTTAGCCTAAATATCTGATTTCTTTTTTTCTGAAAATGATAATTGTAATTTCAGAATTTTCCTATTGTGAGGGGTTGAGGGTCTTTCCTTATTTATTCAGTTCTTAGCCCTTACCAAATGACAACAGCTATCCATGTTAACTATAAAGGACACATGAAGAAAGATGTTATCTGCATCCAGAGAAAGAACTGATAGATAGAAGTATGTATGGGATACACATACAAATATATGTGTATACATATACACATCCCTATTTGTGTCTAATGGTGTCAACAGGCAATCAGATCATGAGACTCATGTGAAAACCAGTTTTATTACAAGAGAAATGAACATGCATGTGGAACCCAAAGCATTTTTACAGAAGCTTACATTTTTATAATACCAGGACAAAGGGAAGAGAAGATACCAGGAAGGGGTGTGACAAGGGAGGGGAATGGTACAACAGAGGTGGGAAAAAAGCAAGACCACTCCCCACAGGGAGGAGCAAGATGATGGCAAAAGCCGCCTTCTTTTCCCTTGGGAACATTAGAGCTAGACTATGAAGACAGGAAGTCTGCTCATATGCAAAGGCCCCCAGATGCATGAGCATTAACCCAGACTGGCACAGACTGGCTGTTTTCCTCCCAAGGATACACAGGGAGTCCAGCTTGAGGTGAAATCATGTCAGCTCAGGGGGATCTTTGTCCTTGAGAGATTCAGGGAGCCTCCTGGACCTTCTGTGTCCAGTGTTTCTGGAAAATGTGGAAAATCAAAAAGACAAGTTCAGGGGACCCCTTAATAACCCTTAACAATGGTAGCCATCTCTAGGGTAGGGTTTGGGGAAGGTAGAAAAAAATTTACATAATTTCATTGTATATTTGAAAAGAATAGCAAGTTCTGCTTAGTACATTTGCAGTTTCATGTACAATCATTTTTTTTTATTGTACTATGTTATGGGCAATCTTGTTTTATTCCATTCCAATACATATATTAATGTAAAAAGAAAAAAAAGGAAAAAACCAAATGATAATAGCTAGCATTTGTAAGGAATTTTATGGTTGTATCTCATCATATCTTCACAATGACCCTGGGAGACAGATGATACTATTATTCTTATTTTATAGATGAGAAAATCAAGACCGAGAGGTTGTGATTTGCCCAGGGATACCTAGCTAGGAAGTATCTGAGGCTGAATTTGAATTCAGGTCAATCCTGATTCCAGGTGTTAACCTCTAACCACTGCACTACCTAGCTGCCTCAAAGTCACCCCTGAGAGAGAAACAGATCTTAAAACTCAACATATACTCTTTTGGAGTTTGAAATGAAACCTTTCATTTATTTACTCACCCATTTATTCATCTACCCACCCATCCATTCATTTATTTATTTTGAATTTTGGGTCTATGCTTTGATTTTGTTACTTTCATTACATGAAATTGAATCTCAGCCTAGGCAGAATACCTATGAAATTAAGTTAAGGTTTGGACTTGAGGTTTAATTAACTAATTATAATGCAGTGAAAGTATTTGGTTGGGATGGGGGAGTGGGGGAAGCAATCTGCCGAGACTCATGAAGCTAAGCTTTCACAACAGGGCTGGGAAGGATCCAAGAGGAGAAAATACATTTCCAACTAAAGTGTTTCCCTTTGCTGCTCAGAGAGTCAACTTGTTAGTGTAACGTGCCTCTTGAGCAAATTGACATTGGGTCCAGATGGCAGGCGAGCCCCTGGGAGGGTTACATTGTACATAGCTGTGCCCCTGGGAGTTATGGATCTTCTCCCAGTAGTGGCTGACCTCGTCAGCAAGAGCTGCAGCAGCAGGCTTCTCATGTTTCTGAGTACTGAGCAGGGCCAAGCATGCCTACTCTTGAGAGCAGAATGACCTCGGCTTAGTTGAAGAAAGAGGCTTAATTTTGAAAGATTAGCTTTGGTGAAACCTGAGGGCTTTGGAACTGCTGCAATCACTGGTCGCTGCTGGAAATAAATCCAGAATTTCAGTCTGTGGGTCTTTTGGGGCCACCTGGAGCCCTAGGCTTAAAATCAGGCAGACTTAAAATCTTCTGATCCAGAGGTCTTTATGAATCAAGCTAATTAGAAAAAGAAGGCAGTCTCTTCCTGTGGCCTCTGCACAGGGGTTCCTCTGTCTTGTTCCTTCATTTATTGTTTATAATTTATAATTATAATAACAACAATCATTTACTGTTCTGTAAAACCATATGCTCCAGGTGTAAAACACCAGGTTCATGAATGATGGTTAGCATAATCTATCCTTATAACTTTGGCTTACTATTAAAGGCAGTTAACATTGTTTTCATTATCACTCAGCTTGGTCCTCCAAAATGCTGCAAAGATATTGTTTACTTAATAAAGAGAATTATCTAGGTATAGTAGAACGGGTACTGAATGGATCTTAGGGGAAAAAAAGACCCTTCTCCACAACCTGCCGTGCCCCAATAATTCATTTCATTTATCCCAAGGAATCATGGGACCTGAGATTTTATTTGTCACCCCAGACCATAAGTCTCTGCTTGGCTGAGGATCATAGATTAAGAGCTGGAAGGGTTCTGAGAAGGCTGTCTGGTCCAACCTACTCATTTTACAAATGATGAAACTGAGGCTGGGAGGGTCACTTGTAGATGTTAACAAGTGGCTCTTTCAGAAAGTGTACTCAGGACACATTTTTAAGATTAATCTGCATTAGTAACATTTTCTCCATTATCATAATCAATAAAGCAAGTAAACCCTTGATTTATGGTGTTTTCTCTTTTCTAAGGTGTGGATGCTCATACAGAAAACATTTTTGAGCTGGCATTAGTACATTCCTGGGGCAAGAGTTGTGGGTGGGTTTAAGTCATTTGCCTAAGGTCACATAGGCAATAAGAAAAAAGAGGAGAGATTCAAACCCAGGTCCTTTGATTTCCCAGATTTTACAAAGGCATGTTGTTTTTTATGATTTTTTCTTCTGAGTATACATGTCCGTTTCTTCCCCTCCAGCCCTCTCACAAGGTCTGTGAAAGTTAATTACAACAGAGCTCCTCCTCATTCTCCAAAATAGTTCTCTGATTTGGCTAGCCTCATGACAAAATGACATTTTTCCTGTTCCCTACATTCTGGGTCACCTCCCTTTGCCTTCTTCCTCTTCCTCCCCTTGCTTTTGGCCCGTCAATCTCATCCTTTCTTTGGCCCCTGGGTGAGGTGCTGAGAGCACACTTCATGTGGTGGAATCCCAAGGCTGTATCATGTTATTCTGCTGACACCAAGAAAGGGCCACAAAAACTTGCTGTTTGCATCCAGATCCCTGCCTTTTATGAGAAGATTCCCCTGGCCCTGAGCTCAGGTTTCTTGTCAACAAGTGCTGTTTATGGGGAAAGAACTGGAACCAATAGCTTGTGGGGCCATTTTGTTCCCTCTCAGAACACGTGGCTCTGGGTGTTTGCCACCAATGGGAGAACAGCCCCCCTGCAGAGATCTCATTGGGCAGCTCTAAACTGGGAAGAACCCTTCACTGTCTTACCTGTGTGGGCTATGGAAAGTATCTTGGAAACTAGAAACTATTAAAAAAATGCGAGTTTTTATGATGTAGGGGGATACAAGGGGAAAGAGGGCTAAGGTAAAAATAAAAATAAAATTGTCAGAAGATGGGGAGAATTTAGCCCTTTGTGAAGAGTCATGGGCAAAGTAAACCAGAAGCTATGTGTATAATCAATTTGTGGGATCTCAGAGCTATAGATGGAAAGTACCTCAGAGGGTAAATAGGCCAACTTTTTCATTTTACAGGCAAGGAAGCAGAGGCCCACATAGTTTAGGCTATTTGCCCAAGGTCACAGAAGTTGTAAGCGGCAGATTTGGGGGTGACCCCCAACTTTTCCCATCGTTTCATGAACTTGCAAATCTTGGCATCACCTTTCTGATGCCATGGTCCTCTTTGAGAATGAAGGACAGGGGTGCTGAGGTGGCACAGTGAATAGAGTACTGGCCCTGGAGTCAGGAGGACCTGAGTTCAAATCTGACCTCAGACACTTAACACAAAACTAGTTGTGTGACCATGGGCAAGTCACTTAACCCCAACTGCCCTCCAAAAAGCAAAAAAGAAAAAAGAAAGAAAAAAAGGATAGAATGGAGGACAAACCAGAGCTACAACCTGGTAAGCTAGATGATAGGAATAAAAAAATAAAAACAAACCAGCTGCTGCACTCAAAAAGCTCCATTCTTTGGGGCCAACAACATGTATGTAATGATAACAAGCACTATATATGTAACATACACACTACACACACAATATAAATATATACACAATGCAGTATGCATATATAATATAACATTTAATAGAAAATATATAGAAGGTAAATCTAAGATGATTTTGAGAGTGGGGGAGGCGCTAGCAGTTTGGAGTATCAAGAAAGACCTCATGGTGGTGTTTGAGCTGAGCTTGGAATGGCGACAGAAGGGGGTGGGATGGCATTCCTGGCATGGGGAACAGATTGGGTAAAGATACAGGGACAGAAGATGTGTTGATGACTGGCACCTGTCTTGTGGCTGGCTTGACTCTCAAGGACACACTGGGAGTCCAGCTAGGGGTGCAAGTAGAAAATTATGGCAGCTTGGAGGTGGGGTAGGGGCTTTATCCTTGATTCCTTCAGGGCTACCTGCAATCCCCAGGTACAGTGTTTCTGGAAAATAGAGCAACTCAAGAAGACAGGGTAAGTTGACTCCAGGGTAGCATTATGTTTCTAGATTCTATTTATTTTTTAGCTTAGATTTATGCAACCTTACATTATCTACTCCTCACAGCAATCCTGTGGGATAATATTATTAATAATAATAGTTCGATAATAGCTAGTTTCTAGAAAATTTTTAGGTTTCTTGGTTTTCACAGCACCTCTGTGAAGTAGCTGTTATTATCCTCATTTTTACTGTTAGTAAAACTGAGGCTGAGAGATGTTAACCATGGTCATGGAGCCATCAAATGTCTAAGATGGGATTCAAAGCCAGGTATTTCTAACTTCAAGTCCCCTAGTCTGTTTTTTATGTTGGTAGCTTAAGTATTCTCAGTCCAAATTTGTAAAGAAGAAGAAACTAAGGTTTCTGCAGATTAGGGGACTTTCCTGAAGTCACATAGCTGGTCAATTTTAGAGCCATTTCTGAAAACCAGGTCTGCTCACTCTAGGTCCAATGTCTTTTCTGCAAAGCCCTATTCATGGACACACACACACACACACACACACATATGTGAATGGTCATCTCAAGGTACAGGTAGGGAGGTGAAGAATTTCAAAATGGGGTTTAAGAAGGAAGGCTTAATAATTGCTCCCCAGTAGGCCATGGAAACTATTTCCTTCTGGCCTGACATTGCCTTCTCTGGGTTGGACAAAGAAATTGCTTTGGTATTGTCTTAGAAACTTGCTGTTAAATTACACTCAAGCAGGGAAGAAATCCCTTAGTGCTCACTCCTATTAGTACTTAAAAAATTGATTGGTAGGGTAGCTAAGTGGTTCAGTGGGTAGAGCACAAGCCCTGGAAAAAGGAGAACCTGGAGTTCAAATCCAGCCTCAGATATTTACTAGCATGTGTTGGACAAGTCACTAACCCTGATTACCTAAAAAAAAAAAAAAAAGATTGGTCTGCCAAATTAGCTCTCTCATCTATCTCGACCCATCTTTCTTCCTCCCTGACCCTTGCATCCTTTGTCATCATTCTGTTTTCCTTGGATTTGAAAAACAAAAATATATAGCCATGCTAAAAGAATTTCTAAGAGAGTGTAGCAGCAAGCACCCCAAGCGTCCTCAGGGTTTGCCGCCACCGCAGGTTCTTGGATCTGCTTTGTTAAAGGAAAGCAACTCAAAATGGGTTAACAATCTTACTTTAATCAGTCAGACATATATCATTTACCTTGTTCAGGGGAAAAAGGTCAGCACCCCGAACTTCAAAGCATACAGGCAGAATTATCAAGACAGAAACAGATCAAGTAGACAGATTTCCAAACTGTTCAACCATTACATCCATACCCAGTCAACATCTGGGTTTTTCAAAGCGGGGGTGGGGGGGCTCTGGACAACGGCTTTTCAGAATACAGATCAAATCACAGAACACTTCTCAAAGTGAGCCCCCAAAACAAAGCCTCACATCAGGGCTTATATAGCCTTCTCCTGGCTCAGAGAATGTAACAACCTTATTGATCCACTGGCCAATCAAAAAGTATCTACTGAAAAACAAGCCTCCCACCCCAGGCTTCAGGTGCACTTTAGCCTAGGGGCAGGGAAGATCTTTAAATTTGCATTTCCATTACATTCAGCCCCAAGATCTTTCATGCCCATAGCATAGACAATTTACAGAGAGTGGATGAAATCTTTCCCAAACAGAAAAGAGAACCTCATTAAAAAGGGATGCCTGGTTGTACTAGTTTCAAATGCAGATGTTACAGTGCTGAAAATTAAAGATGCAAACACCCAGTAGAATAAGAATGACAATTTAGCACATCTATACTTTGTCTCTGACTGGAGCTTTCCTCTTTGTCTTTCTTCTGCCATCTTCCTACCCATCTTTTAAAGAAAAAAATATAAAGGAGAGGATAAAGACAGGGACAAGGAAAGCAGAAATTAGAGGGGACAACTGATAGGGAAATGGGATATTGCTCCTGGAAGCATGGGAGGTAGGCTGCTTTGTGAGCTCGGGTCAGTAAGCATCTGTTTATGGGTTTGGAGCTATTTTTTTAAACCTTCTTTTGGATTCTGGGTGTATTAGACCATGAAGATAGCTGGAGTTGTATTATCTTTGGCACACAATTTCTGCTTTGAAGAGGTTTGAAAGATCGTGACGATTAGAGAAAATATTCAGTCCTCTATCTTTTTGGTCATGTGACTATCTTGAAGCAAATTAAAAAAAAAAGTGCTGAAAATAAGACTGAGCATGAAGCCCTTGTCTGGAATCTTCCTTAAATTAAGAGAAGGGAAGGAAGGTAAGAATGAGGGGGATGACATAAAGGGGCAAGTTCCCAGGCTGACGCAAAAGAATAAAATTTGCTGGTTTCATCCTTTGGTTCATGCTCTGGTTGTCTGTGCTGTGAGTAAGCAAAAGGATAGCTCTAAGAAAATTACTGGTGCAACTTGAGCCCCAAGGTGCATCATTATGAGACATATTTAGCCTTCTTTAATTGGTGGGGATCAATGCCCCTTGGCCAACAAGGCAGCACTAAAGGAGAACTCTTTCTTCCTTCCTTCCTTCCTTCCTTCCTTCCTTCCTTCCTTCCTTCCTTCTTTCCTCCTTCCCTCCCTCCCTTCCTTCCTTTCTTCTTTCATTTAAGGTCATATTTGAATTTAGGTCTTCCACTGTACCACCTAGCTGCCCATGACTTCCAATTTCAGGAAGGTAGATCTATGTATGATCTAACCCCACTTCAGGTTGCTGAAGGGAGAATAAGACTCTGGAAAGAAACCAATGTAACATGAGAGGAGCTGATAGTTTCCATCATGTCCCCATCCCCAGCTTGCTACATCAGAGACTTTGGAGAACTTCCTCTTGGGTAAGATCTGGGACTCTCTCCATCGAGCTAAGTTACCTCATAGCCAAGGGAGAGCTCCTTCACTTTATATTGTCTGGGATATACTCTCCTATGTATACTTTCCCTGATTTCTGTTTTGCTGTCAACCTGGATAAATGGGTTTCTTTGTTACTTGCTATGTGTGTTTATTTTCAAACCGTGGTTATAAAGTTTGGGTCCTCCTTTCCCTATTAATGAATAGTGATCAAAAGTTTAGGTGGAACCTGAAAACCACACACCATGACTAACAATATTTGAGGGAATAGACAGATAGAATTCTTGCCTGGTACGCTCTATGTCTGAGATTAGCGGACTGGCCACAAGTCTGGCCCCAAACTTCCACATTCTCTGCTGGCAGAAATTAAGGTTTCCTTTGGAGAAGAGTGAGAGGAAAAGAGGCTAGAAAGATCTATTTTGTCTCTCTTTTAGCCACACAACAATGCCTCTAGGGTTCATGTAAGAGATAGCCCTTGCTATACTAGGGAAAAAAAATCAGAGAATGTTGGGAGGGAAAAAATGATTATTTTTCTATTAATTTTTTTTTCCTTTTTGGAAGACAGTTGGGGTTAAGTGACTCACCCAAGGTCACACAGCTAGTTTTTGTGTTAAGTGTCTGAGGCTGAATTTGAAGGTCCTCCTGACTCTAGGGCTGGTGCTCTATTCACTGTGCCACCTAGCCGCCCCAATTATTTTTCTATTATTAATAACTAATTATTGATATCAGGATCCAGGGTTTTTTCTTTTATTACTTCCTCATTCAAAGCCCAGTCCTTGTAGGTTAGTCAGTCTCTGAAGCACAGGGTTGGTGATAACATGGCCTCATCATGTAGGAACATTCTCCTTCTTGAGCAGGACCCCACCCAGCTAGGAGAGCTTATTTCTGATTTAAGTATAAAGAGAATGTAAGCTAGGTGAATTCCAGCTCTCAAAGCATTAGGTCCATGCCCATTAACTCTACCCCCCTCCCCCCATTGTCGAGTGGTCTAGATGGAAATGCAGTGCTTGGCTGAGTCTATGATCACATCATGTTCTCAACAGGAAGAGCTGAAGACTTTTGGCCCACCTCCATATTAATATGTCCACCCCTTCATTGATTGTTCACCAATCCGGGTTGATCTCTGCCTGTCAGGGCATCCACTTTTCCAAAGGTATTTAAGCATTCTATGATCTCCATGGTCTTTGTCTTTAGTAACAGAGAGATCACTGTCTGTGAATTTGTCGATTATTTGTTAACCTAATTAATAAAATGATTATTATTTACTCAGAAACTCTGTCTCTCAGGTTTTTTATTCCTTTCAGGAGACATTGCAGTTCAGTGGAGGAACCAGAGGTCTTGAATTTTCCTCTAGCTTTTGTCACTCTAACTAACTGTATGGCCTTAGGCAAGTAGTTTCATACTCTGGGTCTGGTTTTATATCTACAAACTTTGGCTGACTCTTCTCTGAGGCCACTTCCAGGTCTTAAATTCCATGATTCTATGAGAAGTCCTATATTAGATCAGGCTGATCAATCCATCTATAAGCAAGCATTTATTAAGTATCGGCTATTTGTCAGGCATTATACTTGGTGATGGGGATACAAGGACAGAAATGAAACTCCCTAATTACATTGCAATGAGGAGGCAGGGTAGTGTGCCTATAAAACTATATACAAAGCATAGGAAATACATAGAAGGTCATGGAGCAGGGTAAGTGTGGTTGGGGTGGGCAGCCTTCATGGCTTATTCAGACCAATGTCCTGTCTCTGACCTTGTGGAAATATCGTTAGGAGAATAGCATTTGCCAGCAGAGGGCAACAAGCTATTGTGGATAATTCTAGAAGAGTTAGGTGCGCCCCAAGAGAGTAACTCATTCCAACCAGAAAGTATTGGTGACCTTAAGGGTTTCAAAGAAGAGCACTCCTTCTCCTCCTCCTTCTTCCTTTTCCTTTTCCTCTTCCTCCTCCTATTCTTCTTCCTCTTCTTCTTTCTTGTCCTCCTTGTTTTCTTCCTCTTTCTTTGTTAGAGGAACAGGGATGTATACCTTGTGGTCAATGGCACTGTGAGTGGTAGAACCAAAGGTTGTGAAATGGGAATGTCTCAAGGCCTTGTGGTACCATGGAGAGAAAACTATTTCAGGAATGGAAGGATCTTGGTTTACATCTTATCTCTGAGGGTTACTATCTGAGAGATCTTGGGCAAATCACCCTGCTCCTTGGCTTTGGAGGTCCTCTCTAACTCTAAAGAAATGATTCTATGTTTTCTTGGGGTGGGGTGTGGAGGTTGGGGCTGGAGGCATTGGAAGTCTGACACAGCCAATGGACTTGGGCCCTCTGGACTACAAGCTCCTGTTCTTAAATAGGTTCTTAAATCTGCTTTTTTAAAGGAAAGCAACTCAAAATGGGTTAACAATCTTACTTAAATCAAACATATATCAATTACCTAGCTCAGGGGAAAAAGTCAACACCCTAAACTTCAGAGAATACAAACAATATATAAACAGAGGTTACAAGCAGACAGAGAAACAGATCAGCAGACAGGCTTCCAGCTGTCTGAACATTACATCCATACCTAGTTAGTTACCAGAGAGGTAACTACTCTGGGTTTTCAAAGCCAGGGGGCTCAAAGGCTGTCCAGAGTCTTGTCTGGTCAAATCACAAAACTCTTCTCAAAGTGAGCCCCAAAGCAAAACCTCACATCAGGGTATATATAGCCTTATCCTGGCTCAGAGAATGTCACAACCCTCTTGATCCTCTGCCCAATCACAAAGTAACAAAGTATGGGCATTCCTGAAAACACGCCTCCCACCACAGACTCTGGGTGACCACATTCAGCCTATTAGGGAGTAGAGTATATTTTTCAAATCAGGGAAGGCTCTCAGAGTCACTTAAGCCTATCAAAGGGCCAAGGGGCAGGGGAGATCTTCAGATTCCCATTCCCATAACAAGCAAACAGAATATGATGTCTTCCATTTCCTTCTTCCTATTGTACAAACACCGGGGGAAAGGAGTTACAGGAGCAGGGAATATGCCTTTGTCAAGTGCCTACTATGTTCTAGGTATTGTGCTAAGTATCTTTACAAATATTGTCTAATTTGATTTTCATTGATTGAGGAAATTGAGGAAGACATCAGATGAATAGAGCATGTACCTGGTATCAGTAAGACCTGAGTTCAAATTCTACCTCAGACACTTTCTGTGTGATGCTGGGCAAATCACTTAACCTCTCACACCCTCAGTTTCCCTATCTGTAAAAAAGGAATAGTAATAGCATCTATCCCCCAGGGTTGTCATTAGGATAAAATGGGATAATATTTGCAAAGCACTTCACAAACCATATAGAGCTTCTTTAAGTGCTACTAAGCTATTATAACTAAACTGTGTTTTTTTTCCCCCAAAAGAGTCAGCATGATGCAATGGAAAGATCTGTGGCTTTAGACTCAGAGGTCTTGGGTTCAAATCCTAACTCTGTCACTTACTATTGTCTGTGTGACTTTGTGCAAGTCACTTGTCCTTATCTGTGAAACAAGGGGTAGTGGATAAGATGGCTGGCTTTAAATAGATGATTGATTATAGGATCTCATGTTTTAAAGGGTCCTGAAAGGGGGAAAATCTTTGTGGTTGGTCATTGCATCTGACTCCTCATGACCCCTTTGGGGTGTTCTTGGCAAAGATACTAGAATGGTTTGCCATTTTCTTAAGCTCATTTTACAATGAGGAAACTGAGGCAAACAGGGTCAAGTGATTTGCCCAGGGTCACACAGCTAGTAGGTGTCTGAGGCCAGATTTGAACTCAAGAAGATGAGTCTTCCTGATTCCATATCCACTGTACCACCTAGCTGCCTAGGAAGGGAAATGTCCATTTATGAAATGCCTACTATTTGTCAGACATTATGGTAAGTGCTTTTCACAAATGTCTCATTTAATCCTCACAACAAATCTGAAAGGAAGATGCTGTTATTATTCTTGCCCAGTGTCACACAACTATTAAGTATTCAAGGCTAGATTTGAACTCAGGTCTTGATGCCAGACCTATCTACTGCTCTATCCTCCTCTGTCTACTGAGCTACCAGATGCCTCTCATGTCAGGGTGAAAATACAACAAAATGAAAACCACACAAAAATTCAACCAACTGTTGGTACAGAGTGGGCTTGTAAAAGAAGAATTTTTAGCCATTCTATGGACAATAACTTTACCACTAAAGCTCCCCTGAGAGGAAAGAGTTAGTGGAGTGATAAATAAAACTTTTGTAAGAAAAATCTTTCTCTGATGTATATATATATACATACACATAGAGACAGACAGGTAGGTAGATGGATGATAGATAGTAGATCCTAAAGTATTACGGTAGACCTCAAGAAAATTACATGTACTGTGAACTTTATATTTTTTCTGAGAGCCTTGCGAAGGTTGTCTGGAGGAAGAAATAGAGTGTATGATTAAATTGTACAATAACATGAACCTTTGAAGGACACTGCTATCAGGGACCTCATTCCAGAGTCCCTGACAAGATGAAGTATAACTAGCATGCACTGGGCTTAAAATGATAGCATCTTGGGTAGAGATAAAGCATACTTCTCTATGTACCAGGACTTCTGCTCTGGGCAGTGTGTTCTTTTTGACTCTAAACTCCCCTCCCATCTACTTCAGAGTGGTACAAAATTCCTTTGCTGGACTCCTGTTTGATATGTTTTTCTTACAAACAACAGATTTTGAGGTTTTGCTTTCTAATTGCGTCTGCCATCCTTTACCATTTTATAAGTCAATTCATACCATTCACATTATGGATGAAGCAAGCACATTCTGTATCCCTTTCAGTGTCAGACAGCTTCATTTGTCCTTTCTAGGGTATCTTGATGTATTGAAGGGTGTCTTTCTTCTATTGCCATTTACTTGAACTTCTACAAAGTGTACCTCTCCAAGTTTGGTTCCAATGAGTAATGCTTCAGGTTTATTTAACCACTTAACATTAATTAGCTTTTACAAAGGGACATTTACTTCTAAAACAGAGCAAGGAAAAATATGAAGAATTTTTCTCCATTTCCTTGGAAGAGTATTCTCCCCTACACAGTCTTGGCATCTTGGTGAAGTAGGCTGATTCTTAGCTCAGTTCCCTTATAGCACTCAATTCATGTCCAGATGCAGAAGTGGCATGACTGCCAGGTGGATTCTTTTCTTTGGTACCTTAGTCTGGATGCCAAAGACCACTCCCAAGGATCACTTATTGCTCCTGGGCACATCAATTTTGTTCTAAAATCCAGGAGTCAGAATTCAGATTAGATTGTATAAAATACAATCTGAATTCTGACTCCTGGCTTGTTGTAGTTTACTCCCCTGACCTCCAAATTAATCTCTTGTGCTGAAGATAGAAAAGAAAAAAAAAATGGAGGCCAAAGATCAAGACCCTTTCATTAGACACATGGTTTCAGAGAAGAGAAGGTCCCAAGGTCTCTATACCTACATTGACTCTTATCAAATATCATAAATGAAAAAAAATCAATAAGATTCTCCAGGAGTACACAGGAAGATAATGAGGCAAAAAGAAAAAAAGGATGGTGGAAGCTAGCTAAGGTTATTGGAATTCTTCTGCAATTAATCAAAGAACCTCCCACTTCCTTTTTTATTTTATACAGAATATTGATGCACTCCACTGTTTTTCCAAACTCTTCTTTTATACCTCCCTCCCAGAAGCAGGCTTCTAAGCTTTTCCACATGAAGAGATGAGATGCTATCCAAGGTACTTTGTGCATGTGCCAGACTCTCATTACACAGAGATGATTATTACATTTGTCATTCTTCATCAAGTCTTGTTATTTTTCCCCACTTCTCTACCTTTCCTTCTTTAGAAGAAAATAAGATGGGAAAAAAGAAATGAAATCATTGCTAGGTACTAGCTTTTATATTTCTGAGAACAATCAGATCCCCATCTGCTCTATTTTCTTTCTCCCAACTAAAAACCAAATCATTAGTTCTTCCCATTTCCCCCCACCCACACTCCCCCTTTCCCTTGTAATTGGTATTCCTTAGTTGTAGTTTGTTTTGCTTAAGGTGATCTCTCTGACCCTACTATCCCCTTTCCCAATTTTTACTTTCCCAATATTTACTTTCTCTTTCCTAGTTTAATCCCCTACTTACTTTACAGTATTTTATGATTTGTAAACAAACAAAAACCTCTTTCTGATTGATTAGGATTAGAGTGAAGTTAATGACATTTCTACTCTGCCACTCCCCAAGTTTACTATATGTCTGAAATATTTCTTTCTGTTACCTATATCCCCTCTCCCCTCAGCTTTCACCCCTCAGCATACATATAAGACACAGTCTCTTCTATTCCATTCTCTTTCCCTTGAGTATTTTCGGGTGTCTTTTTTTTAAACCCAAACTCTAAGTTAACACATCATAACGTCTCTCATTGACTTTTAGAAATGATGAGACTCTTGAAGAGTAATAATCTCTTCTCCTCCTTTTCCAGATGTAAGTACTGGGTTATCTCTTAGGCAGCTGGAGACATAGTGGATGTTTGAGAAACAAAGGAAGGAATTCTGTTTCCACAGAATTTCCACTCCAGCTTTGCAGGAGTGATAACAGGATGTAAGTCAGAGGTGATTGGTTCTAATCAGAGCTGTGACCTAGCAGAACCAGGCTTCTGATCAGGTAAAAGATCAGAAGCTTATACAAAAGCTTAGCAAGCTGTTTAATATTATCCAACCCCCCATCCCTCCCCTCCCCCATGAAGCAAGCTAGTTTAAATGCACATTCGATCCATGACAAGGAAGAGGAGACATACCAAGGAGAAGAACATGGAAGAGGTGATCTAGGAAGTTACATCTAGCCAGTGAAGAACAAGGGGGACAATTTGAATTGGGCATAGGAAATAAATAGGCTTGCGTTTATCTGAGCAAATATACTCCTTTAGGGAGTTATCCATTCACAAGGAATGTAAAATGAATGTAAAATAAAATGAGAGCTTTTCTGGCTTCAGCAACGAATGTTGTTCTTTCTAGAGTAAGCATGCTTCTCACAGATGGAATGCTGGGCCTGGAGTTAAGAAGATCTGAGTTCAAATCCAGTTGGTAACACTTATAACTATGTGACCCTGAATTTCTGTTTGTCTAAATTTTCTCAACTGTAAAATGAGAGTGATCTTAGTGCCTGACTCACTGGGTTGTTGTGAAGATTAAATGAACTGATATTTGTGAAAGCACTTGGCATGATGTCTGGCACAGAGTAGACACCACATAAATGCTTATTTCCCCTTCCTGCCTTCTTAATCCTTTTAAAATTTTCAAGGTTGTTTACCTTTCTTACATTGCCTTTTTCCTCTATGTTTGCCTTTCAAAGACTGGGACCAACTTTGATTTTCCTAATTGGATATGTGGAAGTCATGTATTCTGTTAAAGATCCATACCTTATCCTTCTCATCTCCACTTAATATTATGCTCATCATTTCAGGGTATATTATTCTTGGGTACAAGTTAATTTCCTTTTATTTTCAATAAATTGTACTCAAACATTTTATTTCCTTTCAAATTCAATGTATAGCCTTCAATGATTCTAAATAGAATTTCCTGGTAAGATCTCTTCTTGTCCACTTGAAATTTTTTTTCTTTGACACAGGAGCCATGTGGTTTGGTGATTACCTTTCTTTTCGGCTTTTTTTTTTTGGAGGGGGGAAGGTAGGGCAATTGGGGTTAAATGACTTGCCCAGGGTCACATGGCTAGTTTTTGTGTTAAGTGTCTGAGGCTGGATTTGAACTCAGGTTCTCCTGACTCAAGGGCTGGTGTTCTATTCACTTGCCACCTAGCTGCCCCGAGGCTATCACTTTTCTAGGTGTATTGTAGATAGAATTTTCTTTTTAGTGGCAATTTGTGATTTCTATGTATCTTCTTCCCTCCCCATACTTCTGAGGAATTTTCTTTTAAGATTTCTTGAAATATGATATCGAGAGTTTTTTGCTTTATGCTGTTTTGTGGGAGTCTAGTGATTCTTAAATAATTTCTCCTCACCCTATTTTCTAACATCATAAATATCTCTTACATGTTTTTCCGATTTTTTTCTTTTGTTCTTGCTTAAATATTTCTTGTGGAACCTTTGATTTTTGAGTTTCTATAATTTCTATTCCCTTTTTCCCCTTCTGCTAAGGTTTCTCAGGTTTTCTTCTAATGTGTCTATACCACTCCTTATCTCTTTCTTTAATTATTTTTATTCCAATCACTCTTGGTATGCTTGTATACAATTTCTTTGGTCCTGATTATAGTGACTATAGACAATTTGGATTATATTACCCTATTGTATTTCTGTGTTGTTTGGAAGCCCCTCCCCCTTCTCTGTTTATTTTTAAATTTTAACTTTTTTTTCATTCTATAAGCAATAGAGGACTCAGACTGAAAAGCTTTCAAGGAGACTCTCTTTCTTAGTGGTGGCTGAGGAAGACCCCAGTGATTCTCTTCTCTAACTGCTGTTAATTTCAGACTGCTCTGGACATTTTAGCTGCTGCAGACCCTGCCACATGGAGTCCTCAGCATAGGAGGCTGACAGCAGCGCCAGACACCTGAGTGGCTGGCAAAGGACCTTGGTGACTCTCCATCCCACCTGCTGCTCCTTCCAGACTTCCCCAGATTCCACAGCTGCTGTAATCTCAGCCACACAGAAACTTCAGCCTAGAAGCCAATGTCAGGATGGGTAGTTGATAGTGAAACCCTTTTGTTTTGTGTTTGTAGTAATTATCTTGGGGAATATACTCTATTTTGAACTGTTCTTTAACTTCATATGACACATTCCTTACTGCTTTTGACATGGTAATAGAGACAGATGGATTTAGGCAAAACTTTTTCCTTTATTGTATTGTCAAAAGTCCTCTGACCTGGGTTTGAGTCCCACTTAATACTTGTGTGATCTTAGACCTTCTTGGATTTAAGCCTCACTTTCCTCATCTATCAAATGTTAATGTTGTGAGGTAATTGCTTTTGTAAGTCAATATTTTATATTGACATAATAGAAATAATATATCATTTTATATTTATGCATTATACAAACAATACAATAAACAGCAAAATATTATATATATATATTTAAGCAATTGGGGTTAAGTAACTTGCTCAAAGTTACACAGCCAGTTATTTCTGGGTGTGGTGCTAAGTATCTGAGCCAGGATTTGATCCCCAGGTCATCCCAACACTGGAGCTGGTACACTTACTCGCTGTGCTACCTGGCTGCTCCCAAAATATAATATTTTAATATGTCAGCAAGTTATTTTATTATTAATTATATAGTCAATTATTTATAATCTTGTTAATAATTATTGTTTTTATTTGTGTAGCCTTTAGCTCTCTCCCTGAAGAAAGGCTACTATGTCACCCTCCATTGTTCAAAGAGTGTTATTTAGAATCTTACATAACACTGAACCCACCAAGTTCGTGCCTGGCTGAGACATCACTATGATGATCTTCATTTTAGCCTCTGTTAGCCTAGTTAAAAGTCATTCTTTGCTGTGCTTGGGGCATCGATACTGAGCAGATGTGACATCTGGTTCTCCAATGCTAGGATCCCAGGGTGCTCCAAAATGGTATAATGTTAAGGGGATATAAGATCTTCCCCACCCATTAAAAGGCCTCAAGTAGAGCTCTTTAAGGGAAGCTTGCTTAGGGGAGGCTTGCTCATAGGAAGGTTTTAACACCTTTTGTTAATTAGGCACTGAGTCAGGAGGGTTGTGATGCCCTCTGGCTCTAAAAAAGGGTGTATATATATCCAAATCTATATCTATCTATCTATCTATCTATCTATCTATCTATCTATCTATCTAT
>NW_027185655.1:19776012-19797027 GCF_028583685.1 Petaurus breviceps papuanus | reverse complement strand
TCTGTCTGTCTGTCTGTCTGTCTGTCTGTCTGTCTGTCTGTCTGTCTATCCTCTTAGGTTAGCATTTTGCTTTGTGGCTCACTCATTGGAAGTGTGTTCTCATGATTTGACCAGATGAGACTTTGGGTAGCTGTTAAAGGGCCCCTCAGTTTTGAAAAAACTCAGATTTTGATGCTTCTCTCTCTGACAACTAAGTATGTATTGCTTTGGTCAGACAGTTGGATCTTTCCGTTGATCTGTGCTAATTTCTCAGACAGAAGCTCTGTCTGTATTTATTTCTCTCCTTGTATTTTCTCTATTTTCTTTTGATTTTCTCTGAAGTTCAAGGTGAAGATTTTCCCCCTGAACTAATGAATGTAATCAAAAAAGATTTTTGACCCATTGAACAGCTGCCTTACCCAGTAAAGCAGATCAAAGAACCTGTGCTAGCAGCCATCCTGGGTATACCAGTGTGGTTGCTGCAATAGATAAACAGCCTTTTGAACTTGCTTAGGGTAAGAGGGTCTACTCCCTTTTCCTAGAATCCAAAAGAACAAATGAAAAGCCAAGGACTAGGGCGTGTTCCTCAGGTCACATGGCTTCAGAGGTGCCAAAGGCTTTAAGGCATTTCTTCCTCTACAATACAATGTGTCATTGGATGCTATGGCAAAAGGAGTCACTGGATGAAGAAAGACAAAGAGGAAATAGTTAAATCTGACAGGCCTTTTTAAATGCCTTCACAGCCTCCTCTCTCACATGTGCTTAGAAATTGGAGCCCATTATAAAGTTCCAATGCACTTCCATTCTGTCTCCACAATTCTCCTGGAAGTTGGACTCCATAGCTTTTTCCACATTTGAGAGGTCATGTCTACTGAACAAGCTGATGGTGTCTACACTTGTTCCAGACCCCTATTACATCTGCATGATCTACTTTCTTGGAAGGCCAAATATATGAGTACCTCTCTATTGCATTCTCTGTCTAAAATATATATAAGTAAGCCTTTTTCATTCTTCTGATTCTTTCCTCCCCCTGAGTTCTTCTGCATGCTCTAAAGGTCTTAAATGATCAATTTTTGTCTTGGGGCATGGTAGTGACTGTGCTGACTTTAGGTGATGGAGGAAGATTAGGTTCTGACCAATGTATGTGCTGAGCAGAGATCCTTTCCAATGGCCCCATTCAATTCATTATGGTCATTTTACATTTTATTATTATTAAATCATTTTAGAAAATCCAGAGAGTACAACACTTTCCCTGACTACTTAAAAGAAAGAAACCTGAAGGCATTCTCTCTACCCTTGCCATACTTTTTGAAAGTACCTGCCATTTTTGAAATGCCTGGTTTTATTCTTTGCATTGGATACTATGCATTTCAATGGTAAGTTCTGCATCCATTTAGCAGACCAAGGCATATGGATTGCAGAGCTATATATTTGGAGCTACAAGGAACCACAGAGTTCAGCTAATCCAACCCTCTCATTTTACAGAGCCGAAAACAAAGGCTCAGAAGTCAGTCACACAGTTAATAAACGTCAGAGGGGCTTGCATTTGGACTGATGTCTTACGACTTCAAAGCCCATTGCTCTTCTCATTGTACCATACTGCCTCCTGGGGAAGGGAATTAATTCTCTCCAGTTGATCCTGTGCCCAGTCTTAAAGGAAGGGCCAAGCAGGCTGGGATACAAATGATGGAGAAAGATGAAACCAGTGCTTAGGATGAAGCCGAGTGAAATTGAAAAGGGCGAGAAATGGGAAATAACTGATGTGAGTCAAAATCAGTTTCCCCTAATCCAGATATCCTTGACACTACTCCACTGAGCTCCCAGGTCCAGTCTATTTAATGGTACCAGTTTCTAGTCATTTCCCCCTGACTCACAGCTGGGGCTCGTTTTGATTGGGACTGTCATCTGTAAATTGTTGTCAGTGAGGATCTTTGAGAGTTAATTGGTGAAAATGGCCTGGAAGGGGTTGGTGGTGGTTATCAGAGGCATGTGGGGGGACCAGTTTTCTTCCTTACCCCCCTCCCCATTCCTCCATGGGTGAAGCTGCTGGAGTCAAGCAACAACTGGCTTTGAGGGTTGAACTAACTTTCCAATTTAGGAACTAGAAAGCCCTGCAGATGAGACCCCATCAAACAAAAGTGCATTTCTGAGCCCTGGTGGGAGAGGAGGGCAGTGGCAGGCAGCTCATGTGAAAGGAGATGGAAGCTGTCATTTGGAAGGACTTCAAAGGCTGACTGGAGGCAGTCCCGTTTAAGGCCCCGCCAATGCCAGCATGTTCAGGCTTCTAATCACAGTGTAGGAACTGAGTTCCTGAATCTGAGAAGGAAAATAATTACATCTCTTTTAATCTTCCTTGCTTCTTCTCAAATAGGAGCCATCTCACAGCAGGCCCAAGGAGTTTACAACCAAGAAGAATGAGTGCTGGAATGGTTTGATGTTTTTTGCTTTCTTTTTGGTAGTCTAACCTGGAAAGAGGCCAAAGCACTAAGATAATGGGAGAAAAGCTTCCAAGATCTGAAAATGAAGGAAAATTTCTTTATGTTTATGTCCCAGGGTGGATTGGAGATGGATACATACCAGAAAAGATCTAGAAGAGTGACAGGTCAGTGTCCCATTATCATATATTTTGGCAGTCACCCAACAATGAAATGGAGAAGCACCCAAAGCATCTTTGGGGCCTTCAGCCAAGCCAGGCCAGGACATTTAGGTACTTGGGGCAAAGTTTGAAAATTGTGCCTTGCATGTGTTACTGTCTATCAATGGCTTTGAGAGGCTTCCACTGGAACAGTGTCCTATAGTCTCTCCTCCACACAGAGCCAGAATGTTATTCCTAAAGTATAAGTCTGATCATATCACTCCTCTGCTCAAGAAGTTTTGGTGACTCTACTATCCCTAAGATCATTTAAAGCCCTTATCAACCTGGCTCCAAACTGTACTTTCCAATTAGGGCATTGTCTCCACCATTCCCTTCTCATCAGGAAATTAGAGTCTATCCCTGGAAAATCCCTAAGCTTTGATAGATCGGCTTTGGTCCTATCTTATTTAATTCTAATCCTCCAGAGCACTCCTCTCCTTGGACAAATGTGGCCATGACATTTCATGTGTATCATGGCCTGCCCCCCACCACTCCCCACCCCAGGTTTTTTAGTTCTCCTTTATTATTTTCCCTCATTAGAATATAAGTAAGTGAATTCCTTCCTACTTCCTTCCCTCTTTTCTCTGTATCCCTTCTCCCTCCTCCCTCCTTTTCCTTTCTCTCTCTCTCCTTCTTTCTGACTTAAGTGGAGAGAAGCAGATGACTGAGAGATGTTGTGGAGGTGGCAGTAAGAGTTGAGATTGATTTAATATGTAGGGTGAAGTCTAGGATAACACAAAGATTGTGAACCTTGGTAGCCAGAAGGATAATGGTGCCCTTAACTGAGAAAGAAGTTTGGAAGAGGGGTAGAATTTTGGGGAGAGAGAATGATTTCTGTTTTGGACATGCTGAATTTAAGATGTCTACAGTACATTAAGTTCAAAATATCTGAAAGATAGTTGAAGATGAGACACTGGAATGAGAGAGAGAGGATAGAGAGACACAGAGAGACACAGAGACAGAGACAGAGAGAGACAGAGAGAGAAAAGGGCCAGATATCCTATCTTTAAAAAATATGCACACATCTGCAACATGTATATATATGTGTATGACACGCTGTAATGCCAAGCAAAGGCAACTTCCAAGGTTCAAAATACCAGCATAGTAGCCCTCCATTTTATTTAGTGACAAATTAAGGACAGAGAAAATCAAAATACAGTATTAACCAAGTGTAATTCAATAATTTCCAAGTACTACTCCACCTGTGGAAAGTACATTCATTTAGTCAACCACAAAGTCCCTCTTCTCAAATGGAGATTAGTTTCCAATCATAAACAAAGTACATTCATTTGGTCAGTCACAGAGAACAAAAAAGTCAAAAGTTTCCCACTCCTGGATCACAACTGAATTACAATTATCATCAGTTAATACCAAGCACCTTCTCAAAAGGGGTAGTAGAGAGCACAAAGGCCATCTACCCCAGAGTTATAACAAGATTAAGATCATCTCAGCATTTAATACCCAAAGAGAGGTCTTTTCTTCATCTTGACCAGAGTCAAGTTCTCAGCAATCTCTGTTCCTGGGGAGACAAAGCTTAATAAGGCCACAAGATACATTGCCAGTGTCTTCATTAATTCATTCTCTGTCTGCAGAACAGTCCTAGGACCCCTGAAAACATTAGCAAGACCCTCTTCCAGGATTTCTGTAAACATACAACAAGAAAATCCTTCTTCAGGGCTTCTGAACCAACAGCAACTTTCCAGGACCTCTGCAACAACAGCACTGTCCTTGGCTTGCAGATGAATTTGGCAAAACATCAAAACAGACAAAGTACAGGCATCACAGCCATGTCTCCTCAGTCCTTGGCAGCTCTGGGTGGCAGTTCTCAAAAGTCCTGGGCAGCTCAAACTGGCCCTCAACAATCCTCTCCCTCTTTGCCTTCACGATGCTGCTTCCAAAAATTCTTCTGCCTCTCTTCCTCTGCTTGTGCCTCTCTGAATCCACAGCACCAGCTCCTCCGAGTTCAGCCCTCTATTTTCACACCAACAAATCCATCCCACAAGTGGGATTCACAAGCTCTGGGTTTTAACACTCAACCGGAAAATCAAGCCAATACAGGGGGATCTTTAAATTCCATTACTATTACACACACACACATATCTATATCTATACATATGTCTATATCTTCACAGAAATTATAATCAAAGCCATGGGACTGACCAGAAGGGAGAGAAGAGGTCCAGGATAGAGCCTTGGGATAACACCCACACTTAGGGAGTGTATGTATAACTCACTAGCATATTAACCCATTTGTTCAGATTAGCTTTTTAGATAATGTAGCTGAGAGCCCAGAAAGTCTAGAATACAGACAGGTAAGCACTAATTGATGCTATAAGGAGGTAAAGAAAGGAGATGAGCATGGAGTAATGATTAAAGAAAGCAGACACAGGAGGGGTGCTTCAATGGGGTTAAAAGAAGGCTGACGTTGAGTGATGATGCAAGAAAGCACTGGGTGTTGACCAGCCAAATGAAGGGTGGAAAGATGGTTTGCATCACACTTTCTCAGTGATAGACAAACACAGAGTTTGTCTCTAGCATAACCCAACAGTCCCCTACTCTGCTGCTCCCTCCATTGTGCAAGCTCCCAATCTTCCTACTTGTAAGTCAGGCATTGACCCTTCAGGATAGTTATAAGCTGTTATTACTGGCACCAATAGCCCCAGATATGCTCATGCTGCTCAGAAAATTCTCACTCTTAACTCCTGGTACACCTACCCCTTATCGTCTAGGTCCCTCATGGCTGTAGCAAGCATCTTCATGACCCCCCCAACTTGTTTTTGTCACATTGCACACTTAATTAGTCCCATTCCATGTGACAGAGGCAGTCACATAGATGAGCAGGCATAGGTGGGTTGTGATCATCACAAAATATCTCATTATATTATCCTTCCCTTCAGCTCTCTCTCCCCAGCCTACACCCCTCTCCCCTTTAAAACTTCTCTTTTCTTGTCAAGGTCACCAACATAACTCTCATTACATAGGTTCATAATCCCCAAGTCATTAAAATTTTTTTTTCTTTGCTTTTTGGAGGGGGGAAGGCAGGGCAATTGGGGTTAAGTGACTTCCCAAGGTCACACAGCTAGTAAGTGTTAAGTGTCTGAGGTCACATTTGAACTCAGGTCCTCCTGACTCCAGGGCCAGTACTCTATTCACTGTGCCACCTAGCTGCCCCTCCCATGTCATTTTTGACTCCATTTTCCCTCACCCCACATATCCAATTCATTGGCAAATTTTGTGGTTTCTATCCCCACATATTGATTATTTGTGGGGAAGAAAGGAGTGGAGAGAGAGAGAGAGAGAGAGAGAGAGAGAGAGAGAGAGAGAGAGAGAGAGAGAGGAATAAGAAACACATAATCTGCCTTGGCTTTGTAACCCATTTTTATATTTACATGGACACAAACACAAAAGGGTCTAATGATGTGAAAGTTAAGCACTTCAAGCAAAATAAAGTATGCTTAGAATTTGGTTAAGGAAGAGATGGGAAGCTACTAATTTTTCCCATTCTAAACTCTTCCCTACTCTTACTCTGTCCTAGGAAGATACTATATCCCCTATTAGAATACAGCATTTTATTCTAGGCAGTGGTTGTTTTTTTTTCCCTTCTTTTCATTTCCTCTTTTCTCTAAGCTTGTTGTTTTTTTTTTTTCTAGCTTTCCTCTTTTAGGAGGTGAAGGAGGTAATTAAGATGTCTTTTCCTTTCAACCCCTGATGGCCTGTAGATTTCATGGAACAACAGGAACATAATTCTATTCCACCAACATATTGCCTTCAGAAATACCTTCCTTGTGTGCTCAGTGAGAGTTCTCTCTTTTTTTTTTATGGCCTTCTGAGTCCTATAGGAACTTTCTGTGCATTAGTCCTACTAAAATGTTGACAATATGAATAAAGAGAAACATTGCAATCATCGAAGGACTTGCATAGGAAGGAAAGAAAAGGGAATGAGCATTTGTTAAGTACCTACTACCGTACCAGCCAGGGGTGGGGAACCTGTGGCCTCGAGGCCACATGCAGCCCTCTAGGTCCTCAAGTGTAGCCCTTTTACTAAATCCAAACTTCACTCCTCTTCATAGCCTTGAGGCTGCAGGTTCCCCATCCCTGTTAAGCACACAGGGCTTTATAAATATTGCCTTATTTTATCCTCACAATGACCCTGGGAGGTAGGTGTTTATTATTATTACTTTATATATTATTTATATATTTATTATATTATAATATATCTTGTACAGATATTATATTTTATATATTATATATATTTATATAATTATATATAATAATGATTTTACAATTGAGGAAACTGAGGCTGACTGACACCCCAAATCACTTAATTAGACAAATAGATCTATGTTCCAATCCTGCCTCAGATTGCAATCGTCCATCTCCAGACCTAGTCCCCCATCCACTGCACCACCCGGTTGCCTAGATAGAGTAAGGAATAACATCAGTAAAAGCTCAAAAGCAAAATTAAGTGATGTGTGACAATGTACATAGATTACCTCCTCATAGTTGAGAGCTGACCAGGTTTCCGGACTGTTGTATGGTAATTTGGGGCAGGGCCCCCCTGGGCAGGTGATGAAATTGATCACAGATATTTCTGTTTTGCTGGAAGGCTAGCTTGAAATACTGTCTGGGGCAGGAGCATGTGGGCACTTCTAATGCAGAAATTCCATATCCTTAGGTTTGCTGATGTGAAGTAAACATAAGAATGCACGGTTAACAGGTGAAGGGTGGGGAGGGTGTTTGCAGACTCAGCCCAACACTGAATCCTATTCCATTCGATTTATATTATTTACCGCTCTCTTTGAGATACAAACAAGCCATCAAAATGTTGCTAGGCATGCTGCTGTGTGCTTGTTTTAATGATTCCAGTGCTTGCTATCCATCTGCATAATAAGTCTAGCTTTCAGAGGCAGTCGCCTGATTTTTTTTTTAGACCCTGCAGGGTTTTTTTCCAGTCTCCTCCTTATTCAATTTCTAAAGTGCATGTTCCTAAGAGGGCTACAATTACATTCACCATGCTTGATTGAACTTAGCCTTTTTTAACTCAAGTGTTTTTTCTTTCACTGAACATTTCTTCAACATCTACATGCTTGTGCATAGAACTGTGCCATTGTTTTTGTTTTTTAGTTGTGTCCAACTCTTTATGACCCCTGTTGGGGTTTTCTTGGCAGAGATACAAGAGAGGTTTGCCATTTCCTTCTCCAGCTCATTTGCCAGATGAGGAAACTGAGGCAAACAGGTGAACTTGCTCAGGGTCACACAGCTAGTGTTTGAGGCCAGATTTCAACTCTTGAAGATGAGTCTTTCTGACTTCAGGCCTAGCATTGTATCCACCGTATCACCCTGCTTCTTAGTGCTATGTTAGGGTCGGGTAATAAAACGATAGATAAAATAGCGCCTGCTCTCAATTAATTTACATTCTAATAAGGAAGATGATGTGTTGACCAATGTAGTAGTTACAAAACAGAAGAAGGAAGGTTAACAGAAAAGGCACGAATGAGGTGTTGTGCAAGATCACTGGAGGCAGCAAGGTCCAAAGGAAAGGGAACTGGATGTTGGAATAGGAGAGCTTTATTTAAATCCTAATTCTAAAACAGATCATTTGTCCTCTCTGGGCCTCAGTTTCCTCCACCAGAACAAGACTAGATCAGACATTGTTAACCTGGGGTCCATAGACCTCCAAGGGGTCTGTGGACAGATTTCAAGAGTCTTGTGAACTTGAACAGGGAAAAATAATATTTTCTTTAGTTATTTAAAAACATTCTGAAAACTGTTTTTGCCAGACTTCCATTGGGACTCATGAAACAAAAAAAAGGTTAATAACTCCTGCACTAGAGGTATTTAAAAGTCCTTTATGGTTCTCATCCTATGAGGGAGTTGGCCAGAATGATTATGGAAGGTGAGTAAATGGAATTTGAGATAGTCCTTTAACATTGGATAGAATTTCAACAGGTGATGGGGGAAGGCATTCCAGGCCCTTTGCAGAAGCAAAGCTAAGAGTCTTCTGGATTGCCCCAATGCCTTACTGACCAGAGACTGCTTCATCTTAGCTGTACAAGTCAATACCTGCATTGAAATAATTCAGGGATTTTCTCACCTGTAGATAATCAGAGGACAAATTCCAAGCTATCCTTGATAACTTTGTTGCTGGGTTGATTGACACAAATTTACTTACCAATTTTAGTTTGTAGGCTCTGCAGAAGGAAAGGAGGAAAAGAGAAGCTAGATCAATTAATCAATAAGGACTTATTAAGCTCTTACTATGTGTCAATATGACATAGTGTATCTAGACCTGGCTGGCTTCAGATTCAAGAGGGGCTAGGTTCAAATCTTGCACCTGACATATATTGATGATGTGACCCTGGGGAAGTCATTGAACCCTTGAGTGTTCTAGGCAACCCTCAAAGGCTGTATATTGCATTTGCATTCCTTACTGGAAGTATTGTATACTGATAAAATCATGGATTTGGGAGGAAAAAAGAGGTCAATGATTAGGCACTGGAGATACAAAACCCAGATTAAAGTAGTCCCCACCCTCAAGGAATTTATATTCAACTAAGGGAAAAAGTACACCCAAAATGCATATGCAATAAATAGAGGTTGTGTGTGTATATACAATACTATTTTGATCTGTGAGGTATGGTTAAGGAGAATCCATGGGAAAGCATGCACTGCTCATACCCAAGGCAAAACATTAGAAAAAAATATACCTGGGTAAAAACTGAAGAATTCATTCAGGACACTTAGAAGCACTCTCAACATTATGTCAACCAGTCAGCTGGTTAAATATCCCTCAATATATCAAAAAGTGACATTTGCACTCCTGCCTATCAACACAGATTTTGACCCTTCTATGACTTGGGAAATGGTTTTAGGAAGTTGCTGTGACCAAAAAATTCAATGGCCTGAAATTGTCCTGGTGATGGGCCTCTTAGCATGTGGACATCAGACATAGAATCTACCCATGGCCCATACACAAAAGCTTTTTTTTTTTTTTTAACGACAAAACAAAACAAAACAAAAATTTGCTGACTGGTGCCCACTATGCCAGATGAGAACAGATTGAAGACAGACAAAATAAGAATTTTCAGACTACTTGAAAGCTATGATCAAAAAAAGAATCTGAATATAATATTGCAAGAATTATTAAGGAAAATTGCCTTGAAGTTCTAGAAAAAGAGGGTAAAATAGAAATAAAAAAATTTGCCATTAACTACCTGAAAGAGATCCCAGGAAGAAAACTTAAAGGAATGCTATAGCCAAGTTTTAAAATTCCCAGTTTAAAGAATAAATATTGAAAAGAATAAGAAAAAAAAATCCACGATTTAAATACAGTAAAAAACGGTGAGGATTTCACAAGATGTAGCAGCTTCTATACTCCTATATCTTGTATTGCACTTGGAACATGAAATGAAAAACATAGAGTTAGTTAACCTTGAAGTCTGACATGAGGAGAGAGCAGAAACCTAATTGTCATAACATCCAATTAACTTGACTAAACTGCTCATTTGGGAATAACAATGTCCTGAGAAAAAGGGCTCTAAAATGCTCAACAAAAGCCAAGCTCCCAGAGAAAAATGAGTTGTTTTTTTCTTGTGGTGTGATGATAGTATAATAATGACAACAACATTAACTAGTATTCACATAGTGCTTTAAGGTTTGCAAAGCCATTTATGAATATTATGTCATTTGATCCTTGAAACAACCCTGGGAAGAAGGTACTATTATAGTACCCATTTTACAGATGAGGAAACTGAGACAGAGTGGCTTGCCCACGATCACACTGCTAAGAACTGAGGTTGGATTTGAATTCAGGGCTTCTCTGTATCTATGTGATATCTGATCAGCTTGGTCAATGACACTAGGAAATTTAGTCAATGATCAGGATGTTTGATCTGTAGGACATCAAACACCTACATTTACTACATATTTTCATGGTGTTGAGACAGCTTATCAGGTACTCTCTTGGGTAGTGTAATCATTCTTCCCATGAAAATAAATTTTTTTTCTTTATAAAATGAATCTTTAGGACACATATTTCAGTATCTTTGGTTAAGAGTATTTGATTAAAGGTCCTTTCTTTGAGGAGTTTTAAGCTGAATTTGCAGTCTCTTTTTAGAGCAAGAAAGAGTTCTGTTAACCTGGGGTCTCCATGGGGGGTCTGTGAATAGATCTCAGGGGGTCTGTGAACTTGGTTGAAAAATATTTACATCTTTATTTCAATATAATTGGTTTCTTTTGTAATCTAGGTATTCTAGCAGCAAATTCCTCCCAAAGTCTTTCTTTATAAAAAAGTTTTGAACTTTCAGAACTTTCCAGATCCTTTCTCCATCGGCAGCTTGGCTGGGTTTCAATTCTACAGAATACCATGCGTTGTTCCAGGCTAAGTGGATTACCCGAAATTTTACCATCATGCCAATTGACTCAGTTTTTGATACATAACACCTGCTCAGCTCACTCACAAGCCTCTCCCCTCTGATTGGAGGGCTGGAGTTTGTCCAAAGCTTTCCTTTAAAAAAAATGATGAGCTCAATGATCTTAGAAAAACATGGATAAGCTTGCACAAAATAACAAAGAGCAAAGTGAGCAGAACCAAAAAGACATTGTATACAGTAACAACAATATTGTTTTAAGAACGACTTGGAGTGAATAAGTAATTTTCACTATTACAAAAACCCAAATTAACTACAAAAGGCATATGAGGGAAGGAAGACACTATCTGTATCCAGAGAGAGAATTAATAAATAGAAGCATACATAGAATAATTTTACATATGTAGACAGATTTATGCCTAATGGTTACCATCATTAGGGGAGGAGAAGAAAAAAAAAGAAATTTATAAAATAACTTTATATATATTTAAAAGGAATATCAAGTTGTACATAATAGACTTGCCAGTTTCATATGCAATCATCTTTTCTATTATGCTATGTTATGGAAACTCTTGTTTTATTTCTTATTTTATTATTAAAATTCTTATTTTATTATTTAAAATAAATTTTATTTAAAAAATATAATTAAAAATAAAATGCATAAAGAGTGTTCTGGAAGTTCAGTATATTCCAAGTAATCTCTATCAGCATCAATGCTTGTCTCCAACTCCATTAAACACTATACCATAGCAGTACTCTCTGACTTCCCATCTGCTCCTTTCAGCTTCCTCTATGTGTAATCTTTCCCCATTAGATTGTAAGCTCTTTGAAGCTTACACTGCCTTTCTAATTTGCATCCCTAGCACTTAGTGAAGTGCCTGGCACATAGTAGGCACTTAATAAATGTTCATTGAATTGAATCTGTCTCTATTTTATATTTTTATGTAAAATCATCATTCCCTAGAAGAGTTCACAGGCTTCACTAGACTGCCAAAGGAACCTAACACACACACACACACACACACACACACACACATACACGCGCGCACACACACACACTTAAGAATCCCTGTTTGGGGGTGTTTCTTAGCCAAAAAGCTTTCCTTCCTCCCATCCCCATAAAATGATGTAAGGGAAACAATTGTAATATCATATCATTGAACCATCAGATGTTGAAACATTTGTGTTGGGCTGTTGTAGAAGCTTAATGACTTTTGAGCCCTGATATTAGTTATTAGCTATTTGGGTGACCCTGAGCAAGTAATAACTTCTGTAGGTTTTAGTTTCTTCCTTTGTAAAATAAGGGAATTAAACTACTTAATTTCTAAGGTTCCTAGGAGTCTAACAGTCTGAGTCTGTGAATTTATGGGGCTGGGAGCATTGTTCCTGAATGGCTCCCTTCATCCCAGCACTGAGTTTATTTCTTGTTGTTCGCTTGTGGCTGCCTCTTCATGACCTCATTTGGGGTTTTCTTGGCAAAGATATTGGAGTCATTTGTTATTTTCTCCCCTGGCTCATTTTACAGATGAGGAAACTGAGATCCAAAGGGTTAAATGACTTGTCCAGGATTACACAGGGAGTAAGTGTCTGATGTCAGATTTGAACTCATGATGAGTCTTCCTGACTCCAAACCCTGCACTCTTGCACCATTTTAGCTGCCCTTTATTTGAATCTATAGTAATTTCTTTGGTCTTAGCTCATTAGCTTTTACACTTATATGACCATCAGACTAGAACTGGAAAGGTCCTTAGTAGCCAGAGTTCCAACATTCGAAAATTACAGATGAGGAAACTAAGACTTGGGAGGTTTGAGTGAGTTGCCCAAGTTTCCAGAGAGGCAAGATTCAGACTCAGGTTTTCTGTGTTTTTTCTCTGCTTTTGCAGAATATTTCTCCAGAGTGAGCCCCTTATATATACCGAGCATCTCTTAGGCATTTAAGTTCTTATGCCTACAGTTTTTCCTAGGTGAGTTATGTTTTATGCATATGATAGATAGGACCAAATTAGATTGAGGGAATGGTTTACAATTAATTCAATTTGATAAACTTTGGTGAAGCCCCTCCTATGTTCAAGTCACTAGACCGGGCACTGGAGATACAAAGACAAGAATGAAAAATGGCTCCTGCCCTCAAGAAGCTTACATTCACATGTACACCTACTCAAGATAACAGAATAATTTTCAGGGCAGTGTTTCCTTTGCCCTTTTCTATAAGCCTGTGCTCAGATCCAAAGGAACTACTGAAGATTCAAATTAAAGGCATCTAGGAGGCACCTGTAGGCAGGGTCTGGAGTCAGAAAGACTCATCTTCATGAGTTCAAATCTGGCCTCAGACACTTAGTCCCCATATAATCCCAGGTAAATCATTTAACCCTGTGTGTCTCAGTTTCCTTGTCTGTGTGGCTCCCAAGGAGCTGAATAAAGCTTGATCCCCTCCATTTTGGGTTGCTACCTAAATCTAGGGAATCCTTGTATGTCAACACCTGGGTGAAATTACATATACATGTAAGTTTACATTCGGGATAGCCTTTGTTTCAACCTGTGTTCCTTTCATTTTGCTTAGTATAAGAAAAGATATGACCTTCATTCCATTTCAGGTAGGTTTTCTTTCATAGTGAAAGTTTTTATAATTACAAGCCTGAAGTTGCCACTTCCCTATCCTCCAGAGAAGTCAACAAGCCTGGGTTCACCTTGCCTGCATTTTCCCAAGCTTCCTAGTGTGTGGGATAGTGAGGACAGTGATGGATTTGGAATCGGAGATCCTTTGAATCAGGTCTAATACTTTGGGAAAGTCACAGAATTCTCTGGGTCTCTATCTCATCTAGGAAATGAAAGGGGAACTCTATATTTTTTAGCTCAACATCTATAATCCTATTAGGAACAAAAGGAATGGGAAGGAAACAAGTATCTACAAACCACCTACCATGTGCCAGGAATTATGAAGCTTATCCTAACAACTACCTAGATAGAGTTATCTGTATTTTATAGCTGGGGAAATTGAGGTTAAGTGACTTGCCCAGGGTCACACAAATAGTAAGTATCTGAGACTGGATTTACTCTAGACCTAGGGCCCTATCCACTCTACTACTTAATTGCCTATAGCTAGGTTTACTAGATTAATAGTGTTGGGATCAGTGCAAATTGAAAAACAAAAACAGGAAGAGTCCAATATAGCTTTAGGTAAAGCTATATCTTTCCCATAGGATTTGCTTCTGCTCCTTTGGAGCAGATTGCATGGATCATTTTTTTAGCACATTAACATGTGTTATAGAAATTAGAATTTTATCATAATTAAGAAAATTACTCCTTAAGCTAAGCCCACCTCAGCTTTGAAGGATGAATTAAATAGGCTCATAGGAGAGAGGCCTTTGAGAGGTCTTCTGATCTTACCCCCTAATTTCACAATGCAGAGGGAGATTGTGACCCATACCAATCACTAAGCTAGGGAACCATTGACCTGAAAATGGAATCTTTCCAGGTATCCTGACTTTCTCAGCCCAAGACTCTTTTCCTATGCTGTTTCTGCTCTGTGGTTGTCCAAGTTCCAGCATCTGGAAAACCAGAAAGGGAAGAAAACATTGCAAGGGGTCAGGACTGCCTGCTTTAAGAGCTCCTTCCTCAGAGGTACTCACCAGCAATGAAGGAGTAATGTATTATATTTCAATGCCACTATCTTTTCCATGGCCATTTTCCAAGAAGGGGAGTTTGAGGGAGACGGCCCCTTAATAAAAAGACCAACCTTTTGCTATGGCAACTATTTAGTTGGGACAGAGCTAAAGTACCCAGCTTGCAGCTGTCATTAACAGGTCCCTGCCAACCAGCTGACTGGTTAACCTGATACACTTGGGTTTCAACACCAATGTCGGATTAAGGAATAACAGTATGAAAGATGAATTCAGAGAAGATGTAGCTTAGGAAATGGCAAACTTGGCTTCCATTGGAAAACATTTAAGAAAAGCCTCATTGAAATGTGTTTCTTTCCTTAATTTCTCACCAAATCTCACCAATCTCACCAAAAAGCACAAAGGAGGACAGTAATTGTTACTACAGCTGTACTTTGTCCCATCTCCCACCTCTCCTATTACCCAGCAGGCCTTCCCAAATCCTATAAACATGTTTAATGATGTAAAGGGTTAGTGTGTTTTTAGAGAATGGAGGTGGGGTCGGGGGAGGGAAGAGTCCCAGCTGAACCAGCTTCCTAAACTACTGTGTTATGTTTTCCTGATGTTTTTAATCAGAGACAATACAACTGCATAGGGACAGTACACATTCTTAATGCAGAACACATGGCCAGTTTGGGAGATAAATAAATGTCTTGATACATGTTCTCATTTCCATTCACTACTCCCATTCCAGGTTATTTCTCTGAAAAATATGAACATGAAAAATCTGTTTACTTGGTGCATGAGCCAAATGCATGTTCTCCTTTGGGTTTCATTTTTTTTCAGATCTTCTGTATTTTTTTTTGGGGGGGGGGAGGAGTGTAGCTGTTGAAGGCTAAAAATACCCCACAAGCATTTTCATAAAATCTGAAAATGTTTATCTTCATCAAAACACTGCATTTTGTTGGGTATATGATACTGACTTCTGATTTATGAGGAAGAAACTTCTTGGGATTGGCTGAGAGAATCAGGGTTTTAAAACAAAATGTGTGTGTGTGGGCATGAATGCAGATCTATGCATATGCATAATACTGGATATATTACAATGAACTATATCCCTATTTATAGCTGTATACATATATAGTAAATGTGTAACAACGTGCTCTCCAGGAAAAAAGTACCCTCATGTACTTTTCAGTTAATTTGCATTACTAACACTTCTTCAATCAGTCTTAATAAATAAATAAATTAGAGTAGAGTCATGAACTTTTTCCTAAGGTGGCCAGAGACTGATCTGTTGACCAGTTTCCAGTGATTTCTTAGGTGAGCTGTCCAAGCCTCCTAAGGACTTCATCACTGAGTTGTGTAGAAGTGGCAAGCCTGCTACTTTTTGCCCAGGATTCAAGGCTACACATTGTGGCACCCCAGGGTGGGCCCTAACTATTTTAGCGAAATGACTCATTTTTTTTTTTTTAAATTAAATCAGGGTTAAGTAACTTGCTCAAGGTTACACGGCTAGTTATTTCTGGGTGTGGTGCTGAGTGTCTCAGCCCAGGATTCGATCTCCAGGTCATTCTGACACTGGAGCCGGTGCTCTTACTCGCTGTGCTACCTGGCCGCCCCCGCGAAATGACTCTTTCAAAATATTTTCCATGGCTTGAGAGGTATTGCGGTATGGTAACTATAAGACCAGCCTGAGAATCAGAAGTTCTGAGCTTAATGCCTATCACATATGAGCTATAAATTATGAGGGAGCTGTCCTCAGTATGATGGTTTTCAAGGATAGAGAGGATGTCTGTACTAGGAGTTTCCTACACCAAGTTCAGTAAAGAAGCATTTATTAAGTACTTATGTGCCAGACATTGTGCTAAACTCTGAGAATATAAAGAAAGGCAGAAAATAGTCCCTGCCTTCAATGAGTTTGCAATGGAATGGGTAAAGACAATACATAAAAAGAAACTGAAAAGTGGGAGAAAAGAGGAGGAGAGAGGGTACCAGGGCCAAGAGGAAATCTTGCAGCTGGTGGGAAATGTTGGGTTGGTTGTCCTGGCCACCCTCCTTACATGGGGAATCTAGGAGGATCTTTCCAGTGCCCACCCTCCATCCTTTCCATTCAGATGGAGGGAGAAGCCCCAAAGCAGGGAGTAGGAAGGATGTGTACATTTCAGAGTTGATGTGATCTGGAGAAATGGCAGAGGGGAAGAGAATACGTAAAATGGGTGGGAGGCAGTACATGTGCAATGATTGGGGGCAAAGTCTGGAGACTCAGAAGCAGGGCCAAGAGAGGAATGAAGGATAACTGGCCTAAACCTTTCTTCAAAATGGAGACTCTGGGGGGGGGGAGTTAGCAGTGAGAGAGTGGGGCTGAATGTGTGAAGGTATCTTCCAGGGTGAGAAGGCAGAAGGCAAGTGGGAATTTTCAGATTCCATCTTAAGCTCAACATGTCTAAAGATGAACTCATTTTCTTCCGCTCTCTCTCCCCCAACCTTCCTTTCCCTTCCTAACTTTCCTGTTACTGTCAAGACTACTGCCATCCTCCCACTTACCCAAGCTCATGACCTAAGTGGCATCTTTGACTCTTCATTCTCTCTCTCACCCCACATATCCAATCAGTGACCAAGACCGATCATTTCCACCTTTGTAATATGTCCCATATATGTGGCCTTCTCTGCTTTGACAATGCAATGATGTAAGCCCTTATAGCCTCATATTTGGACTATTGAAACAGCCCCCTGGTTGGCCTCCCTGCCTCAAGCTTTCCCCCCACTCTAATCTGAAACCGATCTCCCTAAAACAAACATCTGAACATATCATTTTCATATTTAATAAACTTCAGCCACTCCTATTACCTCCAGGGTCAAATATAAAACCCCCTGCTTGACTTTCAAGGCCCTTCATAACTTGACCCCATCCTTTTAGTCATCTTACACCTTACTCCCTTCACATGCAGTGGCACCAGCCTCTGCAGTAATCCTTAATGATAATACTCCATCTCCAGATTCAATTGTTTTCACTGGCTGCCCCCATGCCTGGAATGTTCTCCCTCCTCATTTCTACCTCCTGACTTCCTTCAAGTCTCATCTAAGCTTCCATCCCCTTCAAGAAGTCTTTCCTAGAGGTGGCTAGGTGGTGCAGTGAGTAGAGCACCGGCACTGGAGTCAGAAGGACCTGAGTTCAAATCTGGCCTTAGACACTTAACACAAAAACTAGCCGTGTGACCTTGGGCAAGTCACTTAACCCCAACTGCCCTCCAAAAAGCAAAAAAAAAAAAAGTCTTTCCTAGTCCCTCTTACCCTTAGTGCCTTTCTCTGTGATTAGCCCCTGTTTATCCTGTATATCTTGTTTGCATATAATTGCTTTCATGTTGTCTCCCCCATTAGACTGTGAGCAGAAGATTTTTATTATTATTGCTTTTTTGGGGTGACATTTCTTTGTTTCCCTAGAGTTTAGTACAGTGCTTGACATAGTAGGGACTTAAATGCTAGCTGATTGACTGAGAAACCAGTTGATGCAGGGTGAAGTCTACAGAGTCAAAATCAGAGGCAGCAGGATGAAATTCTAGGTTTGTATAACCCAAAACCCAAACCAAACAAACAGGATAGCCTTTAGCTCCTGGAAGCATCCCTACCCCCTTCTGCCACCAACCTCTGCTCTCCCTTCCTATCCCCAGCATCAAAAGACTGGTGAAAACGGCTATTTTCAAGAATGAAGCCAGACTTCTTCTCTTCTGTTCATTTCTTGTAGGAAGCTGAAAAATCCAGTAGCTTGGAAAATCTAGTCTGCTGACAGCAAAATTGAAAATTAGTTTTGAGATTTTGTTTGCTTACCACTGAACTAATCAACATTTTGTCTATGATTTGGTTAATTGATTTGCTTTCCTTTAAAAAATGTTAAAATTAGGTGACCGGGGGTCATCTTGCTTTTAGTCAGTTGATGGGTTGGAGCTAAAATGTTTTCTTCTTTGATCTGGAGGGGGTCCAATGAGATTCAGAGCAGACTATCATGAAAGATGTAAAAGGTGCCATATAGCCACTCTATGAAGTCTGCTCAGAAATCCCTTTGGTTCTTTGTGACTTGTACGAACATAAAGCTTGGGTGGACTAACATGATTGATTTAGATGGTCTTTGGCCTACTTTTGAGCTGACCACACAAACTCCATAGCCCTCAGTTGACTGGGGAGCACTCCACACAAAAGCAATATCACTCATACTATGTCCAAGTATACACTGCTGCCAGGTCAGCTGCACCCCCAGGCCAAGCTTCTGTGGACAATTGGTCAGTCACCCTCTTCTCCCAACTACTCTTTTCTCTCTGGGTTTTCATGACGTCCTAAACACCTGGTTCTGCTCCTACCCATCTGACTTCCTTTTGCTGGATCTTTATCCAAGTCACACCTGTTAACTGTGGGGGTCCCCAAGGCTCCACTTTGGCCCCTGTTCTCTTTTTCCTCTATTTTGTTTCAATCAGCTCCTATGTGTCTGATTATAATCTTTGTGCAGGTGACTCTCATATTTATTTATCCAGCTTTAACTTCTCTACCAGAGTTAGCCAGGTGGTGCAGTGGTTAAAGTGCCAGGCATACAATCAGGAAGACCTGAGTTCAAATCCAGCCTCAGACACTTCCCAGCTGTTGATCTTAGGTAAGGCACTTAACCCTGTTTGCTTCAGTCTCCACATCTGTAAGAATGAGCTGGGGAAGGAAATGGCAAACCACTGCAGTATCTTTGCCAAGAAAACCCCAAATGGGGCCACGAAGAGTCAGACAGGACTGAAATGACTGGATAACAGCAAAAACCTCCCTACTGATTTCTAGTCTTGCATCTCCAGCAGCCCATAAAAAAACCAGTGTTAAATGAAACATGTTTAAAACTGAACTCATTATCTTCTCCTCATTATTATTATTCCTAATAAAGAATTATTATTGAAGAGGCTTCCATCATCCTCCCAGTCACCTGGGCTGCTGACTTGGGTTTCATCCTTTTATACTTTCACCCCCTATAGCCAGTGAAATTCTGAGGCCTGTCCTTTTCTTCCTTTGCAACATCTCTTTTCCCCTCTGTCACTGCTACCTCTCAGACTGTTATTATACGAGTGCATTGGTTGGTCTCCTGGCCTCCGGTATCTCCCCACACCAATCCGTCCTCCACTTAGCTGTCAAAGTGACCTTCCAAAAACACAGGTTTGACCATATCACCCTCTTTACCCCCCCCCCAGGGTAATAATTGGCTCCTCATTATCTCCAGGATAAAATATAAACTCCTTTGTTGGCCACTCAAAGACCTTCATAACCTATCCTTCCCTTCCATTTTCCTTAAACCTTATCCTGCTGTTCTCTGAACGCCAGTGTCACTGGTTGCCTTGAACAATATGCTCCATTTCCTGCTTATTTTCACTGGCTGTTTCCCATGCTTGGAACTCTTCCCCTCATTCCTCTCTCCTACCTTCCTTGGCTTCCTTCAGGTCTCAGATAAAGTTTCACTTTTTGCAGAGAGACTCTCTGTATTTCCCTTAATTCCCTCTGTGAATTATATCCAATTTATTCTGGATAGATTTTGTATATTTATAGTTTACATATTATCTCTTCCATTAGACTGTTACTCTTTTAATATAGGGATTTTTAAAAACTCTCTTTGTATCCCCAGAACTTGGCACATTGCCAGGCACATTATAGGCATGTAACAAATGCTTGTTGGCTTATTGACCTCCTATGGTAGACCTCATCTTTAATAGACACACATGCACACCCACATAATGAAGATCATGGTAACAGAGTGACAGTTTGGCCACCTGAGTCAGAACTGGTTTTCTAAATCTTTTTATCAGTGAACTTTAGTATTATAGACGGAGTCGTCTCTATTTTAATTCTAAAGGAGTAGCTAGAGTCACTGGGTTTAATACAATAAGGACAGTCTAGCTTGTAGGAGATTCTGCTTTCAAATATAGTGTTTTTGGCAGCATGTAGGTTCTGATGTGTGACTTACAGTGTGTGTGTGTGTGTGTGTGTGAGTGTGTGAGCAGATAAGCACAGTGTCAGAGCAGGCCCTGTCTATTAATAGGAGACAGGGAGAGTGAAGGCTCTTCTCTACAAAGGAGTTGTCTCTTTTTAGGAGATCTAAACATGTTTTTTTTTTCATCATAGTCTGGACTCGAGAGTGACTCATTCCTCTGAATGCCCTAGGACAAGAGTTTTGAAATTGGGATCTATGCAGATTTTGATAACTCTATTTGGGTATAATTAGTTTTCTTTGTAATCCTGTGTCTTTTATTTTATATACTTAGAAACATCATTCTGAGGAGGCATCTCCAAGTGCCACCAGATTTCCAAAGGAGTCTGAGACACACACACACACAAAAGCTAAGAACTCCTGGGCTGAGGGGACTATGGTGTGTGTGTGTGTGTGTGTGTGTGTGTGTGTGTGTGTGTGTGTGTG
>NW_027185655.1:19769307-19776002 GCF_028583685.1 Petaurus breviceps papuanus | reverse complement strand
TGAGAGAGAGAGAGAGAGCGAGAGACAGACAGACAGACAGACAGACAGACAGAGAGAGACAGAGAGAGAGACAGAGAGAGAGAGGAAACAGAGACAGACAGAGAGACAGAGACAGAGAGAGACAGAAAGAGGAAGAGAGGGGGAGAGAGGAAGAGAGAGAGAGGGAGGGGGAGAGAGAGAGAGATAGACAGACAGACACAGAGAGAGACACATAGAGAGAGCATGATGATCATAAAAATTTTCTTTTGGTTGTAGAACTGTGACAGTATGTAAACCTAGCATGTATCACACCTCCTTAGGTTGAATTCTCCTTCTGCAGTTGTTACCTACTAAGGAACTATCTAAATGTTAGTTTTTATGAACTTTTTCTTTAAGGATGTATACCAGAGGAGTATCCTACAGGTTTTATATCCTAGGAAGTACCTCTTACCGGTAGGGATGGGATGGTGAAGGGTTCAGTATTCAGGTGTGACCCCATTTGGGGTTTTCTTGGCAAAGATATTGGAGTGGCTTGCCATTTCCTTCTCTAGCTCATTTTACAGATGAGGAAACTGAGGCAAATAAGGTTAAGTGACTTGCCCAGGGTCACACAGCTAATAAGTGTGAGACTGGATTTGAGCTTATGAAGATGAGTCTTCCTGATTCTAAGCCAAGTGCTCAATCTACTAGGTCACCTAGGTACCCATAGTGAAGGGAAGGTAGGTTTATTAGGAGGCTGATGGAAATAACATTATCTCGTTTGATCCTGAGAATGACTCTGTGAAGCAGGTACACTCTTATTCCCTTCAGATTTATGTGACTAGCTCCAGACCACACTACTGCCAAGTGCACTGAAGCCAGATTTTAACCTGACTCATGGCCTAACACTCTACCTCTTGTATCACTTACTGCTATGAAACTTAAGATTGGCTTCAGATTTCTGGTTTCTGCTTCTGCTGTTATCAGCCAACAGACTCCTGTGGAGTTGGGATACAGGTAGGGGTGGTGACAGGTGGGAATGGGAGGACTTCACATACCGCTAAGCTGGTCCCTGCACCAGCATTGTAGAGTTTGATTTTGGCATCACTACTCCTGTCACTTCTCCTAAGGTTTTTAACCTTTGTGTCAGGGTCTCTTTTGGCAGCATGGTTAAACCATGGTCCCCTTCTTAGAATCAAATTTTTAAATACATAAACTATGAGCATGATGTTTATAAAATAACACTTAGTCCTTTGACATGGGTATATCCATTTGTTCATTCATTCAACAAACAATCATTGAGAACCTACTATATAGATTTTATTTTTTAGTGAATTATTAGTTTTTAACATTAATTTTTACAAGATTTTGAGTCCTAAATTTCCCCTCCCCCTCCACAAGATGGCATGAAATCTGATATAGGCTTATGCAGGTACAATCATATTAAACATATTTCCACATTAGTCATGTTGTGAAAGAAGAATCAGAACAAAAGGGAAAAACCACAAGAGTGAAAAAACAAGAAGAGAGAAAATAGAGAAAATAGTATGCTTCCATTTGCATTCAGACTCCATAGTTCTTTCTCTGGATGTGGTTGGCGTTTTCCACCTTGAGCTTTTTGGAATTGTCTTAGATCCTGGCATTCCTGAGAAGAGTTAAGTCTAACAAAGTTAGTCATCGCAGCATGTTGTTGTTACTGTATACAGTGTTCTCCTGGTTCTGCTCACTTCACTTGGCATCAGTTCATGTAAATCTTTCCAGGTTTTTCTCAAATATGCCTTGTCATCATTTCTTATAGCACAGAAGTATTCCATTTCATTCATATGACACAGTTTGTTTATTGATGGCCATCCCCTCAATTTCCAATTCTTTGCCACCACAGAAAGAGCTGCTATAAATATTTTTGTACATGTGGGTCCTTTTCCATTTTTTAGGATCTCTTTTGGATACAGACCTAGTAGTGGTATTGCTGTGTCAAAGAACATGCAAAGTTTTATAACCTTTGTGTATAGTTCCAAATTGCTCTCTAGAATGTCTGATCAGTTCATAACTCTATGAACAATGCATTAGTGTTCCAATTTTCCCATATTTTCTTCAACATTTATAATTTTCCTGTCTTGTCATGTTAGCCAATCTGATAGGTATGATGTGTCTATACACATTTAAAAAAATGGCTTTCTAAAATGTGGCAAAGTGGATAGAGTGTTGGGTTTGGAGTCAGGAAGACCTGAATTCATGTCTGGCCTCAGCTAGTTACTACCTGTGCAAGCCCAGGCTAGTCATTTAATTGTTGTTTGCCTCAGTTTCCTCATCTGTAAAATGGGGGTAATAATAGCACTTACCCCTCAGGGTTGTTGTGAGGATCAAATGAGGTAATAATTGTTTAGTTCTTAGAACAGTTCTGACATAGAGTAAGTGTTAAAGTTAGATATTTATTATTATTATTATTATTATTATTATTATCATATATGGTTTCTAAAGAATTAAAATGAGAGCCATTCAGGGTTAGAAGCACAAGATATGGGTGAGCAGGCTAGAAGAACAAATAATAAATTATTAATAGTGAGAATGAACTGGACTAAAGGATTTCACCAGAGAAATGCATGATTGAAAAAGAAGATTGACTGGTCATTTGTCAGGAACTAGTGGAAACTGTCGGACATTGGCTTCCAATGTCAAAAGAAAGTGATGAAGGTCCCCACCATATTAGGAAGACCCCACATGTTGAACCTGGGCAAGGGCATGGATAAAAGTTGTGCAGGGCAGGTAGGAAGAAGGGACTTGGAATATGTGACATTGGAAGAAGCATCTGTGAAGTTGTAGGTCCATTGGTGCATTTAAGTACAATTCCACTAACATCCCCTCTCCCACTGATGGATAAACTAAGATACTTTATTGCAAATGTTCACAATTGCACAGACACAGAAGTCTAAGGGGTGCTCTGCTTTATTTTTTTCTTTTTGGAGGGGAGAAGGCAGGGCAATTGGTGTTAAGTGACTTATCCAAGGTCACACAGCTAGTTTTTGTGTTAAGTGTCTGAGGCCAGATTTGAACCCTGGTCCTCCTGACTCCAGGGCTTCACTGCGCCACATCACCACCCCATAAGGGGTGCTCTGATGAGTGGAAAATATAATCTCCCTTTTTAGCTTGGCTTTGCAGGGGTCTTCTTTTCTTCATCTCTCCCACAGTCATCAACTCTGTTCTCTGAGTCAAACATTTGATTTATCCTCAATGCAGCACCCAGAGAACAAGAAGTTTTCCATGTCTGGCTAAGGGCAACACCCAAGCCGTGGTAATTTAAAGACTCTTTTCTTTCATCCATAAAGGTAACTAGGTCAGGTTACAGAGAAAGGGCAGAGTTAGAGCAGGATTGTTTTAGAATGGCAGCCAGCCAAGTGGTATTGCTAACAACAAAAAGAAAATGACTGACTCAAAGACTAAATGAAAGTACATATACCAAAAATAATATACTAAAAATTTACTAAAGTAAACTGTTGTAAAATAATATATCTTTAAGAAGATTATCATTAGTTAGCCCTTTAAAAGTGAAAGAAAAAGTGTGAGGGAAGGATGGGACAGTAGAATGATCACTGGAGTCAGAGAACATGAATTCCAATCCCATGTGACACTGTCTCACTGTCTGGGGCTGCATAGTGGCAACTACACTGGCATACCCAGCATGGCTACTAACACAGGTTCTTAGACCTGCTTTACTAGGAAAAATAGCTATTTAAGGGGTCAACAATCTTATTCAGTCATATTCATTAGCTCAGGGGAAAGGTCTATATCATGAACTTCAGAGAAAATAAAAACCAACAGACAGGGCTCTGACTGCCTGAATCAAAGCAATATTGCTATACACTTTGCATACATACCTTGTTTGAGAAAGCCTTTGAATCTGTGCAGTTGGGAAGCTCTGAATATATGGCCACTCAGAATCTCAATCAGGGAATCACAAAATTCTTCTCATAAGCAAGCCCCCAAAGCAAAAGAGTACATATATATACATATATATGTATATATACTTCTCAGAGCCAAAAGGCATCACAACCTTCATTACTGACTCAGTGCCTAATTAGAAATTAGCAAAAGGTGTGAAAGCCTTCCAATGTGCAAGCCTCCCCTAAGCAAGCTTCCCTTAATGGGCTCCACATGAGACCTATTAATGGGTGGGAAATACGCCATATCCTATTAATATTACAGACTGTTTCTCCTCTGTGAAACAATAGGGCTGCACTAGATTGTCTTTGGGGTCTCTTTTAGCTCTTAGTCTATTCTCCTTTATTAAGTATGGTTCTAGAATAGCCAAACACCCAAGACTTGACTGGAGCGACTTGAAGGAATCCAGTAGTTTGCAAGGTCCTTGAAAAGAACGATTCTTTTATTTTTGTCTTTGTATCCCCAATGTTGAGCAGAGTTCCTGGAGTATAATAGGGACTTAATAAATGCTTATTCATTGATTGTTTTCTTGGGCTTTGATAAGAACTTTGCAGAAATTTGGAAGTTGAAAGAGACCTCAGTTGTCCTCCCATCCAACCTATGCAAGAAAGGAATCCCCTCTCCACCTAGAGTGTACCCAAGAGGGGATCATTGAGCTTGTATATGAAATTCTCTAAGGAATAAGAACACGCCACTTCTCAAGGTAGACCATAGTACTTTTGGACATCTTTGCTAGGAAAGTTTTCTAGGCATCAACAGTTCTGGGTGCATAGTAAACACTACATAAATGTTGTTATTATTTGTTATATGTGATCCCCAAAGAATTAAAATGATTGTTGCTCAGGAGTAAAGAGAGAGGCACTGGATATATTTGAGCGGGCTAGAACACTGAACAAATAATTAATGATGAGGAAAAATGATTCTAGCTTCCCTTGCCAAACAAAACAAGTTCTGTTCCTCTTGTACATTGCAGACCATCAAACAGTTACACGTTGCTTTTCATGTCTATAAAGAAGAAATTTAACAGATGACTTTGTCAAAGAACTCAGGAGAAAGTTAGGGATAATTGGCCGCCTCGATTTTGTCCTTTCTTCGCTTTCGAGTGTCCTCTTCTCAACAGCACTGCTGGGGGTGATTTTATTTTTAAATGCAACTTGGGCTCATCTCTAAAAGGAGAAGTGTGGTTTGTATTTTTATTTTTTCAACTCATTTTGGATCCCTCCACTGACAGTGTTCTGCTCTGCAGGGACTGAGATGCTATTAAGAGAAGTTAAAGGCAATATTCTTTGTGTTCCAGTGGTCATGTTTCAGCTTCTCGTCTTCTATTTTCCATGGCACTAGGATTCTTTTCTCTTTTTCCTCTCCCTATTGTTCCCTGTGTATCCCATGCCAATTGGCAAGCTCCTGTTAAAGAAATATTTTGCTAATAATATTTTAACTGCTTGGGATTCTGTTCTACTTATCTTGGTCTAAATATTATCTCCCTGCATATTGCTTTTATCCTCTCTCTGTCAATCTTTGCTGTGCAAGTTTGCCCTCAAAGCTACGAGTCCAGTTTATTTATTTATAGGTTCATCTACTACTTTTATTCCAAAGGGCTCAAATTGCTTTAGAAACTTTTTTTTTCAGAAAACTAGCTAATATTCCCCACTATAATCATTTAGAGCATATAAACACTAGCTGAAATTTTGAGGACTATCTATCTACTTCAGAGATTTAGGGGCTTATCTATCTCTGTCTTAGGGATCCTTGACTTCTACTCAGGCAGTCAATAAGCATTCATTACAGAGCAGCTAGGTGGCACAGTTAATAGAGCACTGGCCCTGGAGTCAGGAGGACCTGAGTCAAATCTAGCCTCAGACACTCCCCAAAAAAAGCAAAAAAAAAAAAAAAAGCATTCATTAAATAGTTACTATGTGCCAGGCACTATGTCAAATATTGGGCATACAAAAACAAAAGGGCAAAAACATATTCCCTGCCCTCAGGGTGCTCACATGCTAATGGAGGAGGCAACACACAGATAGCTTTGTATAAACAAGTGCATAGAAGGGAAGACAATTTAAAAGGGAATGTATTACCAATGGACTCCACTTCTTGTACAAGGTGGGATTTGAACTGAAGCTTTAAGGAAGCCAGCAAGGAAGGAGAGCATTCCATGCTGGTGAAAAAATTGTTGAGAGATAGCATGCATTGTTTGAAATACAGCAAGGATACCAGTGTTGTTGGATTGTGGAGCACCTAGAAAAAAGTGTGAGATGTTGAGAAGATAGGACCAAATTGCACATTGGTTTTACAAGCACTTTTTATTTGATCCTAGAGGCAATATGGAATTTATTGAATACAGGAGTGACATGGGTAGATCTACATTTTAGGAAATCCATTTTTCAGTTGAGGATTAATTAAAGTGGGATCAGACTTGAGTCTGGAAGATTGATCAGCAGGTTATTGCAATAGCCTTGGCTTGGGGTGATAAGTGGGTAAAGAGATAGAGAGAGAGAGAGACAGAGAGAGAGAGAGAGAGAGAGAGAGAGAGAGAGAGAGAGAGACAGAGAGAGAGAGAGAGACAGAGAGAGAGACAGAGAGACAGAGACAGACAGAGACAGACAGAGACAGAGAGACAGAGACAGAAAGACACACACAGAGACAGAGAGACACACACAGAGAAGAGAGAGACAGAGAGACAGAGAGAGAGGAGAGAGAGAGAAAAGAGAGAGACAGAGAGATACACAGAGATAGAGAGAGAGTAGGGGTGTGTGTGTGTGTGTGTGTGTGTGTGTGTGTGTGTGTGTGTGTGTGTG
>NW_027185655.1:19710125-19769297 GCF_028583685.1 Petaurus breviceps papuanus | reverse complement strand
GTGTGTGTGTGTGTGTGTGTGTGTGTGTGTGTGTGTGTGTGTGTGTGATGGTTGGACAAACACATTAGGAAAATGACTTTGGCACCGAATGGAGGATTGATTATAGTAAGGGGAGACTTAAAAGTCAGGCAGACCCACCACCAGGCTATTGCAATAGTCCAGACTTGAGGTGATGAAGGCCTGAACCAGGGTGGTCACACTATCATAGGAGAGGAAGGGATGTATTCAAGAGTTAGTGAATTGCCAGGTTTTGTCAACAGGTGGTGAGAGATAGTGAAGAGTTGAGGATGATGCTGATTGTGAACCTGAGTGACTGGGAGGATAGTGGTACTCTTGACTGTAATAAGGAAGTTTGGAGCGTTGGGGGAAGAATGTAGGGGGGAGATAATGAGTTCAAGTTTGGATATGTTGAGCTTAAGATGTCTACTGGGCACCTAATTTGAAATGTATGGAAAGAAGTTGGACAAGTGAGACTGGAAGTCAACAGAAAGGTTAAAGCCAGATAGGTAGATTTGAGAATCATCATCATTAATAAGTAAACAATTAATTGAATTATGATAATAAATTCCATGGAAATGACAACATCACCAAATGAAATAGTATAATGTTATGGGAATGGGAATCTAAGATTTTTCTTGCCCCTAGGCCCTTTGATAGGCTTAAGTGACTCTGAGAACCTTTCTGGACTTGAAAATATACTCTGCCCCCTAATAGGCTGAATGTGGTCACAGGGAGCCTGATGCAGGAGGCTTGTTTTTAATTTGTGATTGGGCAGTCAGTCAAGAGGGCTGTGACATTCTCTGACACAGGAGGCTATATATACCCTGATGTGAGGTTTTTGCTTTGGGACTCACTTTGAGAAGAGTTGTATGATTTGACCAGATGAGATCTGGGCATCTGTTGAGCCCCCTGGCTTTGAAAATCCAGATGTTGGTGTTTCCCTCTCTGGTAACTGTGACTAGGTATGGATGTAATGGTCAGACAGTTGGAAGCCTGTCTGCTGCTTGTAACTTGTTTGTATTTTATTAAGTTCGGGGGCTGACCTTTTTCCCCTGATCTAGGTAAATGACATATATTTGATTAAAGCAAGATTTCTAACCCATTTTGACTTGCTTTCCTTTAGAAAAGCAGATCTAGGAACCTGTGTTGGCAGTCACCCTGGGTATGCTGGGGTGCTTGCTTCTGCATATAAAGGGAAAAGACAAGCAGGATGAGGACAGGGTCTTGGGGGGACCCCTACCTTTGGAGTACATGACTTGGATGAGAATCCAGTAAAGGAATCTAAGGACAATTTCTTTGATAGATAGTAGGAGAACCAGGAGGCAATGGTGTACCAAAAACCTAAAGAGAAGAGAGTATGAAGGAGTAGAGAGTGATCAAAAATGCAAAAGGTTGCAGAAAGACTGAGGAGGACAAGTACACAATATTCAGAAAAGTCCATTCTCTAAGAGCCAGAGAATCTGATATTGAAACCTAAGAAGGTTCCTTAAAATCTCTGCCTTTCAGTTTCATTATCTCTATGTTAATGGTATGAACACAGAATTTCAAAGATGGAAGGAACCTCAAAGACCATTTGTTCTAACACATACCTGAACAAGATACTTTTCTAATGAAAGTGACCTTAATTTTATGTGTTTTTTTCTTTTAAAAATATTCTGATTGTTGTTTCTAGTATCTGACTCTTTGTACCCCCATTTGGGGTATTGTTGCAAAGATACTGGAGTGGTTTGCCATTTCTTTCTCCAGCTTATTTTACAGATGTGGAAACTGAGGCAGTGTTAAGTGACTTGCCCAGAGTCACACAGTCAGTAAGCATCTGACCTCAGATTTGAACTCAGGTCCTATTGACTCCAGGCTTAGCACTCTATCCCCTGTGCCACCTACCTGGCCCAATATTCTGATAATTATCTTAAAAAATAATTTTATTGCTATCTTTTGCCTTTTACGTTATAAGAATTTTCTCTAGTGTCCCTCTGCTTCTCCCCTCCTCAAGAGTCATTTCATATAACAAATAATGATTTTTGGAGAAAAATAAAGAGGAAGCAAAGAAAAATCAGGGAAACCAATCAATAGCCAATAAGAATCAGGCACCCAATATGTTTCAGGCACTGTGCTGATGTCTGGATAGCAATAAAAAAAAATGCTGTGTGCCCCACACACTTTACCACCCAACTCTGTAAAGGAGTGAGGGGAGAGTGTCTTTTCATAGTCCTTCTTTGTGGGCAGGATTGGATTGTTCTTTGTAATTTTGCAACATTTAGTTTGGATTGCTTTGTGGTTGTTCTTCCTGATCATTATGTTACAATATCATTGATTTTTCCTTGGAAGTCCTATGTATTTTTTGCTTTTAAGAACATGATTCTGAGAAGGGATCCATAGACTTCACCAACCTGGGAAAGAAGGTCATGGCACAAAACATGTGACAAGCCCTAGCAGCATACCTACCAACGGTCACTTTGGATGTTCTCAAAGACCTCTAGTGAATCAACATCCTTTGAAGGCAGCCCATTCCCATTTGGTACAGCTTTGATTGTTGGGTTTTCCTTACAGGGCTTCCTTCAAGTCTCAGCTAAAGTCCAACCTTCTCCAAGAAGTCTTTCCCATTCTTCCTTAATCTTAGTGCCTTCCTTCTGGGATGATGCCTAAGTTAGCCTGTAGACATCTAGTTTGATCATAGTTTACATGTTGTCTTCCCTATTAGACTGTGAACTCCTTGAGAATAGGGATTGGGTGGTTTGTTTTTTTTTTTGCCTTACTTTGTATTCCCAACACTTGGAACAGTGTCTGGCACATAGTAGGTGATTCATCAATGGTAGTTGACTGATATAGATCAAGCCTAAATAGATCTCTCTTGAACTTTAAAGCATTTGCATACCCAGCACTTGGCACAGTGTCTGGCTGACCTCATATGAATGGTCTCCAGCTTATCAATGTGTTTTCTAAAATATAGTGCCCAGAACTGAACACACTCTATGCTGAGGAATAAACCTAATCCTCTTTCTAAGATCTTTTCCAGATTTAAATCCTATAAAACTAGACAAGCTTTAAGGACCCTTCCAGCACTAAAATTCTATAATTCTATGAATTCACAAAATAGAGAACACATTTGGTATTTATTATCTGAAGGAACTGAGTTTTCTGATTTTGTGGCTATGTATTTCAGGAAATGAGTTCTATATTGGATGATGTTCTGTTGTATTTTGTTCCCTTCTAGAATCTCTCTGTCTCTGTCTCTCTGTATCTCTCTGTCTCTCTCTGTCTGTCTCTGTCTCTCTGTCTGTCTGTCTCTCTCCTTTTCTAAACAGGATCAGCTCATTAATTTCTAAAGTTAATAGCTTCCACAATGCATGAAGAAATAGTATGAATAGCCATATCTCTATATGGCTTCATTTTGTGATAGCATTGGCCATATATGTGTACTTCTACTAAGTCAACTAAGACTGTGTGACCTTGACAAGGTAAAACTAGATTGAACTGATTTCCCTACCTTTAGTTTTCTTTCAGTTGGGTGATGATTTATTTTTTTTCTTGTGTTTTTAATTTTATTCTTTTGAAGAATCTCTATTACTCCAAGGAAAAGAACAAAAGTTGTGTACTGCAATAGCTGTTCTTGTGGGTAAGTCACTCCTTTGAAGGATCATTTAAATCCCAAATGAAAAGTCAGTCTCTATGGTAAAATGTATGGTAAAAATATTATGAAGTAGCCTAATTAATTCCCAGAAAACAAGAAAAAATTTTTTCAGAGGGACCTGCTGACTAGAAGGGTAACAATCCCTCCACTTGATTTCCTTACAACAAAGGAATATAAGCCAGCAGCCCACAACATTCCTGAATATGGCCTGATGCATGTTAAAATGTCATTGGGAAATATTTAACAAAATAAATAAAAATATAATAAAATAAAGAAATATCACATTTTAAACTAAGTCAATATGTGGCCCATAGGTATCCTGATGTTTAGATTATTGGCCACCATTTTGTTGGCATTCTTTTTTGGCTTGTTCATTCTATGTATTTTTTTTTTGAGGGGGGAAGGCAAGGCAATTGGGGTTAAGTGACTTGCCCGAGGTCACATGGCTAGTTTTGTGTCGTGTCTGAGGTTGGATTTGAACTCAGGACCTCCTGACTCCAGGGCTGGTGCTTTATTCACTGTGCCACCTAGCTATCCCTTGGCCCACATTTCTGTCTGAGTTTGATACCCTTACTTTACAGTATGACATAATAATTTCTTGAAGTTGGAAGAATGGTGGGAGGAAAGGCGGAAAACCCAGCTATTAAACATTGTTATGAAGACAAAAAAGTTTTTTTTTTTTTTGTGAGCAAGACAATACAATGACTGAAGAGTACTGAATGTTTGACAAAGGTAATTTTTCTTGATGAAACTCACTTTTACATTCAAAGCTATACCTTGCAGTTCAGGTGAATCCATAAGATCTGGGCGTCTTCTCCAGACTGTAAAACATCCATCCCTACAAAAGTTTGGGGATTTTTTTTACTTCTTATGTGCTTGGAAGTCTTATCCTAATTGAGGGAATGATGGTAGATATAACAAAATACTGAAAAGCTGAATTGTTTTGGAACAATTTAGAAATCACTAATTGCAGGCATTTGCAAGGCATAATTACAATATGCCACATCCATAAAGATTAAGAAATGTATAGTTATTGTTTTCACATCATGGCCTTCCCCATCATAGTTTTGATATATCATGGGTTGGCGTAAGAAATTAAATGGGAATTTGGGGGGAGTTTTGAGGGAGATACAGATGACATGTGAAGACCAGAAGACGATACAGAAAAAGTTTAGAAACTCAGAAATTCATCAAATATATGCATGCTGTTGCATAATATCAAAATATTTTATTACCATAAGTATGTACAATTTCTTTTTCTCTTGTATGAAGAGAGGGACAACATATTTTACACAGATTTCCCAGATTACTGGTGTGCTGTGCCCCTAACCCCTGTGATGTGGAAGGGATAATTATATTGAAGGGGTGGACATAAACTTGCTTCTATAACCTGGAAAATTGCTTAATTTAAATGTCCTTGAAAATTATATGATAAAGGTTAGACTTGAAAAAAAGCTGACTTTTTCAATATATTTAATATGCAATGTTAATGAGTGATTTTTTTGCTTTTTTTTGGAAGGCAATTGGGGTTAAGTGACTTGCCCAAGGTCACATGGCTAGTTTTTGTGTTAAGTGTCTGAGGCTGGATTTGAACTCAGGTCCTCCTGACTTCAGGGTCAGTGCTCTATTCACTGCACCACCTAGCTGCCCCAATGATTGATTTCTTGATGAATAATTAAAAAATACATGTCAAAATCTTTTCAACTCACTGTCAAGTCATATAATACAAGTAATTTCAATAAAAGGAAGTTATATTGCATATTTAAAGGTTTTATAAAAAAGAAGTAAGGTCAATATAAGTCCATAATCTCAGTTATTTTACTTTGTCTCAAAAAATTGTGCATCATTATATATGGTGTCCCAGAGGTTTTTGCATAGTTTTAAGCAATTAGAGCTTATTTAAAAGCTGTCAGAGCTTAAAACTGCAAAAACATTTTTTGGGACACCTATTATATAGATTTTTAACAAAGTCTTTATTCAATTTATAAACGTCAAAATTTAGTAATTTCAGATGTGATCGAAATAATTGGTAATCATTTTGTTAATGAGTGATAACTTTTTTCATAATTGAGAATTGACTTTGGTTCTCTTAGAGGACACAATTTATTTTCTTGTCTATACTTATTTTTCATTTGTTGTAGATTTCTTAAAAGTCTGAATCATTAAATGACAGAGTTGGAAGGGACCCCTAATGCCATCTAGTCCCATGTCCTTATTTTTATAGAGGAATAAAATGAGGGCCATAGACAGGAAGTGACTTTTCCAACATTACACAGGTTACTACCTATTGTTGTTCAGATTTGAACCCAGAGTCCTTTGCACCCAAATCTGAAGCCAGGACTTTAAAAAAATCTATTCTACACTGTCAATTATAATTGTGAAATTTCCAAACTTCTTACAACTATAGATGAAAATATCACTAGGGCAGATTGATTTATTTTGTGTGCATATCTACACTCAAACTGTCTGGAAAGAAAAGGGAACTCAGAATTATAGGAGTTAGAAGTTGAAGGGAGTTTTAAAGACCATCTAGTCTAACCCCCTTATTTTACAGTTGGGAAAACTGAGGCCCAGAGAGTTGAAGTGACTTGCCTAAAGTTATATAAGTAGTAAGTGGTAAAGCCAAGACTGAAACTGAGGTTTTGGTTTTATTTCTTCCATACCTACAATCAAAGTCCAGAAGTATACAAGGATTTTATGAAGATTCTATTTCTCAAGAGATACCTACATCTCTGTAAAAAAATTCTAGGAAAACAAAATAAATGGGAATTCAAGACCCTTATAGAATATACAGGACACATATGCTCACAATACACAGATACCCTGCTATGACCTTTCTTCTTCTTTGGAAATTGTTAACATGGATAATTTTCCAAGATTTCTGGATTCCTGTAAGACAATGAGTTAGTGACTTCTATGAAGCACAGAGAGGCACAGTGGAGACAGGAAGACCTGAGTTCAAGTCTTGCTCCAGAACTTACTAACTGTATGACCATGGGAAAGTCACTTAACCTCTGTCTGCCTTAGTTTTCTCACATAAATGATAATAATAGTACTTACCTCATAGGATTGGTGTAAGTATCAATTCAAATAGTATTTCTAAAACACAAAAATGAACCACTTAGTAAAGTATCTGACATACAGTTGTCACTTAATAAATGCTTATTTCCTTCCTTCAACAAAACATGAAAAAATATAATTGCTATCACTTGTGAGTTCTTTTTGGGAAAGAGAGGCAGGTACCAGTATGGAAAGTAACTTGCTTGTGCATATGACCAGCTCCATCTTCTGGTCATACAAGATTGCAACCTGAGAATCATAGGTTCATCTTTCTCCTCCTCTTTCTCCACTCCTGCCCATCCAATTAATTTCTGTTTGCTCTTCAGTCCACCTTTGCAATATTTCTAGACTCTACCTCTTGTTTTCATTTCTACTATTTTTCTCTCACCTTGCTCATCTCTGTCACCTTCTAAATGGTTTCCTGGCTTCAGGATCCTGTTTTGCTGATACTTTTTATGTAATGCTGCCATATTAATCTTTCTAATGAACAGCTCTTATCAAGTTACTCTGCATTGCTCAAATCATTCTATGGATTCCCATTACCTACCAAAGTTCAAATTCCTTAGCCTATAATTTAGAGTGCTCCATAATTTGTCTTTAACCAATATTTACAGCTTTAACTCCCATTACTCTTCTTATTTTGTAGGTTGGTGAAAAGAATCCTGGCCCTGGGGTTGGAGGACTTGAGTTCAAATCCCATCTCTGACATTTATTACTTGTTGACCTTGAGCAAGTCATTTAAAATCTTTGGACTTCAATTTATTCATCTGTAAAAAAAGGCAGTTGAACTACACAATATCTGAGGTCTCTTTCAGCTCTACATCTGTGATACTCTATAAAAGAATGAATGAATAAATGAATGAATGGATGTGGATAGTGTCTTCATTGCTACCAGTCTCTTGAAGAACTTGATTTTAGGATTCCCCCTTTAGTTGTGGCTCACTCCCAAAACAAATCCAATTCCTACACATGACAGAAAACTGCCCCTTGGTTAGACCTCTCAGGAGTAAACTCAGATTTGCAGAGTAGGTCACCCTGTGCTGCTTTCTGAGCTTCACTGCTCTCCAAAACACATCCCCCTCCCCTCATTTTCCCCCAAGTTTTCTGATAAGTGTAGAATAGTTTTTCATTATTCAAATTCCTTTTCTGTTATATTTGAAAATCTTTCTTGTGATGGCTTATAGAACTCGTTATTTTTGAATTGAATTGTTAAATTTAATAACTGTGTTTTGGAGTTTGCAGGTTGGATTTTTTTCTGGGGATGATCTGTGAATTCTTTCAAGTGGAATTTCATTTTTGACATTCAGAAGCTCTGGACAGTTCTCTTTTTATCATTTCTTACATTAAGGTTTTAAAACTTTTTATCATTCAAGAGTCAAGACATCACCCCATGATGTTATTGGTCCTCTTTGAAAATGGAGGACAAACACCCAAAGGGCTATACATAATTTCATACCCTTTGACCCAGCAATACCACTTCTAGGGTTGTATCCCAAAGAGATCATAGAAGTGGGAGGAAGACCCATATGTACAAAAATGTTTATAGCAGCTCTTTTTGTGGTGGCAAAGAATTGGAAATTAAGGGGGTGCCCATCAATTGGGGAATGGCTAAACAACTTGTGGTATATGCATGTTATGGAATACTATTGTGCTATAAGAAATGAGGAGCAGATGGACCTCATATTTACCTGGAGAGGCTTATACAAACTGATGCTGAGTGAGAAGAGTAGAGCCAGTAGAAATTTATACACAATTACAGAAACAACATATGTGTGATGACCAACTTTGATAGACTGGACTCTTCTCAGCAATGCAGTGATATAAGTCAATCCCAAAAGACTCATGATGGAGAGAGATGTCTATATCCAGAGAAAGAACTAGAAGGAACTGAGTTTGAATCCAGATTGAAGCAAACCACCTGATCTTTTTCTTTTTCTTGTGTGGTTTTATTTCCTCTTTACCATTTTTAATTCCATCTGATACAATCCGTCTTTATAACCTGACTAATTTCTAATGTGAAAGTATTTGCAGATCCTTTACTCGATTGTATGCTGACATGGGGTAGGGAGGGGAAGGAGGGGGACAAAATTTGAAACTCAAGGAATTGTGGAACTGAATCTTGTAAACCAAAAGTAAACAAACAAATTTAAAAAACTGACAAACAATAACAAAGCTTTTTATTCTGTCATGTTTTCTGAGAGACCTATGATCTTTAGGTTGTCTCTATACATTTTGTCTTTAAGATCAGTATATTTTCTTTTAATGTTATTGTTTTTTGCTTCTTTTCTTATAGATTGTCCTTCACTTCTGTATATTTGCATTTTTATTTATTATTCTCTTTTTTCCTTTTATGAATTTCACTATCACAGATTTCAGTTTTTCCTTGATTGGGCATTGTTGGAATTTCCAATGATTCTTCATTTTCTATAGAATAGTATAGGGACTAGATTAATGTAATGAGTGTTCAACGCCATCTTCTAATGTTCTTGAACCATCCTCTGTTATTTCAGTAGTGCAGGGAACCCCTAGTGAATAGACTTCCTCTACTAATGCTTATCACCACCTTCTCTGCAACTTACAGTCTTAAAGAGTTGCATTGACCACAGAGAGGTTAAGTAATATTAATCATAAGTCTCAGTCATGTCTGACTCTTTGTGACCCCATCTGGGTTTTTTTCCTTGGCAGAAATAATGGAATTTCCTTCTCTAGCTCATTTTATAAATGAACTGAGGAAACCAAGGTTAAGTAATTTGCCCAGGGCCACACAGCTAGTAAGTTATCTGAGGTTGTATTCACCCTCAGGTCTTTCTGGCTTTGAGGTAATCTCTCCACTATGCCCCTGCCTACTGGTTGCATTTGAAAATCCTAATCATGCCATTCCAGAAACAGCCTATACAATCAGGACCCAACCTACCTCTCCAGCTTTGTCTACCACTTCTACCCTACACAGAATTTCTTTACCTATGAACTTGGTCTACTTTGGTCTTGCTAGCTTTTTTTTTCTCAGAATAAGAATTTTTACTCCTTTGCATAGTTCCCCTCTCCAGAATGTCCTCCTTACTTCTCCCTCTTTAAATCCTTTTCTTCAAAGTTCAACTCAATTTTCTTCTCTTTTTTGAAGTCTGTCTTGAACAAAACTTCTTAGCAGTCTTTTCAAGTTCATAGTCAAGTTGAATGGAATAGGGAAAGGGGGAAGGGCTTACTTTGTTTACTTACTTAAGTTGCTGACTTACTACGAGGAAGTTGGTTTCTTTTACTTAACATGGGTCAACTGTCTTCTATGGGTGAAATTCATGGCATGCCAAAACAATTACTATAGTTACATCAAAGATCACTGATCACAGATCACTATAACAGATAAAATAATAATGAAAAAAGTTTGAATTTTGTGAGAATTTCCAAAATGTGACATAGAGACACGATGTGAGCACATGCTGTTAGAAAAATGGTACCAATAGACTTGCTTGGTTGGGGCCTGCCACAAACCTTCAATTTGCAAAAATAACCAAAGTATCTGTGAAATGCAATAAAGCAAATCACAATAAAATGAGATATGCTTGTATTTGAAATGAACTCTTTTTCAAACCTGTCTTCCTCAAGATTGTTTACATTTTAAGATTTTGAACAATATTTTTCTACTTTCTAAAACTAATGGATAAAGATGACCCAAAGAATAAGTAAGTCAAAAAGGAAAAACAAACACACTTGGGCATCTTTTACCAACTTGTCACTTCATAATTAGGTTTTTAAGCCAATCAACCCATCTACACCCATTCCTCAAGCCCCTCCTATATCAGGCACTGTTCTATGTGCTAAAGATATACATATAATTCCTAATAGAGGAGACACCACAGCATAAATAGAAAATGAATGAATACAACTATGTGCAAAGTAGCTAAATCCAAGGTCATTTTGGAGCGAGGGAGAGCACTAGAAGATAGGGGATCAAAAGAAAAAGACTTCACAAAGAAAATTATGCTTGAACTGCATCTCAAAGGAAGAGAGAGGGGCAGCTAGGTAGCACAGTGAATAGAGCACTGGCCCTGGAGTAAGGAGGACCTGAGTTCAAATCCGGCTTCAGACACTTAATACTTACTAGCCATGCAACCTTGAGCAAGTCACTTAACCCCAATTGCCTGGCCTTCCCCCCTCAAAAAAGAGAAGAGAGAGCCTTGATGAAGTGGAAGTGAGAAGGGAAAGCCACAACAACTCAGGAAGCATATACCACCAAGGCATGAAGGAAAGACTTTGTGATTGACACCAGAAGAGAGGATTGAAAAATAAAATCATAGATCCTACCATTACTTTTTGTATAAAGCAACAGGGGGATATGTAATAACTAATAGAGGTGTTGCCAGGAGACATTGTTGTTGTTTTCTATGACCCCTTTTAGGACACTGTGTCCCAGAAGGATGCTTTAATTTACTTCTATATTTGTCACATTGGAAGCAATGAGGCATGATGGGAAATACAATCCATGTTGGCTGACTGATGCTATGACCAGAAAAGAGTCATTCTTGACTCAGAGCAGTGCAACTGTCCTCATCTCCTCTGTAGCTCTCTCTCTTGAAGGGTAAGATGTGAGAAAAACAATGAATGCTATTAATAGGGGGAGTGGGGGCAAACTAGGAGATGGCCCCTGTTTTGACTAGAAGGTTGCTGTCTGTGGAGCATCGTGGCACGTGTACCATATATACTGGTGGAGCCAATCCATCTGGAATGACCTCCCTGTCTCAAATCTGATTGCCAAGTTCAATAATGTGATGAGGAGGAATCTCCCGGGGCTGGCAGGGAAGCAAACATGTTCAAAGGACTTTAAAAAAGGAAGCAAGCTCTCTGCCAGACTAGCACTGGCAAGGAATCTTTGAAGTGTGACCTGGACCGAATTCATTGAATCATTTTGGGTTTAGAGATGTGTAAAGAAGCCAGCTTGGTGGGGAGGGAGTTTGCAGGACCCAGACACAGCAGGAACCAAGAGCAGGCAGGTGGAGTGGGGTTATCTATTGAAGGTTAGAGATCCAAATTTGTATGTGATCAGGAGGACAATAGGAAACATCTGGACTGAGAAATAATGGACAATGGAATACAAGTGCAAAATGGCAGGCCTGAAAAATAGATTTATCTGTAGTGTGCATAATACTTGGAGAATGGAACCAGGTAGGGAAGAATACAGAACACAGAATGTAGTATTTAGAATGGGTAGTCCAACTTTTTCCTTTTGTAGCTGAGAAAACAGGGGCCAAGAGAAAGATTATAGGAGTCTAGGAATGAGACTTTGTCTCAGCCAAGACCTGAGACAAAGAAATTGACTATTTATTGGAGGAGAAAATCAAAGTCAGGGAAAGAGCTTGCCTTATGTTAAAAAGGGAGTCAGGTGGTTTAGGTGTAGGATCTACCCATTTCTTAAGCCCTGTCTATATGTCCAAAACAACATGTTATAAGTATGTAGACATGCAGACCATTCCCATGACAGAATCTGAACTGTCCTTGTGTGTGTGTGTGTGTGTGTGTGTGTGTGTGTGTGTGTGTGTGGTGGGTTGGAATAGATGTCATGAGACAGACATTTTCATTCACTGTATTTAGCTACCCACCATTGACTCACCATCAGTAAATTAGGGCTTAATATCTTGCTCTTTATTCTGCTGAACCCCCCACAACCTGCTCTGAGAGTCTCTTCCTCACCGTTCCCCACCCTGCCCCATCTCCCATCCTATTATTCTGGGAACAGCAATGAAACAAGTGCTACCATCGATACACTTTAAACCATGTGGCAATCCACTTATGTATGACTCCATTTGCCATCTCTAAGACTCCTCAGACCAAAGCTCCCTTCCTTGGCTCAAACTATCCTATACTTGTTGTCTTGTGCTATCAAAAAGCAGGGTCCTTGAAGACAAGGACTGTCTCATTTTATATTTGTATCCCCAGAGCCTTATCCATATTATGTGCTTGGCACATGGTAGGAACTTCATAACGTCTTTTAAAATTAATTCATGTATGCATTCCTTTATATATTCTTTAATATCGGAAATTTTTCTTGAGTCCCTACTATAGGAAAAGCAATATGCCAGGTGCTATGAGGGATAAAATAATAAATAAGACAAAGTCCCTTAATTAGTTCCTTTCTTTCATTTCTCCCCTTCTCCATTGCCTATAAACAAGCTTGTGTCTTCTCTATGCTTATATAATCTTCACTGCTTCTTGCCAATCCTTCAAGCTATTGCTCCTTCTCCCCTCCATAGCTGAGCTTTTAGAAAGGGTTCTTTATACTAATTGCTTCTATTTACTTACTTCTCTCCCCTCTGCTGCTTTCACTTATGAATCCCTTACATTCTGGTTTCCAGTTTAAAACTGAAACTGAGAGTGCCAATTCAATGATATCTTTATTGGAAAAATCTAATGACTTTCTCTCAGTCCTTATCTTTTCTTCTGAACATTCTCTTCTCCTTTGGCTCCCAGAATACTGCACTCTCTTGACTCCCCTTTTCCCCAGTATGACTGCCCTTCCTCTGTCTTTCTTACTGGTTCATATTCATTCTCCCACCTACTAGGTGTTGGGTATTATTCTAGACTTTTTTTTCTTTCACCATTCCCCCTTGGTGATATCATCTGCTCTAGGTGTGCTCCATTGTTATCTCTGTAGAGATGACTTTCAGGTCTATACATCCATTCCTTATCTCTGAATCTCAGTCCTGTATTACCAGCTGCCTGTAGGATATTTCTGCCTGTATTGACATAGTCAGTGAGTCAACTAGAAAAGTCAATAAACATTTATTAAGTGCTTGCTATGGGCCAGCTGCCAGCTAAGTGCTGGGGATTCAAAGAAAAATACAAATTGGGACACTGATTCATTGTTGGTGGAATTGTGGAATGATCTAACCATTTTGGAGAACAATCAGGAAATATGCGCAAAGAGTTATTAAAATGCTTATACCCTTTTGACCTAGTAATACCACTACTAGGTCTATTTCCAAACATTATTAGGGAGAATGGAAAAGAAACTATATGTTCTAAAATATTGATAGCAACTCTCTTTGTAGTGCCAAATTGTGGCAATGTCTGTCAGTTGGGGAATAACTGAACAAGTTGTATATGATTGTGATGGAACCTACTGTGCTGTTAAGAAAGGATCAGCTTTATGGTCATAGAAAAATATTTATAAATAGACTTGCATGAAATAATAAAGAGTGAAAAGAGCAGAATGAAGAATATGTTGTATACAGTGACAGCAATCTTTTTTAAGAACAACTTTGAACAAATAAGTCATTTTGACTATTAAAAATATCCAAATAAATTACAAAGGACATATGAAGTAAGATGCTATCTGCATCCAGAGAAAAAACTGAAAAATAGAAGTATGTATAGAATGATTTTACATATAGACACACACATGTAAGTGTGTCTAATGGTAGCCATTTCTAGGGTGGGAGGGAAGGAAGAAAAAAGGAAAAAAAAATACATGATAATTTTATTGTATATTTAAAAGGAATGCCAATTATACATAATAGACTTGCAGTTCCATGTGTAATCATCTTTTTTATTATATTAAATTATGGAACTGCTTGTTTTATTTCATAAATTAAAAATAAAATTTAAAAAATGGAAAAAAGAAAGTAAAAATACATTCCTTGCTCTCAAAGAGCTCACATTCTGATTGGGAAGGCTACCTATAAAGAAAAATAATCTTACTATATATAATGTATTATAGATAGATTAGCTATTGTCATATATATAATATTTCACATATACATATATGTGTATATATATATGTATGTATACATATGATAGAAGGCAACCTTAATAGGAAGGATGGTAGTGAGGGATAGGATATTGGGATGTGAGCACAGAAAGCCTCTTGCAGAAGGTGGAATTTAAGTTAAGGCTTAGAAGAATACAGGGAAGGCAAGAGGTAGAGGTGAAGAGGAAGAGAATCCTGGGCTTGTGGGACAGTCAATGAAAAGATAAGGAGTCAAGAGACACAATGTCATGTTCAAGGGACAGAAAATCAGTTTTTGGATTGTAAATAAGGTGGAATGGAGTAAAATGTAAAGTAAGAAGACTGAAAAGGTAAGATTTAAAAACCCCAAAGAGCATTTTTATGTCTGATCCTAGAGGTAATAGAGGGTCACTAGAGTTTATTGACTCAGGGCAGGGGGAGAATAAAATGTTCAGATCCATGATTTAGGAAGATTTAGTTGACAGCTTAGTGAAGGATGGACTGGAATATGGAAAGATTTGAGACTGGGAGACCAACCAACAGATTACTGTAATAGTACAAGAATGAGCTGATGAGATTGTACCTTAGGCATCTGGAACTCATCATGTTCAAAACTCTGTATCTTCCCCCAAATGCTTTCCCACCCAATGTTTTTTATAAACATCCCTGTTTTTGTTGATGTCTCTATAAACTTTCCAAGGTTGTAGTCTTGGAAACATCTTCCATTCTTCCCTCTCCTCATTTTCCATTTCCAATCAGTCAACAAGTCTTGTCAATTCTGCCTCTATAACATTTCTCATATCCATCCCCTTCTCTGCATTCACACAACCTCTGTACAAATTCAGATGACTTTCATCTCTTACATGAAGAATAGGCTCAATAGTCTTTCCTCCTTTTTCTCTCTAATCTGTTCTCAGCAATTGATTCACCAAATTGATATTCTTAAAATGCAGATCTGACCATTTCACCCCTCACTCAATAATTAGCAATCAGTTCCTCTAACCTCCAGGAAAAAATACAGCATCATCAATCTGGTATTTAAAGCTCCCCATGATATGACTTTCACTTAACTTTCAAGTCTTCTTCCAATTACCACCCTTCACGCACTGTCAGTACAGTGTACATGACTTTCCATTTCCCACCACTACTATACTTTTGAACAGTTGCCCTCTATCTGAAGCTCACTCCCTGTTTACCTCTGACTTCTAAAATATCTACCTTCTTCAGAATTTACCTAACTTCTTAAATGAGGCCCTTTTGGATTATCCCTCAACCCTTCTTCTCTCCCTCTTAAAATGACTTTGTATGATATTACATATACTTTGTATTATTTTATATTATTATAACATATTAATATATTACTTTATATTATTGTATTACAAATTATATATAATTCAATATATAATATGTATTTATATACAAATAATGCATTGAAAATACTTTCTATTTGCTTATATGTTGAACTATGAAATTTCTCAACAGAATGTAATCATTTTGAGGACCCAAACTATTTACTTCTTGTCTTTATATGCCATCACCTAGCAGTACTTTGCTTATAACACAAGTAACAACAATGACAATCACAACCAATAGCAACCAACAAGAGGTTGACATTGGTACAGAGCTTTGAAGTATGCAAAACCCTTCACCTACATGTTCTCCTTTGATGCTCATAATGAACCTGCGTGTTAGTCTCATTCTACAGGTAAGAAAACAGTTAAGTGACTTGCCCAGGATCAAAGAGATATTAAGTAGATTAAGCAAGATTTGAACTCAGATCTTCCTCACTACAAATCCAACACTCTCTCCATGCAGCAGCTACATAGCACAGTGAACAGCTCTGGATCTGGTATCCAATGGGACCTGAGTTCAAATCCTGCCTTGTCCACTTTCTAGCTATGTGACCATGGGCATCCCAACCTCTCGGTCTACCCATTTGTAAAATGAGGATTATAATGCCATGTACCATACAGAGTTGTTGTGAAAACCAAATGAGATAATATGTATAAAGTGCCTTACAAACCTGGAAATTTCACACACACACAAACATGCATGTGCACACATGTATACATACACACATGGACACACATGTATACACACATATATGAACACACACATATACGATTGCTATTCTAATTATTCCCTCTTCCTACCCGACTAAGAGAGGATGTAGTCTTGTACTCCCCTCAGGCAACAGATTGCTAAAGTTGCCAGGATACCTTTCTTCTGATTTTGAGCAGGAATGTAAGAAAAGCTTCCAAAGGTGGCCCTGGGGCCCTGTCTGTTGAGACAGTGAAGACTGTGGGCAGAATGATGAGCTGTATCCCCTATGGGCTGATTCAAACACATTTTAATAGCACCATCTTTTTTTGGTCTCCTGGATGAAAAGTTAAGGCACATGGTGCCTGGGGTCCCTCCTCCCACAGTATTGGGATAGGAGGAGTTTCTCAGGAGCCAAAGCCAAGGTTAGGGACTACCCTTTAAATGACATGTTTGTGCTTTGGTTCCAAAGGGGCTGAGTCAGTTAGGAGGAATGTGGTATTTCAATGTTATCAAAGTGCTTGTCTTAAGACCAGCTTGCAGAGAGAAAAGCGCTAATGAAGCTCTTTTGTGGACAAAAATGTTGAAGTGTAACCCCTGCTTGGCCATGTTCTTCCTCAACAAAGGAAGTTGCTTGCTTTGTAGGAAGCATTTCAGAAGGACCTGAGCCTCAGCCGGATTGATTGCCCACTCCTATGAACAAGGAACCCAGGACTAGGTGACTTTAGAGATTCCTGAGGGATCCTTTTGGAGACTATCCCGCCAAATCATCCACAGTGGAAAACTCTCACCTGATGCCTTTAGGGATATTAGATTTCCTCACTGTGGATGTTCCCTCCTCAGATACATATCATTGCTCTTCTACCTTAAGCAGACTATGGTGGGATAGGGCTAACTCCTAGAAGAAGGTTTTCAAGTCAAGTCAATAAACATTTGTTAAGTTCCTACCATGTGCCAGACATTTGTTGTAAGAGCTGGGGATAGAGAGAAGGGTAAATAATGGTCCCTGTCTTCAAGGAGCTCATAGCCTACCAATTAGCAGCTCTATTATTTTAATTTTTTTTAAATATTCAGTTAAATACACTCTGATCTCTAATGTGGATGTGTACTCAAAGTTAGAAGGAGGTTAGAATTTCAAATGGGATGGCAGTAAACCAAACCAAGGAAGTTAAGGTTTTCTGTCCATACCTTAGACCATGGATTCTTAAACTGGGGACTGTGAACTTGTTTTTAAAACTATTTTGATGGCTGCATTTGAATATAATTGTCTTTTTTCTATGTGTTTTATTTATGTGTTTAGAAAAGTCGTTCTGATTAGGAGTCCATGGATCTCAGCAGACTTTCAAAGGCATCCATGGCACAGAAAGAGTTAAGAACCTCTACTCTAGACTGTTGGATGAGTCAATTGATTAATTAATTGCCGCTTTGTTTGGTCTTTGGTCCAACTCGCCATGCCCCCATTTGGAGTTTTCTTGGCAAAGATACTGGAGTGACTTGCTATCTCCTTCTCTGGCACATTTTATAGATGAGGAAATCGAGGCAAGCAGGTTAAGTGACTTGTCCAGGGTCACACAGCTAGTAAGTGTATGAGGCAGGATTTGAACTCAGGTCTTCCTGATTCCTGTGTCAGTACTCTATTCAGTGCTCCACCTATATGTCAAACACTGATAAACAAAGCAGAAGCTATGCTAAAGCACTCAGAGGAGAAGGAATGATCCTTCCCATGTTTGCAGAAGAACCAAAAAGACCTTGGGAATTGCTGGAGCATAGAGTAGCACCTGTAGAACGTTCCCTCTGATATTTTAGATATTTTAGCTCCATCTCCAGAGAATCGGGACATGAGGGAGTCAATTTGTAGGCTCCTGAGAGTCAATAGTTAAATTTTCAATGTGAACAGTTCCCCCTAAGAGATCAGCAAGTGCTATAATCAGGGCTTGATTTATTGTTTTGTTGATTTTCTAGACTTAAGAAAGTGATGGAGAAAATGTTAATGATGTGAATTAAACCTAAAAGTGTCTCGAAGGTTCCTTTATACTTTTTGAGAGCTGGTTGTTAAACATTCCCCAGCCACCCCTGCATGGGAAGTACTTCGCCTACTCTTTACCTATCTGCCTTTCTGACTTTAGTGCCAGAGTAAAACAGGTGCTCCCAAGGAAAGAGGAATTTTTGCTTTTCACTAGTAAATAAAGGAACCAGAATGAATAAGTTCAGGCTGATTCTCTTGTTCACTCTACTGCTAGAAGACTTTGGTGTTTTTCTACAATTCATAATTACATTTACTGAAATAACATTTTGAAAGGTAGGAAACCAGGAACTGCTTAAGGAAATTCTTTGCTTGACAAGTTTGAAACAAGTTAAAACAAACAATGGGTGCTATGGGAAGCTTCATCTGAACAGCAATCTGATTGCTCCCTGCTGGTGTTTGTTCAGAACACAATGGTCTTTTTCATTTTCTTCTTTTCTTCCATGGGAGCTATTGACCTCCCTTTGTCTGTTTTCAGAGGTGAAGAGAAAAGAAAACTACAGACATCCATCAAAACAAAGAGATGACTAAGCAGGAGTGGGGCAAAGCAGAATGGCATTATTTTTTTTCCCAATTTTATTTTTTAAATTGCAGTTGTTTGTATGAAACTCTTCTGCCTCCATTTATTTATTTCTTCATTCATTCATTTGTTTGTCCAATCTGTCCTTCCATCCATCCATCCGTCTGTCCATCCATCCGTCCATCCATCCGTCCATCCATCCGTCCATCCGTCTATCCGTCTATCTATCTATCTATCTATCTATCTATCTATCTATCTATCTATCTATCTATCTATCTATCTATCTATCTATCTATCTATCTATCTATGATGTTTTAGCCTGGAGAGAAAGACTAGACTACTAGCCCCCAGAAGGCAGAACCAGGAGGAATGAATGGAAGCTGCAAAAATATTGATTTAGATAATAAAGTTCCTAATGATTAGACTAAACCCTAAAGTGGAATAGGTTCTACCTCAGGAAGTGGTGAGCTCCCCATCACTGGCAGCCTTCAGATAAAGAGATAGAATGGCTACTTGTGCTCTACCTTGTAATTTGTTTGTGTGAATAGATTGGCCTAATGGTTGCTCCCCAATGAAATTCAGTAAAGCATTTGATAACCATCCTTGCTTTGATTTAGTTATTAAAGTTTAACACTATAAGGACATAGGATTTCTTCGGTATTGATACTTAATCTGCTTCCACTTTGCCCACCTCTCTACCTTATCATGAGTTACTGTGGTAAAAAAAAAAAAAGAAAAAAAAAGAATCAATTAGTGTCAAATTTTGGGGGATGAGCTTCTTTTGGCTTAGTTAAGATGGTCCTTAGACAATAGACAAACAATCCATTGCTGGGTTTATGTTCAAAATGTGTCTAGTTTAGTAGGACCTACCAGAGTTTGCCCTTTACTAGCATAGACTTTAAAACCCTAGTAATTTCATGTTGGGGGCAGCTAGGTGGTGAAGTGGAAGGAATACTTACCCTGAGTCAGGAAGAACTAAGTTCAAATCCAGTTTCAGACACTTATTAGTTGTGTGACCATGGGAAAGTCACTTAATCCTCTTTGCCTCAGTTTCCTCATCTGTAAACGGAGTTGGAGAAGGAAAAGGCAAACCACTCCAGTATCTTTGCCAAGAACACCTCAAATGGGATCACAGCATCTAACATGACTGACATAACTGAACAACAACTTCCATGTGAGAATGATGAATTACGGATAGATATCAGACTTTACATCTGGAGCAAAGAAATCCTAGAATAATTTTAGTGACTTCATCAGTGTATATAGATCACAGGATACAAGAAATATTAATATGCATAATGAATTTGACTGGGAGATTCAGGCTTAGTCCTATGTGGTCAAGTCTCCATCCATTGTGGGACTGGGTAGAAAGGATGTGGTAAATGACAATGACTGAATTCTTGGGAGATCTGAAGTATTAAGAGAAGTGATTATTTTTCATTATATTAATAAAAAATTATAAAATTAGGGGGAAGATTTTTTCCTTTCTATTTCTTCACCCAGGCACCAACTTTTGTAGGTCATTCAGCCAGTCTCAGAAGGACAAGGCTGATAGATGAGATTGGCTTAATCCCAGAGTCTTAGAATCCTAAACTCTGTGATCTTGGGCAGACCCCAATCAACTAGGGGCCCCTCACTTTTGTTTATAGTGTAAATAGGATCTTATCTAGGTGTATTCTAGCATGAAAGCATTGGGTCCCTCTCAATGTACCCCTCTATTGGAGTCCAGAGGAAACTGGCTTATGAAGGAGAAAACCAACCAGAGTGGTCTGGATACAGCTGAATTCCTTTGTCCAGAGTGCTAGAGGTGGCTGAGTCACATGATTGGACCATGTTCTCAAAAAAAGGAGCTGAAGGTTTTTGGCCCAGCTTCTCATTTAAAAGTCTACTCCTTCATTAAGTGTTCACCAATCAGGGCTGATTTTTACCTGTCAGGGGCACCCCCCTCCCGTTTTTGGTACGAAACCAATGTTTATTTTTCATCATCATTTTTCCATCACCATTAGAACATCTGGGTTTTAAGACCACTCCTCAGTAGTTCCTATTCACTCAGTGACCTGAGCAGTAGGAGTCACAGACAATTCCTTAGTAGCCAGTTGAGCACTCCAATCTTTGATGGGAAACTGCTGAATGGGCACAGATGGCACCTGTACTCCCTTGGACCAATCAGTCACCTTCAGTTGAGTAGCAATGAATTCTTGAGCAGGTGCAGTCCATCCACCCTGAAACTCCTCCTTTGTCACTGCCTTCTCAGCTGAAGGCTGCTCTTCTTTTTCAATCTCCTCTGGATCCCTGTACAAGTAAAGATCAGGCATGATCTCTCATGGGTGTTCCCGGGAAATGGTACCATGCATCTGCAGGACTTCATGGGCCAGAATCCACCACCTCAGACCCACGGAGTGAGCTCCCTTGTTGTTACATGGAATGGCAATGCCCACACAGTGAAGTGAGGAGTCTGTGATGTACAGTGCAATGGTTGGGAGGTTAACATATGATGCTTCAGTCAGAGGCTGGTGATCTGCCCCAGGATCCGTGACCACCAAGAGATGAGGCTCCCTGAAAGCTTCCTGGATCTGGTTAGTTAAGGTGCCTGGTGTGAAACATCCAGCAATAGGTGTGGCACCAGAGGCAGCAGCAAATTTCAGAACAGCTCACTGGCCAGTGTTCCTGGCTGAGATGACCTAACATCAGCTGGGTTTTCAATGGCAACATCGGCAAGAGGTGCCAGCAGAAGCTTTTACCAAGTTCTCTTCGAGTTAATGATGTGGATGGATTTTTTTTGTAGATAAATAACACTGTTCCATCTTCCATCTGGCAGTCCAAATTGGTGCCACCCAATGGGTTCCTGCAGCAAGGAATTTGGGGACATCCTCCTCCTTCATCTCCAATTCTTCTAGGGGTCCAGGCATTGTGAACATTTCGCTTTAAAGTTACAATGGAAACAGAGAGCAATGCCTATGGAAACTTCTTTGGGGCAGCATGGAAAAAGGCATTCCCTTTTCCAATGGTATTTAAGCATTCAGGGATCTCCAAGGTTTTGTCTTTTATCATTAAGAGAAAACTATGACCATCAGTTTATTTATTATTAGCTAACTTAATAAATTGATTATAAATTATCCAGAAACTCTGTCTCTTGAGATTTTCATTTATCACAGCATGACACTAAACTAAAACACTCTGAATTTTATTTATTGAAAGTTTATTAACTTATTTATTAAATTTTTGTTTAGCCAAGAGTTGGAAACTCGAGTGTCAACCTCTTGGGAAATGACTCACCAAATTATGATATATAAATATAATGGAATATTACTATACTATAAGAAATGACAAAATGGACAGTCAGAGGAAACTGGGAAGAGCTTTTTGTACTGATACAGAGTGAAGGGAACAGAACTAGGGGGAAGAATTTCTAGAATGACATCAGTATAAAGAAAAAAAAAAGACCTTGAAGGACTTTAGAACTCTCATCAATGCAATGATACCTTAACTCTAGAGAAGTGAAGATAAAATGCATCACCTGCCTCCTGACAGGGAGAGGATGGATTGAAAATGCAGAATGAGACAGACATTTTTGGACAGGGCCAATATGGGAATTTGTTTTGTTGGATTGTTCATATTCGTTATGAAGATTTTTTTTTAATAGTTGAAGGGACAGTGAGAGAGGTAATAAAAGCTTGAAAATAAATAAATAAAATTTTTTAAATGAGTATATTTATCAGAATCCATGTAATTCTACCCTCTGAAAATGAGATAGGTGCTCTGTTCCCAGAAAGATTCCTATGGCACCTATCATGGGGAAAGACAAGAGTGAAAAAGTGCGGGGCCGAAGTTGCTCTCCAAGGTTTTTTGTTTTGTTTTTCCGAACAGAATTTCAAAATATATGGAAACCCTGTTTTTGTAACGATCAGCTCTTTATTCTGATTGGCTTTCCTTTTGACATTGATTGGGCGAAGTGTATTCAAACATGCAGAAGATTGGCGTTCTTAGCGTCAACAATTAGCTTTTGCTTATTTCATTCTATGAATGATGCTGTGCTTGTATTTATTTTGGAATAATCTACTGCTCTAAAATGTGGTGGGGAAATATCCAATTTTATATATTAGCCAGGCTAGGGAGGAAGAGCCACATTTGCATAATGGCTACCATTCAACTAAACCTAAAGCATTTCCTTTGCATAACAATGAAATTCCAATTATCTAGCTGCTGAAAATGGAGCAGTAAACTAAGTCAGTCAGGTGTCCTAGTTTAATGTATTGTAGAGTGGTATTTCCCCCAGAACACATCTAATGAGGCTTTTGTTTATCCAGTTTTTTTTTTCATATCACAGACCAAAGAAGATATCTCAAATAGCCTTTGTTTGTGAGTATGAGCCTACAACTCTCATTTAAGACAAAAAAAAAATCCATTCTCTTGCTCTGACTTCATGGAGTTGTCCTTGAAGTTATTCTCTTGCTCTCCAGTCTTTTTGATCTAACCCAGATTTTCTCAAAGGATGGAAAGCAGGCAAATTTGAAGATCCCCATTTGGGAGGATGCATAGGATAGTGAAAATAAGAGAGGGTTGGAAAGAACATTGGATACAGAGTCTGATGCACCTGGGCCCAAATTCCCCCCTGACACTCAAAACTTGGATGACCTTGGCTAAAATCTTTTAGCCTCCTTGAGCCTCAGTTTCCTCATCTATAAAATGAGGTTAGACTAGATGGTCTCTGAGGTCCTAATGCATGGCTCTTTGAAAACTTTAGTGTGAATGAGTTTGTCAGGTAATTTTGTCAGAGTGACTTTTGGTTGTAGAGGAAGGAGAACATGTGGGTACTGGGAACCTGTTTGCAAATTACAGAGAATATCAACAACGGAAGAAGATGATTTAAAAAGGGGTGACATATAAAAAAAGTTTAAGGGACAGTTTCTGGGTAACTAATCATTTTATTAATCACTGCCAGTGGACAATTAATAAAAAGGGGTCAGTGACACTCTTGAATGCTGTAGACCCTTCATAGAACCCACTAAACCCTCTTGGAAGAGTGGATGTTTCTGAGGATGGTTAATTAACTCTGTTTGGTTAACAATTAATGAGAAGAATGAATATTATAATGACAGGTGGACCTATTCTAATGAGGGAGAGGGGGGGGGGGAATGACAGATAATTTTTACTCCAAAAATCCCCCCTAGCCTCAGGCCATCTGGACAAAAGATCTGCTTTTATCAATCCTGCCTGAGAGGAACACAGTGGGCTTGAACTCACTTTAGATTAAATTCTTTGCAAGGTTCTCTAGTTGGTGGGGTGTTCTACCCAGGATTGCTTAGAAAATTTGGATTTGGGCAATCTCATCCATGGATTTGGGCAGTCTCATTCATGAACAATGTTCTTCAGGTGATGGCTTTGCCTAATAGAGAATGAGGATCTAGGAGGGAGAAAAAACCCTATATCTCCCTAATAAGTAGTTAGCTAATAATCATTTTTCTCAAGGGAGAGGCAATTTTAACGTGTTTAGAAATCATCATCTAGATTCCCCTTTGTATAATTCAGTCCTATTTTTGCTTTGTTGTTACTGGTTTTTTAAAAGTCATTTGAAAAAGTCTTTCCTGTACAATAGGGTGTAAGAAACTTTGAAAAAAAATGGTAGTCAAAGGTTGTGACCCTCTCTGTCATGCTAGGGTAAAGGGAAGGGCTCACTGAGTGGAAACCACTTTCTAATTGTGTTTGTATTAGCTAATTTCTTAAATTGGAGAAGATCTGGGGATAAAGTAGGTTTGCTGCTAACTCTTGGCCCAGAGAAGTTCTTTTAGGTGGAAGAGAGAAGATAGTGGTGGTAATCAATGAAAAATCATACCTTTTCACTGAGGCATGCTGCCTTCTGTTTTCCTGGAAGCCTTTCACAATTATCCTTATGCAGAGAATGGTGGCGAAGGAGTCAGGAAGAGAATAAGTATGTATCTAGCACTTACTATATGTCAGGCAAGGTGCTAAATGCTTTTACTTAATTTGATCCTCACAGCAATCTTGCAAGAAAGGTACTATTTTTACCCCCATGTTTTTTTTTTTTTTTACGGTTGAGGAAATTGAGACAAACAGAGGTTAAATGACTTGTCCAGGGTCATACAGGTAGGAAGTATCTGAGTCTGGATTTGAATTCAGTTCTTACTGACTCCAGGACCAGCATCTTACCTACTATGCCTTTGGCTTCCTTTGGCTTCAGTTCCCAAGGTAACAATTCTGTCCTCAAATTTCTCATAGCATTGTGATGAAGCCTTTCCTTTGCAATTGCCTGACTTGCTTATATCATGGTTATTTTTATACTTGTCTTTCTCCCATTAAATTGCAAGTTTGCAAGAGCAGTGGCTTTGTTCATGCCATCTTTGAATTGCCAGTGTCTATCAGAGTGCCTTGAATCAAATCGATGATTAAAATGTTGGTTGTATTGAATTGAGAAGTGAGCTGGAACTGACCTGGGAGCAAATCTTGAAATTTATTTTTTACCAAGTTGACTTTGAAATGATAATGAGTCATACTGTGGAGTGGCCAAACAGGCGATTAGAATATGGTACTGGACCTGGGGAAAGTGGTTGGAAGTGGAGAGACAGAGTTGATAAGATCTCTAAGAGAGATTATAGAGAAAAGAGAACAAACCTGAAGAATGGCTCCATTTAGAAAACTAGAGGAGAGGAAGATTCACTAATGGAGACAGAGGAATAGTCAGAGGTTTTGTGAAATGGAAAGATCATAGCCAAGGGAGGAGATTCACCACCAAGGGAGGGGGTCAAATACTGGAGAAAGATAAGAGAACTGGGTTTGAGAAATGGGCTTTGGAATTTTAGATTAGGAGATAGTATTAAGGAGTTAATGAGCAGTGGTGGAATGAAAGCAGTGAAAATTGATTTTTATTTGAAAAGTTTTATGGTCAAATAAAGGAGAGAGATAAGATAAAGTCTTTTTTTGTGATTAGGGAAGATCTGAATATGTCACTAAACAGAGGAGGGATCAGCAAGGCAGGAAAGATCAAAGGTCTAACAGAGAAGGGGAAATGGATGGAGCAGGATCATGGGGAATATAATTAAGGGCACATATGGAGGTGTTAGGAAGGAAGAGGGATATAAGGAGTTAGGGATATGGGGAGATATTGTATATACAATCAGCATTTTTCAGTGTTGTTCATTGATTGTGTTGGATGTATGAGTATGAATATATGTGTGTACATATGTACATACATACTTTAATAATCTAATAATCATACTTTAATACCTTATCACCAGGATTAGCTCATTACCAGGAAGTTCATCATGGAGATTACTTAAGCTTCAGTACCTTTGCCTCATCAGTATGCTTCTCTGATTGGAGGGCTAGAGAACAGAGCAAAGCATCCCCCCCCCCCCAAATCCCAGCCATTTCTTTGTTTGCCAGTAGTTGTTCTGCTCAGGTTTAACTTCACCATCATTATCATCATGATGATTCTCTCGTACCCTCTTCCCTTTTCAGCTTTCTTTTGTGTATTATTTTTCTCCCATTAGATTATAAACTCCTTGAAAGCAGGAAAAGTCTTTCTTTTTCTTATTTGTATGCTTAGGATTCAGTACAGTGCCTGGTGTATAGTAAGCAATTAATGGATGTTTATTCTATCATATTAACAGGATGTCATGAATGTGTAGGGAACTCTGGAGTTTGTAGGCCATATTGTAGAGTGAAAGCTCTGGTAATTGCTACCACCAAACTGGAAAGGCTTCAGGAATAGCCCTTGCATATTAGAATCCCATAGGGCTTTTCCTGCCAGGAGATACAAACTGGAAAAAGGAAGGAAAGAGATGGAAGAACTACTTGGAAAATGTATTCAAGAGATAAAGATTTTGAATCATGGAAGTGAGAGTCTGATACTTTAGTGATTTCAAGAGAATGGGAGGAAGACATCCAGCACATTGAACGGACCTTCTATGGTGAGCTTATAGGAGGACATGAACAAGAATCACATAGGATGCTCATACATCATTGGAAGGAACTCCCAATTAGATGAGATCACTGATCTGTTTGAGGTTTGTGTGTGACTTGAGAATGGTGTGACTATATATACACACACACACATAAGTATATATGGTGTGACTATATATACATGCATATATGTATACCATATATACATATAAATATTCTGCATGCAATGAAATTAAAAACTCTAATCTCTTCAGAGAATTCGAGAATCCAAAGTTTCATGAAAAATTTATAAATATATTTTATATACTGGGTATCTACATCCCAAATGAAGAGAATTTTGGAAAGACTGTGTTTTAAGTCTAATTATGGAGAAGTGACTTCAGAGTCAGAAGGTTCTGGGTTCAAGCTTCAATAATGACCTACACTGACTGTGTGACCCTGGACAAATCACTTAACATCTGAGTGACCCAGACATTTCTTCAAGACTCTCACAGGTTGTTGTGCTGTGTGTGGTTTGTCCTTCATTCTCCAAGAGGAACATGACATTAGGGAGATGATGACGTGACTTGTAATTGACTTTGATTTGAGTGAGGGATGGCTGTGCAAAGTCATCAGCCTCACTTTCTCCTCCAGAGCCATCTAGATCCAGCAACCAGATATCAATCAGGATGACTAGAGATGGCATAGGATGCAATGGAAGACCCTTTCCTTTTCAAGCTAAGTTCTTTTCAGGTTCTCACTTTCAGTTGCTCAGTAGATACCAGTCTGTCCTGGTAGAGGAATTTTCCTTATCTGACATTCCATAGATCAATGAAATCATAGGTCTGGTCCCATGGGAAAAAAAAAACAAATAAACAAAAAAGCAGGAACAACCACAAGTCTTTAGACACCAAAGGACTGACTACAAAGGATGGAGCCAAACAGATCTTTGCTTATCCTTTCTGCAAGGACATCTGAGATATTTTTCTAATTCCTGCCCTGCCTTGACTCATGCCAATGCATGGATAGAGGAAGGAGCTGAATTGCTGCCATTCTGGATACTCTCCACTGTTTCAGGTTGCTTTTATTTCTCACTAGTTCTGCAAACAATAATTGTTCAAACAAAAATGTGATTTTGTAGCCTGTTTTTAACACTTGCAGAATGTTTTTGGTTTGTTAAAGCATTGTACGTTTCCAGCCTTTTCGATTATGAAATCCTCCATCTGGAGGCTTTATAGCCATTTCATCTTTCCCCAACTAAATCACTTCTCCTTTTATTCCCCCTCATAATGGATGAACAGCAGTTGCTTAACAGCTCCGCCAAGGGGGTGGCAAGCCCCAGTTGTAGCTTGAGTGATTTTAGATCCTCCATTTTGGAAGCTGGCAATGTTTGCTAGGTCTCTTTCTTTGGCACATGGACATTTCCACTGTAGAACATTATTTCTTCCAGCTTAACAGAGGTCCTTTGTTGTTCCAAATGAAGATTGAAACTGATGCTTCTAATTGTTTCAAGTACATTCTGTGGGGAGGAGGCTTCATGGAAACAGCTGGAATGAGTCAGGCCACAATGGATGGAACTATCCCCACTAGAACTGTATTTCTCTACCTTAAAAGTTAAGGTTTTAGACAACTGGGTATTTTGAAACCCACCCCTAAACTCTGTCTTTGATTTTTTTTAAACATGCTGAGTTGCTGAACTAAAACAAGCTCTTTCATATCATAATTTGTTTGCTCTTGGCTTAGAATTTGACAAAAGGACACGTGAGGTAGAGCCACAGAATGTTAACATTGGAAGCGACCACATAGAGATCATCTATGTGAGAACCTCCTAATTTCACAGAAGAAGAAAATGAGGGCCAGAAACATAGTGTGACTTGGCTGAAGTCACTCAGCTAGTTAGTGGTTAAAAAAAGGAGGGGGGTGGCTAGCATTTAGGTCTCCTGGCTCCCACCCCAGGGCTCTTTATTCTGCAATAAGCTGCCTTGAGATTCTGTTAGATGAGGGATTCTTAAACTTTGTGTGTGTCTTGATCCCCTTTGGCTAGCATTTGCTGAAGCCTCTGGACCCCTCTCAGAATAGAGTTTTTAAATATGTAAAATAAAATCAATTACATTGAAACACAATTCTCTCTCTCTCTCTCTCTCTCTCTCTCTCTCTCAAGTTTATTGATCTCAAATCTATAGAATCACCTCCCAAGTATTTTAGGAAAGAAGGATCATGGGATCACAGGATTTATTTCTTCATCTTCATTGAAGGCTGACTTTCTCTTAACAACACTACATCTTCCAGAACCCTCTCCAGTACGAGAGGTTAAGACATTCTTTGCTCTTCCTTGACACTTCTAGGTCATGGTTCTTCCTTTATAACCTCTCCTCTCTTGAGGTTAATGCCACTGACATTTCATTCACCCTCATCCTAATTGGCACCGTCTACCTACTGCCAGCATGTTGTTTAGCCAATCTTGGTGGTCACAGTATTTGGTACAGGGTTATCTATACTATCTTTTTGGTCACTTTGATGTATATAGTGCTTATAACACTCTTTTCTTAAAGTTTCTTGCTCTCCTCAACTCCAGTGCTACATTCCTTACACAACAGCTATTCTCAGGTTCACAGCCATATCTTGGATTCCATTGTCACTCAGTGCTTCTTTCCTTCAAGATGTTGAATTCTGCAATTTCTCACCACAACTTCTGTCTGTCTATCTTTTCTGTACCTTTGCTCTTCTTGCATCTGGTCTTTGAATAATTGCTTCTTGTTCCATTCCCCCTATACTATCTCCTCCACACATCAGACCCCTTACCTTCCTATCCAACCTGAACTCTGTGGTCAATCATTTCAATAATGTCGTATTCAGGACTCTAGAATCCCTCACATTTGTGATTTTTGGCCAAAGCAATATTTTTGGCCAGTCTCCAGGACTGGGTAAACTCTGCCATCTTAATTTCTTTGATTCTATTAGAATTATATATATATATATATATATATACAATATATATATTAGATTTTATTAGAACCCCCCCCCCTTTTTAAACCACTAACTAGTTGGGTGATTTAAGCCAAGTCACACTCTTCTATTAGAATATTGAGTATTGCTGGAGAAAACTATCAAACTGATTGACCACAGTTTCTTGCTATCTAATCTTAAATAAGTCTTCAGTGCTTTTAGGCATTCCCCCCCCCTGCCATTTTTAAAATGACTATTCCATTTGCCATAGAAATAGTTATAAATGTTTTCTTTCTATCTCCTCAAAGCCTCAGCTTTATCCCCCAAGTTCTCCACTCCAAGCAGTTGATCATCCTTGATACATCCTTGATCTTTCTCTCCCCACCTTGATAATTTCATTCTTTCCTATGGGAACTGTTCATTGGTCCCAGGTTCTCTCAGCATATTCTCATTTTCCAGAAAGATTTACTGCATCTCCTTTGGGGCTTACATCACTTCAGTTCTGAGTCTGAAATGTCAGGTCTTCCACCTGGAATCATAGTCCTTTGTCTGTGTCCTCTGGATGTGACTGTAGTGGGTTCCCTTGATTTGACTCTCAATCCATAGCTCTTCAGACATACCCCTTCTATGTTCAATCCCATATAGCTCTTTAACTCTGTCTCATCAGAGGTTCATATGTACATGCATGGGTATAGGAACTGGATCTCTGATTTCTCTATTATAGGGAACTCATGGAAGGGGAAACTCTTCTCACCAATATAGGTCACTAAGAACTTAAAAAAGTTGACCAGAGTCACATGTAGCCAGTAGGTGTCATTACCAGAACTTGAACTAAGACTTGTTGGCTAATGATCCACTAGGTATGATGCCTTTCATACCAATTTAAGAAATAAGTATCAATGTGTATTTTAATAATTAGATTAACTAGTATATTCTCCTATGTTTGATTTTAAGGCTTCTATTAGGGGGCTTAGAAAAATTTACTAAAAAAGCAGAAAGGATTCTGTGTGCTGACAGTATGAAGAGAAAAAAAAAACAACAGTTAGGGGAAATGGAAGAAGGTGAGATAGGGAAATTATGTGTTTAGATTAGTTGAATCCTCTTGTTAACAGAGACCTCAGGGTTTGCTCACATATCTTCTGCCCTTCCATTTTATACAAAAACATTTATATACATACATTTAATTTTAATTAAATCATTAATTGTCTTGGTAAATATTTCATAAATGGAAACACCTTACTCATTGTTCAAATTTCTCTAAATTCCTCTTCCTTAAATGAGTGTTCCATGACTATATGATCCTCCTTTTCCATAATATTAATATACTTCTAGTTTATGCCACATTGTCTGGTACTCAAATACATACAATCACATATTGTTCTAGAATTGTTTCATGTGTATGAATCTCATTTCTCTCACTAAATTATAAACTTGATGTGTGATATAAAGCTTCAATAGTTTTTTTATAATATAATAACTTTAATAACTGAAAACCATGTTAAGACTTTAGGGTTCTCATGATATTAGGTGGGGCCATGGTTTGTCCTTCTCTTATATTTTACATGGTGATTAGCATAATTCTGGGCACCTAGTAGGCACTCAAAATTGTTTGATTCTATATTGTTCCCTAGTAATTGATTATTCACCATTTTTATTGATAAAAAATTAACTCTGCCATGTTCATATTCTACTCTATACTCCTCTCTGGGAAGGTTCCCAAGGTTTAACCTTATGATTCCAATATGTCGATAGGTACTTACTTAAACATAAGGCATTCAATGACATTCAATGACAAAAATTTTAATAACTTCTGAACATTTATATAGAGTTTTGAGTAAATTTCCTCACTTCTGGAGTGCTTCCCTGGAAGGTTCTTAAAGTCGATATCCTTAGATGACCTTAAGTCACAGCAGCTCTAATGAACAAATATATATGGATACCAAGAGAAGAAAATCATTTTTCATAAGCAACAAGTCATTCATGGAATTTTTATTTGCTGAGCTATAAAACATACCCTAACGGATGTATCATACCCCAAATAACTGGCAGATAGAGTTTAACCTCACTGCTATTAAAACTTCGTGGTATGGTAATTGTTCTTGGTTTGGAACACTCCAATAGAATCACACTTAAATATAATTGAAAATTCTTGGTTTAGAAAACTGTTTCAAGGAAGATATTTCAAGGATTGAACATTCTACCACATACAGACAGGCAGTCAAAGCTACAGGAATGATCTATGTTTATTTTTCCCCATATGAATGTACTTAGGGAAGTGATTTTTATTCAAACAATACTCATCTTTAAAGAAATAATCTTACTATAGTTATAGTAGTATACGCTTGGTATATATATATATATGTATATATGCATATATATATATATAATATATACTTATACCCCTAAAACTAAAGCAAAGTTAACATTGCACTTGTATGTTATGTATTTTGACACTGAAAGGAGCAGAGCAAAGGCTAATCGAATTTTTCAAGAAATATAAGGTACTATCCCTTTATGGTACTACCTTCTTCATATGGAACAGTTTAGTGCTGAGGGGGACAGAAAAAGTGGTTTTGCATACAATGAGAATTAAATCAGCTAGTACAGGATTTAAGGCATCCTCATAGCTGAACATTTTGATGCCTTAAAGGAGTAGAGGAAAAAAAACTTTGAGTTGATACAAACTCTTAAAATATGCTTATGAATAAAGATATTTCAAATGGGATTTGAGCACTTCCATATTGAAAATGAACTGTGTCATAAATATAAAAAGTTAAATCATCTCATAAAATATATAGGATAAGGATTCATTTGTATGTGATGGTTTAAAGGGGAAAAGAAAAAAAATATATATTTGTTAAAACCTGAGAAAAATGACAGAATGGAGAAAGAATTTCAAGGACTCTTGAAATGACGTGGTAGACCATATTGAGAATGGAGATGCAAGACATTTTGATAGTTCAGTTCATTTGCATAAAATGTTAAAAAAAATGAAAAGAGTAACACTAAAAAGAAAATTCTCATATACTATCTGGATGAAGAGACTGAGGGATGATATTAAAATTTGTTGAATTCATAGGAGACATTTGATGGGTTGTTACCTTTTAAGTGAAAGGTGGGTCACTAAATTCCAGGAGACTCTTCCTTAAGCCATAGAAAAGTATAGGAGATTGTCTATAGTTATATAACTATATAGGGAGTATAGAAAAAGCATAGGATACTATCTGTATTGTAATATATATATATATGTATAATATGGGAAAGTATAGGATATTATCTATATGTGTGTGTCTTTTTGTGTGTATATGTATACACACATAAACACATAGTATAGATAATATTCTATACTTTTATTTTTTGCTATTTGAAGGGGGGAAGGCAGGGCAATTGGGGTTAAGTGACTTGCCCAAGGTAAGTAACTGCTAGTAAGTGTTAAGTGTCTGAGTTCAGATTTGAACTCAGGTCCTCCTGACTCTGTGATCAGTGCTCTATTCACTGTTCCTACTAGCCACCCCAACATCCTATACATTTACTATATTATATATACACATGTGTTCATATGTATATATGCATACACACATATATGTGTATATATACATATATATATATACACACACACAGAATCAAAATTAACTCCATGAGATCTTTGTGTTAGGAAGTCACAAGCTTCTGCTGTGTGACTTCTGATTTTTGGACAGATGATCAACCTCATTCAACTAGACTTTCAGTTCCCAATATGACCCTTCAGTGTCTTCTAGAGCTTAAGACAGGTAAACCCACTTAGGAGAAGGGGGAGAGAATAAACATTCCTTAAACACCTACTATGTGTCATTGTGTTAAGCTTTTAATAAATATTGTTACTTTTGATCCTCACAACAACCCTGCAAGGTAGATGCTATTATTTTCCCCATTCTACAGAAGAGGAAACTTAGAAAAGTGAGGTATAATAATGATACCTCCTAATATTTATATAGCGCCCACTTAGTGCCAGGCATTGTGCTAAGTGCTTTACAATTATTATCTCATTTAAACCTCACAACAACCACGGGAGATGGGGGCTGTTATTATCCTTATTTTACAATTGAGGAAACTGAGGCAAATGGGGTAAATGAGTTGCTCAGAGTCACACAGCTAGCAAGTATCTGAAGATGGATTTGAATTCAGGTCATCCTGACTACTGCCAATCTTTCTATGCACTGTGCTACACATCTGCCTCTCAGAAGTGCGTGTTCCCTTTGCTGCCCCTCTCTGGTAAGAGAAGGGAAAACAAAAAGGCAGAGGTTTTCCAGCTACTTTGCTAATTCTGAAATTTAATTTGATGATGCAGAGTTCTTTTGAATGAAGAGCTGGCTAGATTTGTTTGCTTTACTCAGAGTCAACCTGAGAGGTTTGCCCTGAGCTCTGTCACCTGTTAGGTGAATGAATAACTGACTGGAGTGGTCTGACTAACCCAGAGATAACCAGTCTGATGAGTTTTGCAGTTCTATAGCTTAAGGAGAGCTAATTAATTACATTAATAGGTAGCATTTTCTCAAAATTCTCTTAAGGATGATGGTAATTTGAAAGAGGTTGTAAATATTTCATTGATTCAAATATAGTAGAGAACAGTAAATACACTGAGAAGTGGGTTTATGTGGTATAAATGTTCTTGAATGGATTAATCAATGACTTCAGATCTTTGCATTTCAGAGTTGTGAGTTACCGCAGGCATGTAGTTTTCATTCCTCGTGAACTTCTCTATAAAGTTCAAAAGTATGTGCAAGAGTATGAACCAGATTGATATGTAGATTGAAATATATTTTATTATTCATGCATTTGATTTACTATGTATATACTTTTGATATTATTATTCTTTTGTCTCATTACTGAGCAAATCATTATATTTAAGATCTAAAATTATCATCATGGTGAACGACTGGTTTGTGCAAATGGAAGAACACCAGTGAGGCTGAGGAGCTAATGTCATATGTGTGTGGGGTTTATTACTCTTCAACAGGTTTATCCCCAGGATGCTGAGACAATTGTCCTATAACCTAAGAAGAACCTGGTGGTTATTTTATGGAAATCAAAATCTTCCCATGTAAAAACCATTTGGAGACACAGAACAAACTCAGAGAGTAAGTAAAAGTCCATTGGTCCTGGTGAGAGACATGAGGCCTTGTAGTGTGAGTGGAGATGCATCCCAGGCACTGCATTACAACTGCTGCATCAGGTAATAGAATCATCATTCACTGGAGCTAGCTGAGATCTAGCTGGGATTCTAGGGCTTTGTCTGTTCCTCCATGGAACTTTAAATGTCAATTCTTAGTGGATCTGTGATCTCATCAGCCATAGGGTCATAGATCCAGGCTGAAAGGGACCTTTATCAATTTGTAACCCTTCATTTTATAAATGAGGAAACTGAGGCCCTGGGAAGTTGTGACTTGCCTAAGGTCACACAGTTAGTAAGGATCAGAGATGGAATTTGAACCCTGGATCTCTGACTTTATATCCAGTGCTGTGTACACTATGTGGGTACAACCTTTAACGCTCCAAATCTTCTAAATTTACACAGTCCTCGAACCCTGTTCACTCATAAATCCCCCATTGGAGATTCCTCTCCCCAGTATATTGGAGACTCTCTTAATGTCTCTTAACTTGGGTAACAGTGCAGTTCTCAACCTATTTTTAACCATTGTTCTCAGTATGTGACTAATTCACCTCCTTTTTCAATCTACTGCATGAAGTTAAAAATTCTATTTCATGCGCATACATATGCACAGGTAACTTTCCTCAACACATTCCTAACCCCCTGTACAGTTTGGCATTTCCCTCTGGGTCACTTGCAATTTTGATTCTTCAGAGGTTCAGACAGCCTATGATTCACTGCTATATTATATCCCTGGAAGTGGAATTTTTACTGGGGTGATAGAAAGATCTCAAGGAGCCAAGGAAAAAGTTCGCCCTTGTTAGGAGGGGCAGAGTGGAATAACAGCAGGCAGGGAAAGAAGAGCAAGGGAAAGATAACTGTTGAGATGGAGTTGAAAACAAAATGACAGTCTTCCTGAAGAGGCAGCATCAGTATGAAGAAATGAATGGGCCTCTGTGGAATGATCAAGAGAAGTCAGATGACACAATGCATAAAACCTTGGACCCAGAGTCAGGAAAAGCTGAGTTGAAATCTACCCTCTGACACTAACTAACTACATGATGTTGAGTAAGAGTTTTCTCATCAGTAAAATGGGGCTAATAGCCCCCCACTCCTAGGATCTGAGGACCCTGAGTATCAGTGACCTAATATTTATAAAGTGTTTTTTGCAAACCTTAAAGCAATATGTAAACGGTAGATATTGTTATTGCTACTGAAGGTGTCAGATGAGAGACCACCCAGTTTGACTCAAATTGAAAAAAAAAATAGTAGTGTTGATAGGTTACGCTCTGCTTAGAGATACTGAGGCAAGTATTTGTAGATTCTATAACAATGGATAGATCTGTTCTCTTTCTAACACATGTATTCAAGATATAACAGGTTAAGACTTAACCTTAAGAGTTAGAATGAATGAGGACCACCCTTTCTGGTGATTCCCATAGGCCCAAGTGCTTATGTTGCCATAAGAGGCCTAGAACATGATGATCAAAAAGTTTTTTTTTTTAAAGCAATTGGAGTTAAGGAACTTGTTACATGGCCAGTTATTTTTGTGTGGGTGCCGAGTATCTGAGGCCGGAATTGATCCTGGGTCTCCCGACGCCGGGCGATGCTCTTACTCACTGAACCACCTGGCTGCCCCTAAGCAATTGGGGTTAAGTAACTTGCTCAAGGTTACACAGCCACTTATTTTGTGTGGGTGTAAGTATCTGAGCCGGAACCAATCCCAGGTCTCCCGACTCTGGAGCCAGCGCTCTTACTCACTGTGCCACCTGGCTGCCCCAGATCAAGAAGTTTTTGACAAAAAACTGAAGACCATTAGAGAACAGGCTGAATTTCCCTCATGGCTAACCACTGAAGGCAGTATAAGGGGAAATTTATTTGGGAAGTAAGGAGCTTGCTAAGAAGTAGCTGTCCAAGAATGGGATTTAGATTCTGGACCATGTCTTAAAATACAGTAATAACAGATTTCTCACCAGAGGGAAGGGAATAGAATAAGAACTTATATAGGGCTATGTGCCAAGCACTATGCTGAGCATTTTTATAGGTATTATTTCATTTGATCCATACAGAAAGTTTTGGAGGTAGGCATTATTATTACCCCATTTCACAGTTGAGGAAACTGAGGCAAATAGTTGTTAAGGGATTTGTCCAGGGTCACACAGTTAGTGTCTGAATCCTGATTTGAATGCAAGTCTTCCTGGCACAAGGCCCGGCACTCTATGACAGCTTGAAACAAGAGAAGAATGTTTAACAAAGACTGGTAAGACTATACTTACCTAGCATCTTGGAAATCTAAGCAAAATTGAACTCAAAAGAGATGAAGGAAGGAGAAAACTGCTTATGTAAATGAACCTGCAGTGAAGGAAGGAAGAACAGCGGCTGAGATACACAGGAGTTCACAGGAGACAAAATCCAGAGAAGGAGTCAGTCATAAAACCAAGCCTTCAAAATGCCTTTGCACAGCCATTTAAAGTTCAAACAAATAATTGGTGCTAGGGGTTCTAACCAGAAGAAAAATTCAACCTCAAAAGTATCCCTGAAATTTGGTGGCAAGTTAAGATGTTATTGGAACATGGTTCTGGATAGATATAGTATATTGAAAGAAACAGGATGGATAAAAGGGATGTGTGTGTGTTTGTGTGAGTGAGTGTGTGTGTGTGAGAGAGACAGAGGGAGACAGAGACAGAGACAGACATACAGAGACAGAAAAAGAGCAGACAGAAACAGAGAGACAGAGACAGAGAGAGAGAGACAGACAGAGAGAGAGAGAGAGACAGACAGAGAGAGAGAGAGAGAGAGAGAGAGAGAGAGAGAGAGAGAGGATATGCATTGTAAAGAGATATAAAGAATCACAGAATTTGAGAAAGAAACCATACTCAGAAGAAATCCTTACCATAAGATGTGAGGCAAATAGTTATCCAATCTCTGATTAAGCACTTCCAAAGATGGGGAATCCATCAGCAACTGAGGCATTCATCCACTTTGGAATAACTTTAATTGTCAGGAAGAATCCCCTGTCATTAAGCCTAACCTTATCCCATCTGTTGCTCCTGGTTCCACCCTCCTGAGTCAAACAAAGCATATCCAATACTTCTTCATATTACAGATAAGACTATCAAATACTCGTTTAAGGGAGAGTTTCCCTTTCTTTTTCAGTCGCTGCGTGTGGTCACAGAACTCAGAATGTATTCATAGGTTTTCAAGGAGGTGTTAAGGAGTTTTCCTACAATCTTACCAAAAAATGTGAATAAATTCTTAATCACTCTGAGACTGAAGGGAATTTGACCACTGGATTAGGAAACTGGCACCAAACAGGAAACATCTTGTGTTTTGGCTTCAAGAATCAATTATATTCCTTGTTTCTCTATATAAAGAAAGAATCATTCAGTAGTAGAAGATTCTCTAGGACCATAAACAGCAAGGGTAGAAGAGGACTTGCTCTACTCTGCTCCCTTCCTGCAATTGGCCATATAATTGCAGCTATTGGGGCAGTAGGAGTCAGTTGGGGGCAGAAGACAAATCCCAGAAAATGGACATGGATATAGAGAGCCAGTCCCTTGAGGCAAGAAAGAACTTCAAGAAGCATCACTGCTGGGGGCCGTTAGGTGATGCAGTGCCCACAGCACTGACCCTGGAGTCAGTAGGACCTGAATTCAAATTTGACCTTAGTCACTTGCTAGCTATGTGACCCTGGGCAAGTCATTTCACCTCAATTGCCTAAAAAAAAAAGAAACATGATTCCTTGCAGTAGAAAAGAATGCTGATTATGGACTCAGGAATGGAGTAGACCCTGGGAGTCCTGTTGAGAAGCCTGCCTCATAGAGATGCCCAACCCAAGGAATGCTATATGAAGTCTCTTTGAAGAGGTAAAAGACCTATTCCTCTCCATGCTGCTCTCCAGACCTCCTCTACTGAATCTTAACTCTTCCTCTTGATGTTTCACTCCAGTCCTAGAATTCATGTATTGGAAATATCTTTTGTCTCTCTGATTAGATGGCACATCTCAGAACTTTCATTTAATGAAGGCACCCAAGCTATTTATGTCTCATTCTTTCCCAAGCTGTACTCTGGACTTTATCATGTCCCTGTGTTGGATACTTTTGTCTCCTCTCCCTGCTTTCATTTTCATTTAATATATTGTCTTCCTTTATTAGAAAGTAATCACTTGAAGTCAGGGTCATCTCCAGTCATTCTGATCTATATCTGGCTTCTGGGTCCAGATGGTTCTGGAGAAGAAAGTGAGGTTAGTGACTGCACAGTTCTGCCTCACTTAAATCCAATTCACTTTCAAGTCATGGCATCAGCTTCCTGATGTCATGGTCCTCTTTGAGAAGGAAGGATAAGCAACAGCAACAATCTCTTTGAGGGTGGGGACTTTCTACTTGTTCTATTTGTATTTCCAGTTCTTAGTACAGTGCCTGGTGCACAGTAGGTGTTTAATAAATACTTGTTGAGTGACTGGATCCTGAAGTACCAAGGGTATTGAGTTAACTTTTGACGCATTTATATACTATGCATGGGATTCATGCTGTTGTTTTCTAAATTTAAGCCAATTCTATTCACGTACACTATGTATATACAGGTATTTTGAGGAAAATGTTTTATACCTACTTACTATACTATACTAGAATGAAGTTTACTGGCTGATTGTTAATTGGGTACACACTGGTGGGGACTTTTGAGCTTCAGCAGTATGAATTCATATGGTGACACTAGAATCCAAGATAGTAGCCACCATCTGGGGACACAATTGGTATGCATGTGTAACATAGCCGAATGAACCCAGAGAGGGTGTTAACTTGAATATAACTAGAATGTCCTCCCTGACTCTTTTCTTTTCCAAGCTAAGTGTTCTCTGGTCTTTCAGCTGATTTTCACATAACATAGACTCAAGGTCTTTCTCCATGCTTGCTGCCCTTTTCTGTATATTTTCTAGATTATCAGTGTCCTTTTTGAACTATGGTACCTCAAAATGAAGACAATACTCCAGAAGAGAGCTAACAAAGGCAGTCAACCAATAAACATTTAGTAAGCATGTAATATGGGCCCGATCCTGTGCTAAATACTGGGAATACGAAGGAAGGCAAAACACAGTTCCTACTCTCAAGGAGCTCACCCCCCAGAAGGCAGAGCATTTTCCTTATACCTGGAAGTTATGACCCTCTTATTGCAGCCCAAGATCATACTCACTTGTGGGTTGCTGCATCACACGGTTGACTTGTATTGAGCTTGTAGTGCTTGAAAACAGAAATCTTTTTCAGACAACCTACTATTTAACCACACCTGCCCCATCTGTCTTATAACTTTGAAGTTGATTCTTTGCACCCATGTATAAAACTTCACATTTATCCCTAATGAATTTCACCCCGTTAGATTTCATCCCAGTGCTCTGACCTATTAAGAATTTTTTTTTTTTGGTTTTGACTTCATCATCTCAGGTGTTAGCTATCCTTTCTAGCTTGATGCCATTTTGCAAATCTGATAAGAATGTTTCATATATATGCATACATGTATATATACATCTAAATAAAAACATACACATACATACATATACCTTTAACCAAAATTGCTGATAAAGGGTCAAGCACAGATTTCTGGGACATTCCACCAGAAAGCTTCTGCCATTTTGACACTGAACAATTAAGTCTTTAAGTCAGGCTATTGAGTCAGTTCAAGTTCAACTAAATCATGTTATTGTCTAGTCCATATCTCTTTATCTTCTCCACAAGATTGAGATTCTTTATAAAAAATTAATGAGATGGGGGTGGCAAGGTGATGCAGTGAATAGAGCACTGGCCTGGAGTTAGGAGTACCTGAGTTCAAATCTGACCTCAGACACTTAACATAAAATCTAGCCATGTGACCTTGGGCAAGTCACTTAACCCCAATTGCCCTCCAAAAAGCAAAAAAAATATAATTAATGAGATAGACTATATACACTCCATTATCCTTATTTGGGGAATAATTATATTCCCCTCAGTTTGATAACCCTTTCAAAAAAGATAACGTCAGTCTGGTATGACCTGTTCTTGATGAAGATGTGTTAACATTTTATAATATACCTTCCCCTTCTATATGTCCATTAATCATCCCCTTAATAATTTGTTCTATTGTTTTCCAAATAATCAAAGTCAAGCTTACCGTATTATTGTTTGCAGACTGTTCCTTTCCATTTTTTGAAGACCGGAATGACATGTACCCTTCACCAATCTTGAGATCCCTTTCCCATTTTCCACTCTCTTTAAACTATCACTGACAGTGACTCAGAAATCAAATCTGTCACTTCTTTCAGTATCTGAGGACACAGTTCATCTGGGTCAGGTGACTTGAATTTATCAAGACAGCTGCTATGGAAGCTTTCTTTCTATTGCTTTATTTATCTTAGGTATCATCTCATAGTTAGTTATTTTTATGTTATCACTTCCAGAGCAAAGGTTATTCCCCTTGGTAGAGTAAACAAATTGTGAATTGAGCAATTCTGTCTTCTCTCTGTTGTCGGTTTTTCTCTCAATATAGCTCCACTCTGCTCTTTGTTGATTTCTTTAGCTTCCCTCACCAGATTCAGATCATACTCCTGTAAGGAAAGCCAGTGAGCACAGTGGGGAAACTTGATGGGGAACATTTGGTGAAGATCCATGGAAGAAGACATAAATGAGATTGTTCATGCTGCCTACTGTAATCTATGTGGACAGCAAGAGCAAATAGGTGAGGTATTTATAAAAAAAAAAAGATCTCAACCTGGCAGAGAAGGACAATACAGATGCATTACATATACATCTGCTGAAGTTCTCGCCACATCAAAAACAGAGGTTAATAATTGCTTGCCTTGCTTTAATGATAATTTTATCTTTCAAAAGGTAGAGAAGCTAATAACTTTAAAAATTTTATTTATAAAATAAGAATTTTTGTTTTGAATGTGATTCTCACTAACAGGGAATTGTTCTTTGTGGGGTAGAAATTACAGGAACATTAAAAGGAAGTGAAAATTCCCTTTTAGAATTTGTGACAAAGGAGAAAAAGAGTGGAATATTCTGACATGTATGCCAGATTTTGTAAGAACAGATATCAGTGGATTCAGAGGATGGTAGAAAAGATCCCAAAGACTAAAATTTGACAGAGCAAGTCAGACCAGAAGGAATGGGAACTCATAAGAATGAAATTCTGAAGATATACAGGGGGAAAAATTCAGTAAATAAGAAGAAAAAATCATTGTTTGAAGACTTTAATGTGGATGCACAGGGAGCTCATCAACTAATTTAGATTTTTAAAAAACTTTAGATACAGAAATTGGAAATAAGGACAGGTAATAGGGGATGACTATGAGAATGGCAAAGTCCTGAAAAATCATGTTAGAGGAATTAAGTTCAAAATGAGTTGAGATGGACATGGCAAGTACAAAATAACCTCAAAAAATTAAATTGATTGCATTTTAAGAGATAAAAATAGCTTATAATGATCAGACCATACATGTACTTGAGTGAAGATTATATTAACATAAAATTAAAATTAAAAAGTAAAAATTGGTAGAAATAGTGTTTAGACAATTTCGACTTTACCCCCTAAAATTGTTAAAATTCAAAAATAATACATTGACAAAAGAAATAATAAAGTTATCACTACAATTTCATTTAGAAGTTTAACTATTATAAAGCAATCAACATAACAAGGAGCCTAAAAGAACCTAAGAAGTACCTTAATATTTATACTTAATACCAAATCCTAGATATTTGCTAAGCTAATTAAAATAGAAGTCAAAGGTATCATATGCTTAACAGAATAAATTCATTTGTAGGATTTTTCGGGGGAAGCCAAGATGGGGGAACAAGATGAAGCATAGCAATCAATGTCTCCCCTAACATCTTTTTCACAAAGATCTAGAGAATACACTAAACCAAATTCTTATTGGAAAAACCAAGAAGAAGTCATAGTGAATATTTTTTTTTCAGTCTGGGGCAGCTTAGGGAGACAGATAGAGAGGTGTGCAGATGCTGGGGAAGGTGTCTGCCTGAAGATTCAGAGAGATTGAATTACCGAGGTCTAGGGTTTTGTGAGTTCTGCTTCCAGTCACAGCAAGGACCAACCTTATGATCATTCCTCTCTTCCATGAAACTGACCAGGTGCTGGAGGATGGACAGCACAGCTACCAGATGCCATCTGTTCTACTAAAGAATAGTGACCTAAGATTTCTTGGGAGACTCCCTGGCTTCTTTATGGGAAGAAATACATAGGAAGTTGCTTTTCTTGCCATCATAGGTATTGTGAGAAGGCTTTTTTTTCCTCCTCTCCTCCTTTTCCTTTCTCTCCAATAAGAGTCAAACAGTCCATGTATTCTTGTATTCAGGAAGACTCCTTTGGACTGAGGAGAGTTACTGATCTGTATACATTATTTAAGATCATTATTAGAAATTATATTTTTATATGTAGTTATCTTTTTGCAATTTTGGATTGCCTCAGGAAAGAGCAAATATTCCTTAATGCCCCCAAACTTCTCTAAGAAAAAAAAGGATCATCATTTTTAATATCATTATCTTTTTGGGGAAGGGGAAGGAGGGAGGGAGATAATTTTGAAATAAAAAATTTTAAAAATGCTGAAAATTGCTTTTACTTGTAATTGGAAAAATAAAATATTTAAAATAAAAGAAAAAAAGATCAATTTCTCTTTGGAAAGTCATAGAATATCACATTCTCTGAAAAAATAAAAATTAATGTCATGAAGAGGGCAATAGAAAGGCATGCAAGAGTGAAGAGGTAGCAACATTTATCTAATTAGAAATTCAGAAGAACAAAACATTTTAAAATTTCTTTAAAGAAGTGTATGGTAGAAGAGAGGACAGCTAGGTGCTGCAATGTATAGAGTACTGGGCCCAGAGTCACAGAGACATCTTCCTGAGTTTGAATCTGGCCTCAGGCACTTACTAGCTATGTAACCCTGGGTAAGTCACTTCACCCTGTTTGCCTCAGTTTCCTCATCTGGAAAATGATCTGAAGAAGGAAATGCAAACCACTCCAGTATCTTTGACAAGAAAACCCCTAATAGGGTGACAGAGAGTGAAAATTGATTCAGTTTTATTGAATCAATTGATTATTGAAAATGATTCAATAACAAATGCTAGAAGAGAAGATGGGATGATCATATGACAAGACATTTGGGTAAGAACTGCATAAGTGTTCCACTGGGATCCTTAGGGTGCCAAGGTGAAGCAAAGCAGATCTCTACTAAATTAGAGAAAACTACCAGAAATTATGAGAGGACATGGTCAAGAACTGAACTGGACGGGCAGGCATGAATGGAATGCAATCTGCATGGTTGGAGAACATAAACAAATGGAGGAGCACCAAAGAATTCAAAGAAACCATTTGAGTATTTGAAAAAAGTAGTATTTATTTGGTTTCTGTGTTCATAATCAAACTAAGTATTCCCTTTTAATCTGCATGCCAATGGTCACCATTAATTTCCTTTTTTTCTTCTCTACAGAAATATTGTATATTTATTCTGTGGAATACATAGTAGAGACAGCCTGATGACTCAATGTATCAAGCTCTCAGGAAGTCATGAAGACCTGAGTTCAAATCTGAACTCAGACACTTACTGTCTGTGTGACACTTGACAAGTCACTCAATCTTTGCCTTAATCCACCAGAGAAGGAAATGGCAAACCACTCCAGTACCTACTGCAAGAAAACTCCAAATGGGGTTACAAAGAGTTGGACCCACTGAAAAATGACAGAACAACAAGAAGATAAAAGGAATGACCATCTTGGATATAGTGAGAACATTCTGGAATACAGAAATTCCCAAACTGAGATGGTTTACTGCAACACACCCTTGTATCATGCCATGTCACAGAGGTAAACATGTTTCATTGGCTTAGAGACTCGCCTGATTTAAATAATATTGAAAAAACTTAGAAACTGTGTTGTTCTTTTCAGTGATACACTAATATCTAATGTGATAAAAGCATGATTTCACAATGAAAAATTAATGAATATGTATCAAAATCTTATGAACTCAATACTTAATCATGTAAAGCAGAAATAAAGAAAAAGAAGTATTGCTTATTAAAATGCATTTTTAAGATATAAAAAGATGTAAGGTATATGTATTCATTTATATTCATACATTCATATATATTCATTTGACTTTAAGTAATTTATGAACCACTGCACATATGCTATTAACATATGTGTCTGTGCATGCATACATATGTGTATGTGTTTATTAAAAAATACATATACTGGTATTTCTACAAGTGGAGATTTTTTTGAGCAGATACTCCAAATTTTCAGCTTTAAGAAATAATTGTTAAATATGTGATTATATACAAAATGCTAAAGAAAATGGTCCAAATAAGAGTTTAAAAGGAAGTAAAATAGATATATTTTGGGGAAAAGATTATGAAAAAGGATGACAGATTATTGGCAGCAATATCAATTCATAAAACAATGGAAATAAGTGGTAGTTAAAACCATTTAAACAAAATTATAGCAAAAGATCCAACTGAACAAAAACATTGTGAGAACATTTCAGGATAAAGCTGGAAGGAGGAAAACATACAGAAGAAATATGGACTAAAGCCGCCAAGATTTCATACCAAAGTCTCTTCCCAATGAGAAGAATGGAGCTACTATGGTTAATTCTAGATTGATTCATAGAGGTTCAAATGAAAATAAAGGGAAGAAAGATGAGAAAAGTAGCTGGATTAAACCAATTGTACTCAGAGGAATCTTGTGCTGGTTGTAACACAATTATGAAGGTATAAAGGATTGATTCTCAAGGTTATCTGAGGAAAGGAGATATGCCAATGGCATAGAATAAAAATCTCAGACCTGATGTTGTTTAGTTATTCAGTTTAATACAATTCTTCATGACCCCAAGGGCATGCCAGGTCCTTCTTTCCTCCATTATTTCTCATGTTCATGTTCATTGTTTCCATGGCAGTATCTATCCATCTTATCCTCTGCCATCCCCCTCTCCTTTTGTCTTCAATCTTTCCCAACATCAGGATCTTTTCCAAAGAATACCATCTTCTCACTATGTGGCTAAAGCATTTCAGCTTTGTCTTCAGTATTTGATCTTCCAGTGACTGGCCTGAATCAATTTTTTAAAGTATTGGCTAATTGGATTTCCTTGTTGTCCAAGGGACTCAAAAATTTTCTCCATCACCATAATTAAAAATCATCAATTTTGTGGTGCTCAACTTTCCTTATAGTCCAACTTTCACAGACATTTATTTCTACTGGAAGAACCACAGCTTTGACTATACAGACATTTGTCAAAAAGGTGACACCTCTGCTGTTTAGTATGCTGTCCAGATTTGCCATAGCATTCCTTCTGAGGAGCAAGTGTCTTGTAATGTTATAACTGCAGTTGCCATCTGTGGTGATCATTGAGCCCAGAAATATCAAATCTGGCACTGCTTCCATTTATTCTCCTTCTATTTGCCTAAGAACGTTATTAATAAATAAGGAAAAAATGCCAGAAAGAGCATCAACTCTATTAATACAGGCTCCTACATAATTTTATAAGAATAATCTATATATACATCAAAGATATGATTGACAAAATTTTTTATTAGAAGGTAAAAAGTTATATTTATACTTCCACTGTGATTGTTTTAAAAAAACTGAGGGAGTGTCCATCAATTAGGGAATGGCTGAACAATTTGTGGTATATGAATGTGATGGAATACTATTGTGTTGTAAGACATGATGAAGGGAATGGTTTCAGAAAAACTTGGGATGACTTGTGAAGTGAGAAGAACTGGGAGAATGATCGAAACAATAACAAAAATATTGTGAAGACAAACAAATTTTAAAAACTAGTGATCAAACATGATTTCAGAGGACTCATGATGAACTGCATCCATTTCTGGATAGAAGGGTAATGAACTCAGAATTTAAAGTAAGACTTTTTTGTGAAAAGGCCAGGGAACAATTTGTTTTGTTCAATGGAGTTTTATTTTTCTTGCTTTCTCAATAAAAAGTGAGGGGAACAGAGAGGGAGAGAATACAGATCTGAAAATAAAATTTGATTTATAGTCCCCCTGTGATTATTATTCTTCAACAAAATCTTTTGATTCAAGATATAAAAATATCATCATAGAGACTGTTCCTATGAAGAGTCTTCCATGCATACATTAACATTATGGAAGATTCCTTCAGCGATTTAGCAGCAAACATAAACTCTAGTGATCCTTTGGTCACTAATATCAGGGGAGGCATAACACAAAACTCCTGAGGTTCACCAAAGGTGTTCATATTGTGATGGAATAATTTCCATGTCTTGTTCAAGTATACAGTGATATCTTTCCAGTACCTCTCTTTGTGGATGACCATTACTCTCGTTATGTCAAAATCAGGGGCATTATAGAGCTTCCTTGATGAAATTCACAATCTGACAAAAAATTCTTTGAAAACACTAGGCTTGGGAGTTGCTTCAGAATTTCCAGAGTTCAGAAATTAAGGGAAGAAAATAATAATTTATATAGCATTTACTATGTAGGCACTGAACTAAGCACATCTTTTTATTTTTACTATCTTTGAGTCTTTATTAATTTATTTGTTTACTGTTAGTTTATAAGATTCAGTTCCACAATTCCTTGAGTTTCAAATTTTCTCTCCCTCCCTCCCCTCTCCCCACCCCTACCTTCCCATGGCGGCATACAATCAAGTATAAGATCTGCAAATACTTTCACATTAGATATTAGTCAGGTTATAAAGAAGGATGTATCAGATGGAATCAGCAATGGGAAAGAGGAAACAAAACCAAACAAGAAAAAGAAAAAGAGCAGGTAGTTTGCTTCAATCTGGATTCAAACTCAGTTCTTTCTAGTTCTTTCTCTGGATGCATACATCTCTCTCCATCATGAGTCTTTTGGGAATGACTTATATCACTGCATTGCTGAGAGGAGTCCAGTCTATCAAAGTTGGTCATCACACATACATTGTGTCTGTAATTGTGTACAAATTTCTCCTGGTTCTACTCTTCTCGCTCAACATCAGTTTGTATAAGCCTCTCCAGGTAAATATGAAGTCCATCTGCTCCTCGTTTCTTATAGCATAACAGTATTCCATAACATGCATATACCACAACTTGTTCAGCCATTCCCCAATTGAAGGGCACCCCCTTAATTTCCAATTCCTTGCCACCACAAAAAGAGCTGCTATAAATATTTTTGTACATATGGGTCTTCCTCCCACTTTTATGATCTCTTCGGTATACAACCCTAGAAGTGGTATTGCGGGGTCAAAGGGTATGAAATTATTTATAGCCCTTTGGGCATAATTCCAGATTGCTCTCCAGAATGGTTGGATCAGTTCACAACTCCACCAACAATGCACTAGTGTTCCAATTTGTCCACATCCTCTCCAGCATTTATCATTTTCCTGTTTTGTCATCTTTGGGCTAAGCACTTCTTATAAATTTTATCTCATGTTATCTTCATAACAACCTGAGTGGCAGATGCTATTATTATCTCAATTTTATAGTTGAGGAAACTGAGGTAGGTAGAGTTTATGTAACTTATCCAGGGCCACATAGTTATTTGCTTCTAATTAGACCTCCTGTCTGAGGGAGGGAACTGTCCTGAGAAGTATGCCTTTTGGAGAGAGAAGAGAATTATGTTCACTGGTGAAGAAGGGGCTACAGCCAAGGACCAAAATCACAACATGGTGGAGCAAGAGATTGGGAAATTGTCACCACCACCCCTTTTCCTCTATTACTGTTAAAAAGAGGCAAAGGACTCACAAAGGGCCCATAAACAAATGTCAAAAATACATATTAGCACACATAGTAGACAACAAACAATTGATATAATTTTTGTCACTCTATGTTGATTTCCACTTTTCTCCAGGTTCCCAAAGCACAATTCCAAGGCTCATTCACCCTAAGAAGGGAAATGAAATTGGGGATTCCCCTGAAAATAACATCTTCACATTCTGATTAATACCATTCTCCCAGTTTCCCTTTGCCACCACAAAAAGAATTGATATATATATATATATATATATACATATATATATATTACTTCTTTTTTCCAAGTTAAATATGAAAATAATTTTTAACAGTCATTTTGAAAATGTTGAGTTCCAAATCTGTAATTTTTCTGTATCATAGAATGAATTTAATAAATTTCCTTCATATCATCTTTGAAATAATTTATATTATATTGGAATTAATTGTTCTTTAAATATTTGGTAGAATTCACTTGTAAATACATCTAGTCTTATGGATTTTTTTCCTTAGGAAACTCATTTATATCTTACGTAATTTCTTTTTCTAACATAAGGTTATTTAAGTGTTATATTTCTTTTTCTGTTAAGATTTATATTTTAAAAGTATTTATATTTTCAATATATATATATTTGTAATTATTAATCAATTTTACTTAGATTATAATTTTTTTGGCATATAATTTGGCAAGATAACTCCTAACAATTGGTTTAGTTTCATTTTCATCAGTGGTGAATTTACATTTGTCATTTTGAAAACTTAAAAAAATCAAATGGACCAATGGTCTATTAATTGTATTTTTTAAAAATAAAAGCAACTTTGGGGTGGCCAGGTGGCTCAGCGAGTAAGAGCACTGGCTCCAGTGTCGGGATGACCTGGATCAAATCCGGGCTCAGATACTCAGCACCACACCCAGAAATAATAACTGGCCGTGTAGCCTTGAGCAAGTTACTTAACCCCGATTGCTTAAGAAAAAAAAATAAAAAAATAAAAGCAGTTAAATCATCTGTTTTGAACTTTAAATTTTAATAATTATTTAATCTTCTGTCAGGATGAAATAAAGGCTGTGTTGTACCTCAGATGTACATTTTGTGTTTATATAGGAACTGGGAAATCATCCTAGTTCCTAGGAAAACATTTTTGAAAATGTAGATATGAGCTATAGACAAAGGATATTTAGATATTTCCCAGAATAAACTATAAGTTGTGGTATGAGAAGACAAATAGAAACTAGAGAAACTAGCCTTTTAGGTTGTTCTCAAGATTGAGCTAGTCTAGAGCCTGGAAGCTCAGGCATATCAGTTACAAGGGGAATGAATATAGAAGTATACCCAGACTTTAGAGATTTAAAGATTCTGAGATAATAGACATATAATTCCATGAATGGAAAGTCTAAAAGGAATGATAGCTCAAAAGGGATTCGGGGTTCTAAAAATGAAATGTTGTCTACAATTGAGAATGATCTTAGTTATGAAGATGAGGGGGAAATGTCTTTAGAAACCAATGCAACTTTACAGAAAACTCAAATTGCAACAAGAAATTATACAACATATGGAAGGTTAGGGAAGCTGGATAAATGAGAAATCGGTAAAAATAGTGGAGACAAGTAAAAGCCCCAAATGAACTGAGCCTTGAGAAAAATGCTGAAGATTAATAAAAACAAGATTTTTAAAAAGATGAACACATTTAATAAGATGAACACAAAAGGGATGATCTAACTGTTTATGGGGAAGAACATAGATAAGACAGAAGTAAGTCTCCAACAAAGAAAATTGGAAAGAGTATGGAAGAACAAACAAACATGGAAATCAATAATAGGAAATATTTGACAATCAATGATAGGAAATAAAATGTTTGAAGAATGGAGTAGATAGCAAGAGAATATCTTCCTTCTCTAAATGAGTTCAAGCCATGAAACTCAGAAGCATGATATTTCACTGCACAAAAAGGAATGGTCAATGTGATTTTAGAACCACGACTGATTTGTAAGAAACCATGGGAAATGGAGGGGAATATTAGAAGACTGAGGATGAATAAACATTGTCTTAATTGTTAAAATGGGGTAAAAAGATGCTTTTTTTTTTTAAAAAAGAGAACAACTGTTGATTAGTAAGCTAAATTTCAATTCTCAGTGCAGTTTTGGAATAGATTATTAGGCAAATTAAAAACCAAAGAAGCAATTCATCATTTACTGTCAGCATGGAAATGTTGGAGAGATGTGGAGTGAATGAGAGCATCACTGAGTGGATTCAGAGTTGCCTGAATGATTGGATCCAGAGAAAACAGGTTAATTCAATTGGAGAATTCTTGTAGAGAGAAAGGAAAGAAAAAGAACATGAGGAAATAAGCATTTATGTAGTGCCTTCTATATGCCAGGCACTGTTAAGTGCTTTGCAAATATTATCTCACTTTATCTTTACAGCAACCTTGTGAGGTAGGTGCTATCATTCCATTTTACAACTGAGAAAACAGAGACAAACAGAGGCTGAATGGCATTCCCAGAATCACACAGTTAGCAAGTGTCTTCTAGGCTCTCTACCCAACTCTCTATCCACTCCACTACCAGTTGCCATAGAGACATTCTGTTCTTGGTCCTGCTTTGTTTCAGGATTTTTATTTCTGCCCTGGAGGAGGACAGAAATGATGTGAATATGAAATTTGCTGATGCTATGAAGCTTTGAGCAGCAATTAAGAATTGGGTGACAGAATCAGAATTCACAAAAAATCTTAGGAGGCTGTAATGGGTGGACTGCATTTGAAATTTAATAGGAAAAAAACATGTAAAGTCCTGTACTTGCAAATACATTGTATGTTATTTTATATACTTTTCAACATTCCTTAAAAAAATTTAGCTCCATATCTCCCTCCCTCTACCTATTGAGAAGGCAAGCAATATGATACCCATTATACATGTGAAATCATGCAAAATATATTTCCATATTAGCCATGTGTAGTGCCAATGCAATATTCACAGTGCCCATGATCACAATAAAGACTATGACTGTAAGTATCACATGATGTTCCATCGCAAAATATGCCAAACTCTCCAGATAGAGGATAGAAGTGAAGGACTTATTTAGACACCAGAAAACCAAATCAAAAAGCAGTAAACCAATTCCATCACTGTAACAAAGATATTCAGAAGCCATAATAACACAAAGAGTCACAGCATCCTTCAGTCTTCCCACAAACCAATATGAGATCAATATACTCACAAACCTTTCTGTCTTCTTAATGAGCATCCTCTCTCTCCCCCAATGATTGGCTACCTTTGGCAAGCTTCCTGTGGGCTCTGTTTCCCCTCAGCAAATTCCTTCTATCACAGGCTCCATGTGACCACATTAGCCTCTCAGGGGGCAGAGTTTACTTTCAAAGCAGGAGAGGTCTTCATACCCCCCCTAGGTCTATTAAGGGACAGGGAAGATCTTCAAATTCCCATTCCCATTACACCATGATGAAAAAAATAAAGTGAAAAAATGCTTCAGTCTGTTCTCGAGTCCATCAATTCTCTCTGGAGATGGATAGCACTGTTTATCATAAGACCTATGGAACTGTCTTGGATCAACGATCAGAATAACTAAGTCTGTCATAGGTGATCATTGTTACAAATATTGCTGTTACTGTGTACAATGTTCTACTTTTGCTCACTTCACTTTTCATTTGTTCATCTAAGTCTTCCCAGATTTGTCTAAAACCATTTCCCTTGTCATTTCTCATAACACAGTAATATTCTATTCCAATCATATACCACAATTTGTTCAGCCATTCCCCATTTGATGGACATCCTCTCAATATCCGGTTCTTTGCCACCACAAAAAGAATTGCTATATATATATATTTTTTTTTTACTTCATTTTTCCAAGTTAAATATGAAAATAATTTTTAACATTCATTTTGAAAATGTTGAGTTCCAAATCTGTAATTTTTCTGTATCATAGAATGAATTTGATAGATTTCCTTCATATCATCTTTGAAATAATTTATATTATATTGGAATTAATTGTCCTTTAAATATTTGGTAGAATTCACTTGTAAATACATCTAGTCTTATGGATTTTTTCCTTAGGAAACTCATTTATATCTTACGTAATTTCTTTTTCTAACATAAGGTTATTTAAGTGTTATATTTCTTTTTCTGTTAAGATTTATATTTTAAAAATATTTATATTTTCTATATATATATATTTGTAATTATTAATCAATTTTACTTAGATTATAAATTTTTTGGCATATAATTTGGCAAGATAGCTCCTAACAATTGATTTCAGTTTCATTTTCATCAGTGGTGAATTTACATCTGTCATTTTGAAAACTTAAAAAAATCAAATGGACCAATGGTCTATTAATTGTATTTTTTAAAAATAAAAGCAGCTTCTTGTTGTATTTATGAGTTAAATCATCTGTTTTGAACTTTAAATTTTAATAATCTCTCCTTTGATTTTCTGGAGGGTTTTTTGTGTTTAATTTAGAATTTTAATGCTTCTTTTTAATTTTTTTTTTTAGTTGTATGCCCAATTCATTGATCTGCCTTTTCTCTCTTTTATTGTTGAAAATGGTTAGAGATATAAACTTTCCCCTAAGTGCTGCTTTGGCTACTTTCTGCAAATTTTAGTATGTTGTCTCATTGTCATTTTCTTTAATGATATTATTGATTGTTTCTATGATTTTTTTTCTTTGACCTACTCATTCTTCAGGATTAGATTATTTAGTTTCCCATTAATTTTTTAACCTGTGTTTTCAAGAGACTTTATTGAATGTAATTTTTATTGCATTGAGACCTGAAAGGGAAACATTTAATAATTCTATTTTTCTGCATTTGTGAAATTTTTATTCCCTGACATATGGTCAATTTTTGTGAAGGTGTCAAGCACAAGCTAAGAAAAAGGTATATTCCTTTCTGTTCCCCAATTTTCTCTATAGGTCTATCACAGCTAACTTTTCTAAAATTCTATTCAACTCCTTAACTTATTTTTTCTTATATTTGGTTAGATTTATCTAGTTTTAAGACTGATAAATTGAGGTCTTTTATCTTCTTCCTATTGTGGCTTATTTAATTTTTCCTTTATGAATTTGGATATGATGCCATTTGATGCCTATGTATTTGGTATGTGATGTGTTTTTATAACAGCAGTATACATACCAGATAAGAGAGATAAAGTTAAGAAATAGTTTATGTGGCAAAGATCTATGAGTTTTAGTACACTGAAATCTCCATTTGAATTGTGAATGTGAAAGTTTTAAAAATGGGCAAATATAATTTTAGGATGAGCTAGCAAAAGTATAGTATATGTTGCAAAGGTAATCAACTTACATAGAAATGAATATAAGGATTCTTGCAGGCTGCATATTGACTTAGTAAACTACAAATTAATATATTCTATGTTCTGGTGTATTTTTTATTGATCTTGCCAAATATTTCCCATTGACATTCTAATCTGGATAGGAATGCACTAGGGACTCTTATGGGTTTCTGGTGTACAGTATGAGGAAGTTGATAATCCCACTGTCATGAGACCAGACCAAGTCACATCTGGATTGTTGTGGTAAATTCTGGATGCCTCATTTCAGGGAGAACATTGACAATCAGAGAACAGGCCCTAATGGGATTGACCAACATGGTAAGGAAACTAGTTGAAGGAACTGTAGGTGTGGCTCAGGGAAGAAAAGATTTAACAAGAACATCAATGCTATTTTATAATCTGTCCTCTAAACTGCACCTTTAGCATTCCATGATTTTATGTTCAGGAGGGTTTACATTTGTTTCAATTTCACTGGATGGCAGAATTGGGACGAATGGATGGAAAATGCAAGAAGAGAGAATATTGGCTCCATATAAGGTGAGAACAAAAACTTCCTAACAACTAGAGGTGTTCCCAAGTAAAATAAGCTTTCATGGGGTAGTGAATTCCCAGATGCTGGAGGATTTTGTTTGAAGGTAGGATGATGACTTGAAGAAGGCGCTGTCAGAGGTTGGACTAGATAACCTGGAGGTCTCTTGACTTTTACTATCCATGATTGCTCAGAACTACTGACTCACCTCCCAATCTTGCTTCCAACAGAAAAAAATAGCAAGAAACTCTCCTAGAATGAATTTAATGGAAAGCAGCAAATCCTGTTGGGTAACATAATGATTCAAAACCATCAGTGTCACTCATGATGACTAGACTGACTTGACAACTTTAATGTGTCCAGGAAAAGACAATGTTTGCAAACAAAGTTTTCATAAAGGAATATCATGGGAAGTGACCTTTTGTAGTAAAAACGAACAAAATGCAGCCACACAACAAATAGCCCTTTGATTTATCATCCTGGAGCTTTCCATTGTGGCTTTCCCATGTTTGTTCTGTCACCTACATATAACAATGGCAAATATTACTGTGTGTTACCTCAGATATTGAAGAGAACCTTTGACTCTGATTGAGGTCAGTCCTGGGGCAGTTAGATGATTCAATGGATAGAGCACTGCCCTTTCCTGTGACTGTCTCATTCACTGCTATTGGCTCAAACTACCATCTTGTTGTGGATGGGCAGCTGGTATCACAATGCCTAGAATACCAGGCCTGAAAGTCAGGAAAACCTGAGTTCAAATCCAGCCTTAGATACTAGCTGTGTGACCCTGGGCAAGTCAAGTAACCTCTGTTTACCTTAATCCATTATAGAAGGAAATGGTGAAACATTCTAGTATCTTTGCAAAGAAATCCTCATATGACATCATGAACAAATAATCAGCAATCAGTTCTAGATTAAATGGGGACCCCAGTTAAGAAGTAATATTTTATAATGATTTGCCCAATATTAATTTACCTTTTGAATGCTTTTGCTGGATGGATTATTTAGTCAGGTAATTTTCTTTGCCTTAGAATTGTACACATAAGGGAGGCTATGTGGCACAGTGAATAGAACACTGGCCCTGGAGTCAGGTGGACTTGAATTCAAATCTGGCCTCAGACACAACACAAAAACTAGCTGTGAGACCTTGGGCAAGTCACTTAATCCCAATTGCCCTACCTTCCTCCTCCAAAAAGCAAAAAAAATTGTACACATTTAGATTTTAGAATCTGTGAATGCACATTTATGTCACATATCAGATGATTAAAATACTTTTTTTGTCTGAGATATTAATTTAGCAGGACCCAAAGTGTGTTTACATGAAGACATTGAAAATTTCTAGGCAAGTATTGCAATAATTAACAAAGTCTTAGAATGTTAATAGGAACACAGATGGAAATTGAAGGTACCTTAGAGACCATCCCCCAGGGGTGGAGAACCCGTGGTCTCCAGGTCACATGTGGACCTCTAGGTCCTCAAGTGGATTCAGTCAAAGGGCCACACTTGAGGACCTAGAGTGTCACATGTGGCCTCCAGGCCACAGGTTCCTCACTCCTGATCTAGTCCAGTCTCTCCATTTTATTGAGGAGGAAACTGAGACCCAGAGAAACTCAGTGACTTTTCTAAGGTCACACAGAGAGTATGTGGCAGAATTAGAATCTGAATTATAGGTCCCTCTAATTCCCTGTCATTCTTTCTGCTGCACATTCTGCTTCATTTTAACTCCAGTCTTTGAGGTGAAAAGACAATCTTTCTTGATTCTACTTTTCCCACACCAAAGAAAAAATTCAAATCATAGCCAGTATCATTTTGGTCAATTAAAATAATATCTACTTATTATTGATGAAAGGTAAATTTTAGTAACTGTTGCTTTAGTAACTGTAAACTTATTACCTGTGATTGACACAAAGACAGTACAGTAAAATAATTTAGCCCATGGATTGTTTATCCTTTGTTTTCAAAAAGAACCAATGAGGGGACAGCTACGTGGGGCAATGTATAGAGCACTGGCCCTGGAATCAGGAGGACCTGAGCTCAAATCTGGCCTGAGACACTTGACACACTTACCAGCCATGTGACCTTGGGCAAGTCCCAACCCCAATTGCCTCCGAAAAAGCAAAAAAAAAGTAACAATGACATCAGGAGGGTGATATCAACTTCCAAGTGAATAGGATTTAAATGAGGCAGGACTGTGCAAAATTATCAGCCTCAATCTATCCTTCAGAGTCATTGGAGTGCAGTGACAAGGCATAGGTCAAGATGACTGGTGATGACCCCAGATGCAGTGGGAAACCTTGGTCTTTCTGTCACCTCTGAACTGTTATAAATTCAGGTTCAAATACCAGGAGCTTTTGATAGTAATTTATCCATCTTGGACTGCTCAGTCCAACTCAGTTGAAAAATTGGACATTTTTGGAGAACTTCTGAAGATAATTCAGGGCTATATCTTCTGTTGTTCCCATGCAATCAGATGCATGCATGGAACATCACTGTAGCACTAACCATTTAATCAGAATGTAAATAAATAATAAGTCAGTGTAAAGACCATTCAACATTTATATGAGACTTTAAATATTTCTGGGGAGGTAGACATTAATAATGAAGTTGACACATACATTGCCAGAGCTAGCTCAGTGTTTGGGAGTCTCTGAAGGAGAGTGGGAGAGAAGTGGTATTGGACTACCTACCAGACTGAAGGTCTACAGAGTCGTTGTGCTGACCTCATTGTTTTATGCCTGTGAAACCTGGACAGTGTACCAGCATCATGCTAGGAAGCTGAATCACTTCCATTTGAATTGTCTGAGGAAGATTCTGAAGATCACTTGGCAGGATAAGGTACCAGACACTGAGGTCCTTCCTCAAGCTAAACTGCCAAGCATTCACACTCTGCTTCAGAGAGCATAACTCTAATAGGCTGGCCACATTGTTGAAATGCCAAACTTACATTTGCCAAAAACGAATTTTTGTATATGGAGAATTCTCATAGGGCAAGAATTCACATGGTGGTCAGAAGAAGCTACACATAGGATATCTCACCCTACAGGAGAGTAGGAGGGAAGGGGATGAGAGGGGGGAATGATGGAAGGGAGGGCAGGCTGGGGGGGGAGGGAAGTTGGAAGCACCCACTTTTGAAAAGGGATGGGATCAAAGAAGAGAATAGAACAAGTGGGAAGTGGGATAAGAGGGAGGGAAATATAGTAAGTCTTTTACAATATATGTACTATGGTAATGTTTTGCATTAGCTACACATGTACTGAATTGCTTATCTTCCCAGTAAGGGTGGGTGACAAGGGAGGAAGGGAATGAATCTGGAATTCAAAGTTTTAAAATCAAATTATATATATATATATATATATACTTATATTTATACAATTTTACATGTGATTGGGAAATAAGATATCCAGGCACTGGGGCATAGAGATCCACCATGCCCTACTGGAAAAGTCTAAGGGGGTATGGGAGAAGATATGGGAGAGAGCAGATTGGAGGAGGGGATATCCTGTGGGACTGCTATTTTGGGGCAGTGGGTAGGAGAAAAACAGGGAGAAAATTTGTAACTCAAAATCTGGTGGAAATGAATGATGTAAAACAGAGGTTAATAAAGCATTTGAAAAATGATAAAAAAAAGAAGCTACACAAGGACACCCTTAAAGTCTCTCTTAAGAATTTGGGAATTGATTGTGTGAGATGGGAGACATTGACACAGGACTGCTCAGCATGGCCGGCAGGTGCTATGCTGGATGAGCAAAGAAGGACTGAAACAGCTCAAAGGAAATGCACAATGTGCAAACTTAGACAATCCACCCCAAATGTTCCCAGGGACTATTTGTGCCTGGCCTGTGGCAGAGCATTTCAAGCTCATATTGGTCTGATCAACCACAGTCTGACACACTGGAACTTGACTCTGCCCTAGTGATGTCATTTTGTCCTCTTCAAGAAGGAAGGAAAACAACCAACCAACTGACCAATTATCCAATTTAAGTCTCACAACAAACCTGTGAGGTAGGTGATTGTTGAGTCATTTTAGATGTGTCTGATTCTTTGTGACCCATTTGGTGTTTTCTTGGCAAAGATACTGGAGTCGTTTTGCCATCTCCTTCTCCAGCTGATTTTATAAATGAGGAAACTGAAGAAAGGAGGGATAAGTAACTTGCTCCCAGATAGTAAGTGTCTGAGGCTGCATTTGAATTCAGGTCCTTCTGACTCCAGGACTGGTGTTCTCATCACTGTACCACTTAGCTGGCCATGTGAGTTAGGTACTAAAAATATTATTCTGCCTTTTTTTTAAACAGATGAGGGAACTGGTCCCAGATAGATTAAATTATTTGACATGATCACATAGGGAATTAATGTTAGAGGTAGAATTTGAACCAAAATCCTGACTGGAGTCAGGGGAATCTTCTTTCCTAAGTTGATTCAACAAAGGAAGGAGTAAAAGAACAGAGCTCCTCAGCTGGGAAAGAAAAAATTTCTTCCCAACCCCACCCTCCTCAGTTCAGTGCATCTCTCTCTTCTGTTAGCAAACGGAAGGGCAAAAGGCTGCACATGAGCTATCCTTATGTTTCTAGGAGCTCCCAGATATCTATCTATCTATCTATCTGTCTATCTATCTATCTATCTATCTATCTATCTATCTATCTATCTATCT
>NW_027185655.1:19668269-19710115 GCF_028583685.1 Petaurus breviceps papuanus | reverse complement strand
TCTATCTATCTATCTATCTATCTATCTATCTATCTATCTATCTATCTATCTATCTATCCATCCATCTATCTATTATATGTACGTATACACATGTAAGTAAATGCATGTATTTATGTGTACATATGTATATACTTATATACACATATGTATATATGTACATGCACACATATATGTATATATTCTTTGGGTCCTTATCCCATCTCCCACTCTCACTGGCTCAGAGCATCATCCTCTCAGGGTCCTATGGGTACCTCTGAGAAGTCAGGGCATATTCTTAATGCTATTGAGTCTAGTTTTCTCTACCCCAGTTTTGGCATCCTGCAAGTCCATCGTACCCTGATGCTGGGACAGGTTAAAAACAAAAGGAAAAAAGGGAGGGGCAGCTAGGTGGTGCAGTGAATAGAGCACTGGCCCTGGAGTCAGGAGGACCTGAGTTCAAATCTGACCTTAGACACAACACAAAAACTAGCCGTGTGACCTTGGGCGAGTCATTTAACCCCAAATTGCCCTCCAAAAAGCAAGAACAAAATTTAAAAAAAGGAAAAGGGGGTGGCAGAGGGTGAGATGGATAGATAGTATTATGGACACAATGAACATGAACTTGGACAGACTCTGAGAGGCTGTGGAGGATAGAAGGGCCTCACATACTATGCTCCATGGGGTCATGAAGAGTTGAAGACAATTGAGTAACCAAACAACAACAAATATCTATAGTTCAGATGAAGAGTGGCTGGGAGAGAAAGGTATTTTTTTTAATAGACTTTACTGCTACACATAAGGGTAAGAGGAGAATAGCTGCTTGTAGGGATAATCTTGTTTTGGAATCTCCATACCCATAAGGGGTTGGGGATAGACACATTCTGATCCCTTGGGGCTCAAATGTATGTATTGTTTTAGACAAAGGCCAGCACAATGCCAATGGGAGACTGCCCTATTATCTATAGGACCCGTGATGTGAGGGTATTTTATAAATTATCTAATAAGGAATGAGGGGCAAGAAAATAGAGAACCTAGCCCTAACTGAGCCAATCTAGCAAGAGTTTACCTATACAAGGAATGCCTCAAAAGAGTATTTAGTGAATAATACCCATTTCTTATGTAGACATCATCTTGGAGCTTTATGGATTAATATATCCATCCCTTAAGAACTAGATTGGTAAAATCTAAAATGGAGCCATCCCATTTCTCGTTTTTTTTGTTCCTGATAAAAGTCTTTTTCCTTACCTCTACCAACCAATCACTCAACAAGCATTTGTTAAGTGCCTATTATGTAACAGGCACTGATAGGCAAAGCATAATTTCCCCACCCTCAAGGAGCTAACATTTTAATTTCACTAGCTAAATTGCAAAGCTTACCTCAATGATTTCCATGCAAGCAAAATGTTATGGAAGCAAGATGATATTGTCTTGGTTGACAGAATCTCCCAGGGGAGATAATACATTAAAATAAGTAGGCTTGGTTTGTTCCAATTTTGTATCCTTGGCAGTATTGCACTTCCCCTTGGAAAACAATATTAACTGAAGTTTGAGCTCAATCTTTTGAAAGACAAAGCTATGGGGATTACACTAATGTATTCAAGGTGTCTCTGTACTTTGAGTAGAGCTAATAATAAGCTCCCTGGAAAATGCGATGAAGACCCAGGCAGATGATCAGACTCCAACATACTCACTGACTTGTTCATCCAGGACCAAAGTTTCCAAAGCAGGTTGGTAGATTTCTGTCTTATTGATTCATTTTCCATGTTGACTTCACTTGTGTGGGAGAGATTTTTCACATTCATAGCAGAGGAGACCATCACCTTTGCCTCCTACATTAAATATGTGTCCACAGGCTGTTTTTTTTGTCTCAACAATTGGTTCCCTCTTAAGCAAGAGGCCACCCGTGAGAGAATTGAAACAATAGTGGAATGTTGAATGAAATTGATGGGGAGGTTGGTGTTCAGTTTCCTCAATTCCCTTTCTCTATATTTTTTGCAGTGCTAGATTATGCTCATATCAAGCTAGATGTGATAGACACCAAATCTTACATTTTTGGAACTTCAATTCTAAGGTAGACTTGTGCTGACAAAGACAAATAGAGTTATTAAAAAAAGATAACATGACCAAAATGCTGCTTCAGAATGTATTTTAGGGACATAGAAAAATATACATCAAATGAAAAGAAGCAATCAATCAATAAGCAATTATGAAACATCGCCTGTATACCAGCTGCTGTTTTAGTTGCAGGGATGTGAAGACAAAAATCTAAGGCTCTCTCTCTCTCTCTCTCTCTCTCTCTCTCTCTCTCTCTCTCTCTCTCTCTCTCTCTCTCTCTCTTTCTCTTTGAAATGATGGCTTTCTCTAGGGATGAGTGGGGAGGAAGGAAGGAAGACAGTTTGGAACTTATAATATAGCAAAAATAATTGTATTAATTTTTTTTAAAAGCTACCTGAGACCAGGGTTTATAAGAAAGTTTCAATTTAAAATAACTGAATCAATTAATTCCAATTTTGAGTCCCCAGAACTGACCCAGGGAGGAATCTATGTTTGTTTTTATTCAGTTCTTTCCTGACTAATGGTGACAGATTTCAAGGTTGCCTTAGGAGTGTGTTTTAAACTTTGCACAGGGGTTTAAGTATTCCTCTACTAAAGTCCTTCTCAGATGCCCTCTACTATTGCAAGTTTCCAACTGAACACAGACTCTGGCAGATTCTACCAAGCTGTAAAGGCTTCATTGATAGGCCTGGTGATAGATGGCAGACTTTTCATCCAATGATGAGTAGGTAGAGACTTATCAGAGGAGGAGGTTAGGGTTTCTTTGGCCATAGCAATGTTCAAAGATAGTCTACTAAGGTCACATCAAGGGAAAGAATATCTGTTTTAATGAAACCACAGATGCTTGAGTATTCAAGTAGGAATTTTTGCTTATATCTATAAACTGGGAATGCTTTACAAATTCATTAATAAGAATTGTATTTCTATTGATAACTATAGTTACTAGTCTATTTTAACTGAATTGTCCTTAGTTTGATGTACATGTTATTTGCCTGACAGTAAGAAAAAAAGTGCTTAAGCTTTAAAATAAGTGTGAAGTGTCTCCTGTTGTGTTTATTAGCACGAATTGAACCTTAGACATTTTCACATAATGTCCACCAAGACAATGAAGCCAACAAATGTTCATCTTTCCGACTGATGAATTTTCAGAGTTTCCCATTTGAACTTTTGCCATCACATGTATCTCCATTCATCATAGGTATTTTTATTGTTGCTCAATCATTTAGTTGTGTCTGACCCATCGGGACCCCATGAACCATAGCATGCCAGACCCTTCTATCCTTCACTATTTGCCAAAGTCTGCCCAACATCATGTTTATTGTTTTCATGATTCTATCTATCCATCTCATCCTCTGCCATTCCCTTTCCTTTTTCCTTCAATCTTTTCCAACATTAGGGTCTTTTCCAACAAATCCCATCTTCTCATCATGTGGCCAACGTATTTAAGCTCATCATAGTATAACAAGTACCAACTTTTTGGGGGAAGCCAATGCTGTTATGCCAGAGAAGGAAATCTGAGGGCAAAGGTAAAAAAAGTCCTAGTAGCTGAGAGAACCCAGAAGTGAGCTAAGTGTCAATGTTTAATCTTGAGGAATACCATAAAATATTTTTGCCTCATTATGTCCCAACTCAGATTTTACTTAGAAAAAATCTCTAAAACTGTGTCCAGGTTTCTATAAATACATATATAAGGATTCCCAGAGCCTGTACAAACACTCAAGATAATACATGCATATCAAGTAGAGGATAGCCTTTATCTCACCCCATGGAAAATACAGAAAGAGAAAAGGAGCCTATAAGCCCATAAGCAGAGAGTGAAAAAAAAATCAATGCACTATTTCCTAAAAACATTTAATGCAATTCTTCCTCTATGATCAGCCCCACATTTCCACCAGCATCCTAGAGTCTCACTACCTAAGCATAATGCCATGATTTTGGCACTCTCCTTTGAAGGAAATTGAATTTTAGGTTTACTAGCCTATCAGCACTTTAATATTCCAGGTGAATTCCTCTGTCTTATGCATACCTGTCAGACTTAAGGTACATCTCTGTGGTTTGGATTCCACTTAGGAAGTAAGGGGACACTGCTGGATAGTCATTCCCCTTCCCAGTCAATCTTCTTTGTCTGAATAACTTTTGGAAATAGCAGGAAGTCAAGTACAGGAATAGTCCCATAGTATGACTTTACCTGCTTGCTGGACCTCTGATTTAGGTGGCCACTTGAATGAATGATATTTTTTCTCTGAATAAGAGACATGTTTCTAAAGATCTCTGCCTCTGTAGAATGAAGACTGCCCCCTCTCTAGAATTGAACTCTCAAATTCTGTGCTAAACATGAGGTAACCCCAAGACTGGTACTTCCCAAGAAATCTCCCTTCTCTGTCTTAGATTCTGGAATCATGCTTTCTGAGAAACCAGAATCTTTCATTATCTATACAAGAAGTTGGGGTTCAGGAACATTGTCCATACTCTGCCATCTGGGGTCATGTGGCTGAGCACATGACTTCTATATACTTCTAAAAAATTCCACAATGGTGCTAGATACAGCCTTCTACTGAATTGTATGGGTGGGCTTAAGCTCTGAGGTGTTTCCGTCACCTAAGGCAGCAATAAGGGCTGGGTGATGGGAAGAATGTAATATCCATAGGCTTTCTCTCCACAACCCGAGGAAACAGGTCTTCTCTGCTACTTGATGGTCTGTCCACACAGGTCTGTTTTCTTGATAAGGAAAATAAGAAAAAGGATAAGCAGGTATGTCTTATGGTTCTTTTTAATAAGATGGTATAATGTTAATGGAATCTGAAGATCTTACATGACCCTTTGCATTGGCAAGTAAGCAGGTACTTAGCACCTTGTTTCAAGTTAACACCTTCTTTAAGCTATTTAATTAACACAGAATTAGTTAACACTTTGGGAGGAAGTTGCTGATGTAACAGGAAGGGGTAGAACAGAGGAGCTATACCATATATAAGGAAAAACACAAGCTGGACACACAGAATTTCCTGAGTTAAGCATTGTGGAGGCAGGGCAGCTACTGGAGAGAGACATAGACAGAGAGACAGACAGACAGAGACAGACAGACAGACAGAGAGACAGAGAGAAAGAATTTCTCTCAGTGAACATCTGGAGGCTGGGCGGCTACTACTGAAGACTGAACTGAGAATTGAGAACTGAGAACTGACACAGAAGTTGGACTTGTGGTGGCAAGACTTTCAAGGGTCAGCTGGAGCTGCCAAAGACTGAGGAAGCATGACTGTGGTGCCGGTATTTTGTACAAATGTTGTGGCTTTGTTAATGCATATGAATATTCTTGTGGCTTTGTTAAGCCTTGTCTTCTCAGAAACAGAGACTGTCAAGGATTTGAGATGGACTGGACACTGTGAGCTCCAATATGGAGCAGGAACTGCACAGAAAGCTGGACAAGGAGCTGGGAGCTGTCTGTCTTTGAACTCAAGTGGCATTTGGTTAGATTTGGGTGAGAGGTGGGACTGTGGAAGAAGAACCATGGAAGCTGAAAGCCTGACCTGAGTCAAGATGAAAAGACCTCTCCATGGGTACTGAGTAGTGACTGATGAAATTGACTGAGTAGTGACTGATGAAATCGGATACTCAGCAGTGACTGATGAAATTGTAATTTATTTGTGATTTGGGGGTGGATGGCTTTTGTACTTTTCACGAGTAGTGTCTGTTGAAGTTGTAACTAAATTGCACTGCATGGGTGGAGAACTTTGACTTTTGTACGTTGTGTCCCAAGCCTCCTTAAGGATGATTGAATGATTGAATTACTAAATGATTGTACTTTGTTTAAAATTATGTGGCCACTTTGGTGAAAACTATGTGGCTATTTTAGTGATAAGTTGTTGAGTTGTGGCATGGTGAATGCTGTATTTTGATTTTCTGTGAATGTTTTGCTATGATTTGTTATTGAATAAATAGAGAGTTAGCTATACTATGTAATCAGAACCTTAAAAGCTGTTCACAGTAGCAGTGCTCTGGAAAGCTGCTCATGCTTGGCTACAGATAGCACTCTAGTCTCCCTATAGTGTCAGCTATGCAACTCAATTTGGGGGAAAGTCCCAGGCATGGAGACTTAATTAGGAGCTGTTTTTGCCTTTTCACAAGGTCCCAGTCACAATATAGGATGGGAGGTATAGATTATCAGGATTTTCAGGCAAAGGCTTACCTCTCAGAAAATGCATCAGATTGATAAGATAGGTTAGGGCAATGGCTGCCATTGGTTGGTTTGTTTCCCTTACACTTAGAACAGAAATGCAGAGATACATTTCTGCTCTCAACCATCATGGCAGCACCTCAGAACAAAATTCATATTGCTACTTCAGTTTGCCTACTGTGTAAAATATAGCAATTGGTGATTTTCTTTGGCTATTTTCTTCAATCATTAATTTTTAGCTCCTGGTGACCTAAAACATTCAGGCTCAGAAAATCAGTGGACTCTATAGTCAGCATTGGCATTTACTATGACACAGGGATTTCTGGACCCAAAGACAATCCTTGGAATCCTCTCCCCTTGGAAAGCTTATGTATGTCCCAGCAGCTCCTGCTTCATGGTGATCTTTCATTTGTTTCCAAATGATTAAAAGCATACTTTCTATTTTATTAAAGACATATTCATTTCTTGTTGCTGGTTTTTTTTTAATGAAATACAAGAAGAGGATAGCTGAATCTTGCAAATCTGTCTAGCAAGTACAATGAATCACCATGGCAACACACATTTTGGGGGGTTAAAGTGTTTTAGAGTGGGTGTTAACTAGAGGGAAAACAGTTGCACAAAGATAGCAGAGATTTTTATTTTCTTTATAAAGGATTGAAGCTCTCCCTGAAACTAAGGAAGGTATTGGGAACAAGGAAGCAGAGACTATGGAAGGCCCTTATTCCCCACTGTATCTAGGCAGGGGCTCAGGAACACCAAATTATGAGGTATGGCTATATCTGATAATAACCTAATATAACCTGTGTGCCTCTGAATCCAACATGTGCTCTAAATTTATAGGGCCTAAACTCAATCACGTGGCCTCTGTGGGAATCATTTCATTTACCTTATTTTGGTAAGAGTTTGGGTCTCTGTGAAAGAAGTGCCTATAGAGAGAGACCTTAATCCTTCTATCAATCCCAGCTCTTCCCCAGGGGCCTTATGGTCTTTCAGAAGGAAATCCCAAAGTAGCTAGGGAGATGACTGCCCCCATCCTCTGTTGAGTTCTACTTTCCCTTAGAGACCTACATAGTCTTCTAAATTGAGAGTGTGACCCTACGTTTGAGATTTCCTGAGAGAGAAATGCACCTGGGATTACTAGAAAAGGAATCTCCTTCCCATTGATCCTAGATTTCTGAATAATTTGTGGTAGTAGCAGAGGCCAAATTCCAAGTTTTTCTTCTCCACATCAAAGTATAGTCCCCAGCTCCAGGGCACAATACTCAATCATTGGTCTATGACATCTTGACACTTCTCCAGAAGTATGGGGGTCAGGAACTTTCATCACTTTGTCAGCATAATCCTCCTCTATTTGGCTATTCTCCCAGGAGCTGAAGTGCATGCGTGTGTGTATGTGTGTGTGTGTGTGTGTGTGTGTGTGTGTGTGTGTAGGGTTGCCTGAGAAGGTAATGCCATAAACTAGTCTTTGCCCTCACAGGGACCCAGATGTGGTCTGTGGTCTATGGACTATGGACAAGTCTATCTGGATCTCTGTCCAACTTTGTTACTTCTAGTCTCTAATAGGCCCAGTACTAAGGATTGGATTTTTTCACAATAGCCGGAAACACTCAAAGTATCCTTATTGCTCTGCCTTCACCACTCATTAAATATTGAGATATGAATGAATTAGTGAGTGCAAAGGTCCAGGGCACACACCAACAAAGAGATTTTCTCTGGTCATTTATCAATCAACAGGCATTTATTAAATGCTTACTCAAAGCAGTGCATCACTAAATTAATGGAATGGTAGATTTGGAATCAGGAACTCAAATCTTCACTAAGACACTACCTAACTACATAACTATGTAAAACTAACCATCCTACTTCACTTCTTAGTTTCAGTTTCCTCATCTGCAAAATGGAGACAATAGCAGTCCATGCCCTGAAGAAACCTCCATTCTAGTGGTTGTTTCAAGGACAAGTTAATGAGTACATATGTTTGTGTCTTTGTGAATTTCAAAAGGAGAATAAGCCATCCAGAAGTCCAGAAATACTGGTCTTGGGGTCCAGGAGTCCAGTCTATGAAGTGATGGGCTGCTTTAAAGATCAGCTCTCCAAAACAAGTCAACAAATAAATGAATAAGTAAGCAAAGTAAACACCACAAACTTTTAAGTTTAATCTATATAATTTTCTCTATTTATTTCCTAAGTCTAGACCATCAGCAAAACAATAAATCAAGTTCTGATTTGTAGCATTTATGTATTTTCAGCATGTGAATACTCATATTATGATGAGTAGCTAGCTAGCGCTAGGCCATGCTGGAGCTGTCCTAAGTACTTTATAGATATTATCACATTTGATCTTCACAACAACTCTATGAGATAGGTGTTATCTTCTATTTACAACTGAGGAATCCTGGGCAAAAAGAGGTAGTGACTTGTCCAGAGTCACATAGTAAGTGTATGAGGCAAGATTTGATCTCAGTCTTTCCTGACTTAAGGTCCAGGACTCTATCCACTGCTTTCCCTCACTACCTTTACTGAAAATTAGATAATTGACTTGGTAGAAGCAGGCACCAAGTACACACCTGGGTCCATGTCAGGTTTCACAATTAAAACAGCATCAATGAGGAGTGATCTTTGGGACTCAAGCAGAGCAGCAATGCCAACTTTGGACATGAACTTGGTGGGGCCATTGCTTGTAGGAACTTTGTAGTCTGAGCCCACTCTTTTCAGGAATCAAAGTGGAATAGAGGAGAATGTGCCCCCAAGAAATTAGGGGGGAAGGTTTATACTCTTATCATAGATAGATTCTCAAAGTGAAGATTTTTTTGTAAAAGTTAATTGATGTTTAGTGGCTAAATGGTTCTGGAGTGCTAATCACCAGCTGTAAAACTGGAGGAAACAGACCCAAGATGGGAGCTTGAACTGATATCATTAGGGAAGAGACAGCCTAATCCCTCAAGGGCTTACCCCTAGAGCCCTGAGGGATAGATGTAGTAGATTTCACTCTTCAAGGCTGGAACATCCTGGTTACACTAATTTCTACAATTGCTTCCCAATTTTACCATTAGAATTTGTTCAAAGCAGTCTTCCCTAAGTAACATATGATCTTAAGTTTAATAAAGATTAGGCTGCTCTTTTGTACTTTCTTTTGTTTCTTACTTGTCTATTATTTCTTACCCAATCTATTATTTATTTAACTAATACCATATATTTATATGCTACTCTATTACATAGTTTGAATTTTGTTAATATGTGACCATCAGTCATACCTTTACTTATTTTTTCAAGAATCTAAATATTTTTATTTTTCTGTAAATAAATTTTGTTAGTTTTGTCTCATTCTATAAAAGTATCTCCTTAGCAATTTGATTGGCCTTACTGTATATCTATTAATTAATCTAGGTTATGTCATCATCATTATTATATAAATATGGTCTGACTATGAGCAGGGATTCTCTTTCTATTTAAGTGTTAGTTTAGTTCTGAACTGTTTTGTGCTTCTATTTATAGAGATTTTGCATGTGTTTTAGTAGTTAGCTCCCAGATATTTTGTGTGTTTTATAGTAATTCTGTACAGAATTTTTCTAATTACTTGACTTTTGTTACTAATGTAGGGAAATGTCAAATATTTTGATGGATTTGCCATGGCATTAGTCATCTCAACTAGTATGGGTTTTGTTATTTGGTTGTGTGTCTCCCTAATGTTGAACTAGTTGTGTATACATGGCATGAATCCAACTTGGTCACAGTGAGTTATATTTTGGATATTTTGCTATAGTCTGGTGAGGATTCAATTTAAAAGTTTTGCATTGATATTCATTAGTGAGGCCAATCAGTAGTTCTTTCTCTATTGGAATTTTCCCTGTTTTGGATATACAGACCATATTTGTTTCATAAAAGGAGTTTGGCAGAATGCCTCTTGTCTATTTTTGAGAATAATTTTCATAACATAGATATTAATTGCTCTTTAAATGCTTAATAGAACTAATTTATAAATCCATCTGGTCCAGAAAATTTTCTTTGGCAATTAATTTTACTTGCTCAATTTTTTTTTCTGAGATAAAGTTGTTTAAGATCCATAAGTCTTGATTTTTTAGTTTGAATACATTTAATTTTTTACAGAAACTTGTAAATTCCTTTGAATTCTCACATTCAATTCCCTGCATATAGCTGCACATCTTAATTTTTGCTAATTGTTATTGCTTGTTTTGTTAGTTTACTTTGGCATTTTAAAAATTTCAGTAATTTGATTTCTCTTCTTTTGGTTAAGGCTAGCTAATTTGTCAATTTTGTTTGTCTTTAAAAAAACTTGCTTGTAATTTAAAAAATTGTTTAGCTCTAACTTTAAAAACTTCTTTTTTTCTATTAAAAACTGCTTTTGTCACTTATGTCTTCCTGGATTTTGAGATGGTATGACAGCTTATAGAGGTTCTTAAATGAATATTCCTATAAAGGAAATTCAAGTTTGTCTATTTTTTACATTAAAGCTTCTCATATTTTTAATTTTCTAGCGATTTGTCTTTCCTGGGATTGTCAATTACTCTTTAAGTAAGGAACAACAATAATAGCAAAATGTCTCCTGAATATTAGATGGTGACATTGTTTTGGGGTACACATTGCCAAAATATTTCCCCCTTCATTTTGTTGTCCTTGTAAATGTATCAGTTTCCAATTTGAATCTGAGCTTTCCAATAATTTGTGAGTTGATGGATTAACAGAATTTGTCTTTCATCTATAATCCCTTTTGTCTATGCAATAATAGCTTTCATAGGGACATAACATTAAAGTGAGCACCACTCAAAGATGAGTTCCCAAACTCAGTCCAATTAGTTTCTCAGGACTTTCCTGATGTCTCTTTCAAAATGAATGTAGCAATGAAATTGTTATTATTATTCAGTCCTTTCCATTGTGTCCCATTTCCATAATCCCATTTGGAGTTTTCTTCTCAAAGATACTGGAGTGGTTTTCTATTTCCTTCTGCAACTCATTTTATAGATGATGGAACTGAGGCAGAGTTAAGTGACTTACTCAGGGTCACATAGCTAGTAAATGTCTGAGGATAGATTTGAATTCATCTTCCTGTCTCCAGGCTTGACACTATCCACTGTGCCACCTACCTATGAAGAATATGCCAGAAATATGACAATAAGGTCACACATATTTATTTGCATTTTTATTATGCTTCTCAAATCCATTCTATTTACATGCCATTTTGGTGACAATGAAGTAATTTGGGGTCATTAGTTAATTTACTTTACATTTATATTATTTTGGCTCTTGGAGACTCTATGAGTATTTAAAAAATCTCTCTCTCTTGCCACTTTTTTCCCTTTACATACTGACTATCATTAACTCTCATCCTCTACAAAATCAATAAAAGTCTGAGTGGGGGAATAATGTCCACATACCAAATAAAGGCAAGGAAGAATTTTACTAGATTGGTCTCAAAACATACTCACATCTTAGCATGGCTGTGTGTGTGTGTGTGTGTGTGTGTGTGTGTGTGTGTGTGTGTGTAATTATTATTAAGTATTCACTTAGGAAAGCCAACCATTCTTAGAAATTGTCTACAGCTCACAGTTCAGGTTTACAAAGCACTTCTCTTCTCACCATCCCCTGGGTAGGTAGTAAAGGGTTGGGACAAATTAAATGACTCTTTTAAGGTCACACAGCTAGTAAGTGTTGGTGCTATAATTTAAAACCAACACTCCTAATTCCAGGATGAATGATTTTTTATACTTTGCCTTCATGTAAAAAGGCATTATTTCAAGGGATGAAGGGTCTCCACTTTATTCCTAATCCTTTCACTTGTATTTTATATAGCCTTGACTCAGGTATCCAAATTTATACCTTCAGAGTCTTATTTTTAAACCAAATTGAATTTCTTTTCATAAGCATTGATAATGTGATTAGCATTTCTTGAGTATAATGAATGAATGATGATATTTAGAATAATCTTATTTTGACTAATAAAAACCAGCTCTGGAATTATTCTAAATTTAGGGATTCCAAGCAGTTGGATTGTTCAACAATCAATGAGAGCCAGATTGGTTTGGGTTTAAGGCACGGTCCTTAAGGAAGAAATTCCAGATATACACTATCAGAACATGGACCTAGCAAAGACATAGGACTGCCCAAATTTATCACCACTACAGCCCTAATTACAGGTCAGTAAAATCATGTTTTATTAAAAATATTAAACTTACTCAGTGTCTAGGTGGCAGAGTGGATAGAGTGCCAGGCCTAGAGCCAGAAAGACTTGAACTCTTGGTACTGGACCCAGATGACTCCAGAGGATGAAGTGGGACTGATGACTTTGCACAGCCCTCCCTCACTTAAATCCAATTCATTTGCACGTCACAGCACCACCTCCCTTATATCATGTTCCTCTTCAAGAAAGAAAGACAAATAACAACAACGATGATGATGGGGTGATGGGACCTGGACCCTTAAAAGGACAAGACCATGTCTTTGAAAGCAATCCAGTCCTTGAATTTTCCCACCCATTTCAGCAGTCTAGATCACTGGCTCTCAGCCAAGGCATCTGGCCCACCCCAGGCTACCTAGAGACTTGATAGCTCTTTCACAGTTGCCCTTGGCCCACTCCAGGCTATTTACCACTCCTTGATCCCATCTAAAGCTTTTCACTGTTCCCCTTTTTTGTATATAAGTATCAGTCTCACCCCAATTAAGTTTCTGATTCACTAGGAAACTAGCTTGCTTCTATTGGTGTTACAATAAGCCTTGCAACTTTGACTGGAAGTTTTGAGTGCATGAATTAATTTCAGGTGGACGCCGCCCTGTACCACATCATTAGGGTTTCCAGCAAGCCCAAATCACATCACTAATACTCCAATAACATGATCTGCCTCCCTAGGCAGTCAGCCTCAAGTTACACTGATACAATTGTTAACCTTTTCCATTTCCAAGTTATGTCTTATATCTCATAACTTATAATGGTGTGGCTAGGTGGTACAGTGAATAGAGCACTGGCCCTGGAGTCAGGAGGACCTGAGTTCGAATCTGATCTAAGACACTTAACACAAAAACTAGCCATGTGACCTTGGGCAAGTCACTTAACCCCAATTGCCCTCCAAAAAAAAAGCAAAAAAAAACAGTCATTATATATATATAAGATACAACAAGTTATATCTTATAAGTCTATTCCTGATGAAAAAAGATGAATGGCTCCTCTCTAAGAATTCTAAAAGGCACGAGCCAAAGAAAAGTATCCTTTCTTAAACCTTTTTTTTTCTTAGCAGAGTTAAACGAAGGTTTCAAACATTTGGATTGAAGAGTTGCATGAGAAGTAAAAATAAGCATGAAGAGCAACAATGTCCACAAAAACAAATAGGTAAGGTGACTATTACAGGTACTAACAGTAAACATGGAATATTCTGACTGTCCAATATTGAATTCAATTCAAAATTAACAAACATTTGTTAACCACTTTTCATTAAGTACCTACTATTCAAAATACATAGAAATGTGAAAAAAATAGTTCCTGCCTTCAGGGAACACACAATCTAATGGAAACAATTATACAAACCAATATGTACAAAAAAGCTATATACAAGATAAATAGGAAATAATTAAACTATATACAGGCTGAATTGGTAATAAGAAGGGAAAGCTTCCTCCAGAAGATGGGATTTTAGTTGGGACTTGAAGGAAGCCAGGGAATCCAGGAGGCAGAGATGAGGAGGAATATCATTCCAGGAAAGGGGACAGACAGTGAAAATGGCAATAGTCTATTCTGTGTTTTGGGAAGAGGCCCTAGGTTAGGAAGGGCTTTGAACAAGAGAGGAGTTTGGTTTTGATCCTGGAGGTGATAGGTAGCCGCTGGAGCTTACTGAGGGGCAGGGTGACATGGTTGGACTTGTACTATAGAAAACCACTTTGGTGCCTGAGTTGAGGAGTAGAGAGATACTTGTGGCAGGCAGACCAACCAGTAGGGTATTAAAATAATCCAGGCATGAGTATATTAGGAATAGTACTAGGGTAATAGTGATACCAGAGGACAGAAGGGGGTCTATCAGAGAGATGTTTCAAAAGAGAAATCACCAGACTTTGTCAAGAGATTGGATGTGAGAGGTGAGAGAGAGGGAGGAGTTTGGGATGCTGCCTAGATTATGAGCGTAGAGGTCTGGGAGGATGGTGGTGCCCTCAACAGTAATAGGGAAATTTGAAAGTGGGATGGATTTTTAGGAAACCCAATTGGGGAATGACTGAACAAGTTGTGGTATTCTGAGGACTGAAAAACATTGACCCTCCCCAAAAAGATTAGGAACAGCCATTGTATAGGACTTACTAGAGAAGAGGTTCTTAATTTTTTTTCCTTTGGTAAAGCCTTTTCTTTGGTGGACCCCTTCCCTGAATAATGTTTTTAAATGCAACCAATATAAAATGATAGGCTTACAAATAAAACAAATCATATTTAAATACAATTATCAAAGTATATAACAAAGCTCATGAACCCTCTGTCAAGGACTCCTGCACCAGAAGCATCAAAAATTGTTGGAGAAAAAGATTATCCAGTAACAGTGAGGGTATAATTGAAATTCACATGGATCTTAAATGTGTCTGATCACCACAATTTCATGAGTTTTGTCTCTCAGCACATGAGCTATTAAATCTCAGGAGCATCTTTTGTAGGTTTTTAAATTCCTCATCCTAAATTTCCTTTAATTGGTGATAAGTCCATAGCTGTATCTAATTGTTCATTAATGCTATCTAATTCGCAATATACCATCCTTCTGGCATCTGATTAGGGTCACAAAATTCCATTGATGATTCTGCCCTAGCCACTTTAGCAAGTGCCCATTTTATTCCACTCTCTGGAGCACAGTATGGAGGTTAATTTCCTCTCTTTTTTGGACTAGCTCTTCACCAACTGTAGCTTCCACTGGTACCAGAGGTCTCAAACAACTGATCAGAGGGCCCTGCAGAAGTAAAATGCTTTTGTACAATATCCTATATAGGCACAAACAAACATCAATCATATTATCATCTCTCTTCTTTCTTCCATATGCTAGTTGAAACAGGAGCTTAGAATAATTCATTTGAAGAATATATTAGTTTTAATACAACTAAACATCTGATTTTTAAAAATGGTTCTTTATCTTCTGCCCTTTTTTCTAGATACATGCTGAGAATGAAGAGAAAATTATATGTTAGAGAGTCTGGGTTTCATTTAGCTAGTTCTACAAAGTGGAAAGACAGTTTCAATGTTTTCTTTTCTGTTACTAGAATGTCCACTAAGTCCTTTTCCTTCTGTGCTTTAAAATTTAACTTAGGGGCATCAAGGTAGCACAATGGATAGAGCACCAGCCCTGGAGTCAGAGGACCTAAGTTCAAATCTGATCTCAGACACTTGACACTTACTAGCTGTGTGATCGTGGGCTAGTGACTTAACCCCACTTTCCTCCCCCCCCCAAAAAAAAATCAACTTAAAACCCATTTCTCCCAAGAAGCATTCCACAGTCAAGTTAAATTTCCATTTACCCCTTACCACATTCAAATAACTACATTTTCTCTAAACACCACAAATGTATATATTTGGTAGCACACTCTCCTACCATATATGTAAATGTGAACTGCTATTATTATTTACCCCAGTCAAGATTTTATGGGTTTAGGGAACTTCTAGTGAGAAAACTCCCTCTACCAGTATAAATAGATCATCTAAGAGTTTTCTAGAATACTAAGAATGCAGAGCAAATGCTACATTTTAAGTACTAATTTATGTGCCTAAGTCTGCACAATCTAGATATGCCACAGGTGAGCCCTGAATCCAGGTTCTCCTAACTTCCAAGCCTTTCTCTAACCAATATACCACACTGCTTCTTGATTTTCTTATATATGTTACCAATAAGTTGGAAGGAGAATACCTATAGGCTAGAGAATGGATGAACAAATTAGGGAATGTGAATGCAATGCTGTATTATTTTGACAAAGAAATTGATACATATGAAAATGTAGAGAAACATAGGCAGACTTATATAGACTGATCTGAGGCCAAGAAAAAAAAGATGAAGAATACTATGAAATTATTGCCACATTATAAATGAAAACAACTCTAAAGGGCTGCTCATATTGAAGGTGTGAGATATAATGCCTTCATAAGGAGCAAATACTGATGAAAACGGAAGAAAAAAAGTATTTTTGTATAAAGGAAGAGATTTATTTGTTTTGTTTTTTGTTTTTGCTTTTTGGAGGGCAAATTGGGATTGTGACTTGCCCAAGGTCACATGGCTAGTAAGTGTTAAGTGTCTGAGGCCGGATTTGAACTCAGGTCCTCTTGGCTCCAGGGCTGGTGCTCTATTCACTGTGCCACCTAGTCACTCCAAGGAAGAGATTTATATTGAATATTAAAAGATGTGGAATATTGCCCCTGTTGTAGATTTATATCTTGATCCCTAACATGAGTAGAACAAGAACTTTGTTTTGAACTTTAAATACACTGCTAAAACATATGTATGAAGAAACATAGCTTTCAGATGGGATTTTGGAAATTTTTTTAGAAAGAAAATGATCTGTAGTGCAGAAGGGAGGACATGAAATTCATCATCAACAATGTGGAGTGATGCCTGGCTTGTGGGGCAACAACTTGATGTTATAGACGGAGAAAGATGTTTTTTATTCATTTAAAAATGACAAAAGTGTGACTGGAAAGAAATATAGTTCCAAGGGCACCAAAGAGACATTTATACTATCTTGCTGGAGATTTCAGAACTAAGGCAGGATGGGTACATAAGTTAATTTCCATATGTATGATTTATGCCTAAAGAGGGTAAAAGTTAGAAAATGAGAAATCACATTAACATTTGGAGACTGAGGTATAATTTAACATTTAAAAAGATTATCAGTTTTATAGAAGAAATCTGTGACATTGTGACTTTTTGAGTTAAGGGTAAATCCCTGAGAGTTAGGAGGCTGTCATTTAAGCCTCTGAACAGGCATTCACACAAAGCAGGAACATTAAGGAAAGGTGAAGACAGCAGGGAGACTGAAAAGCTGCTTAGCTCAGGCTGTGACAGAAGCTTATGTAGCAGCAAGCACCCTAGCATACCCAGAGTGGCTGCCACCACAGGTTCTTAGATCTGATTTTCTAAAGGAAAGCAACTCAAAATGGGCTAACAATCTTGCTTTAATCAAACATATGTTATTTACCTAGTTCAGGGGGAAAAGGTCAGCACCCCAAATTTCAGAGAATACAAACAAGCTAGAAGCAGAAGTTACAAGCAGACAGAGAAACAGACCAGCAGAGAGGCTTCCAACTGTCTGACCATTACATCCATACCTAGTCAGTTACCAGAGAGGGAAGCACCAACATCTGGGTTTTCAAAGCCAGGGGCTCAATAGCTGTCCAGAGTCTCACCTGGTAAAATCACACAACATTCTTCAAAGTGATCCCCAAAACAAAATCTCACATCTGGGTACATATAGCCTACTCCTGGCTCAGAGAATATCACAACCCTCTTGACCCACTGCCCAGTCACAAAGCAACAAGGTGTGGGCATTCCTGAAAAACAAGCCTCCAACCACAGGGTCTAGGTGACCACATTCAGCCTATTAGGGGGCAGAGTATATTTTCAAATCAAGGAAGGTTCTCAGTCACTTAAGCCTATTAAAGGGCCTACGTGCAGGGAAGATCTTAAATTCCCATTCTCATTACAGCTTAGTCAATCAGATAGGCAATCATTCAGTTGACAAGTATTTATTGAATATCTACTATGTGCCAAGCACCCTGTTAAGTGCTGGAGATACAAAGAAAGGAAAAGGACTGTTGCTTCTCTTGAAGAGCTTGTGGTCTAATGGAGGAGACAACATGTAAACAATTATTACAAATGGTAGTAGATAGGCAGATAGATGATAGTAGATAGATGCATACTATCTTTTATCTTTCCCCCCCAAAACCTATCATATCTCTATGCTATCTAACATCTATCTATACTATATATAGCATCTACATACTATCTCTCTATCATCTATTTACTATATAACTACATCTATATATGCATTATATAGCTATGTCTATATAGCATATAGATAGTGTATATACAGCTACATTCTATATATCTATCAATCTAATCTTTCTATTATCTACTGTCTAGTATAAACTGATGATACTCAACAGAGGAAATATATTAGCATTAAGGGGCATTGGGAGCAATAGTTCAGGTATGAAGTGATAAGGACCTGCACGAGGGTGGTGGCAGTGGCAGAGAAGAGAAGAGGACATGTATATATAAGAAATGTCATGAAGTTAGAACCAACAGCACTTGACATCAGATAGATATAAGGAGGGGGGAATGTGCCTGATAGTGAGGTGTCAAGGGTAGGTTGTGAACCTAGGTGATTGGGAGAATGGCGATCCCTTTGACAATAGCAGGAAAGTGAGGAAGACTGGAGGGCTTGAATTCAGCTCTGGACATGGTGTATGTGAGATGTCTATGGATGTTTAGTTTGAGATGTCTGATAGCTCAAGATGCAAGTCTGGAGGTTAGGAGAGAGTTTAGGGTTGAATAAAGAGATTTGAGGATCATTAGCAAAGAGAGTATGACTGAGTCCTTGGGAGCTGATGAGAAGGCTTCAGCTGAACGATTCCTAGTTGGTTAGAGGGGGAACTGACTTCCCAAGCCAAGAATTCCAGTGGCAGCCTTTGCCATTCAACATCACCTAGAGTTGGAGAAAGGTGAAGTTTTTGAAAGGTTCTTCTAGCTCTCTGCTGCCACCTCTAACTGGAGAAGGAAAAATAGAGGGGGCTTTGTAATTATGGTTTCCTGGTGAGCTGCCTTAAACCAGAATTGTTACTCTGGACTCTGTTCTGGTTAGATAGCATAGCATTTTGTTTTTTGATGAGGTAATCAGGGTTAAGTGACTTGCCTGGGATCACACTGCTAGTAAGTGTCAACCGTCTGAAATTGGATTTGAACTCAGGTCCTCTGGACTCCAGGATGGGAGAGCATAACTTTCAAGCTAGTGTAACTGGAAGAACCTGTTAAAGTCATGTTCCAGTAGAGAAGAGGATCCTACCACCTGGAAAGTGGTGAGGATTAACAGCCAAACAGTGAGCAGAGTAGGGTTTGGACATTTCTTTTTTTTTTTTTTTTTAAACAATTAGGGTTAAGTAACTTGCTCAAGGTTACACAGCCAGTTATTTCTGGGTGTGGTGCTAATTCTATTCCCAGGTCATCCAACACTGGGGCCGGTGCTCTTACTCACTGTGCTACCTGGCTGCCCCTGGACATTTCTTATAAGCAATGGGGAGTCACTGAAGATTTTAAATCAGTGAGGCTCATGCTTATGAAGCAGTATTTTAGGGACATTCCTCTGGCAAGGATAGTTTGAAGTGAGGAGAACTTGATGAGAACAATAAACAGTTATGGAATTATTGGAGTAGTGTGGTAAATCTAGACTCACAGGAGTAGCAGGGAGATGGAAAAGAAAGCAATGGAAGCATGAAACACGAATAAGGAAAAGTTGGCAGGATGTGGTGAGTTAACTGGGTGTGGGGAAGGAAAGATAATGGGATTCTTATGTGGCCAGATTGAATGTGCAGCTGAGTCTGTGGGATCACTATTGTCCAAAAGAGCAGCTTAGATAAACTATAGTGGAATTAAAATTATTATGGTTGGCAGACATTCTCCAGCATGGCTATGGACAGCCCCAGAAAAGGACAATTCATCTGGCCACCTGAAGTACTCTTGACTACCTGGTGTAGTTTATCTATAGGGGAATGGGAGGCACATCAGGAGGCAGTCCCATTCAAAACCAAACATTCTAAAAGTGACTGCTCTAATGCTTTTTGTCATTAAGGCAGACAATTGGAAGCCCTTATCTTGAATATCTTTAAATCAAAATCAACACTCCCATTCCATGTGACTCAGAACTCTGAGGTCTTGACCACATTCTTATCCAAGTTAGAGCCAATGCAAAGCTCTTTTGTTGTTGGCTTTTTAATGGATAAATTTAATTTTTTACAGGCAACCTTGAAATAAGATATATGGGCATATATTCAAAGTCCTTTACAATATGAATTCATATGCTTTTTCCCCCTTGCTAATACTTTAAGCAAATTACTGAACTTCAATTTAATTTCTATATATCCTGTATATTCCTACTCCACTTCAAAATATCCTCCCTGATAGGAATCAAGAATAGTATCGGGGCGGCCAGGTGGCTCAGCAAGTAAGAACACTGGCTCCAGTGTCAGGATGACCTGGATCAAATCCGGGCTCAGATACTCAGAGCCACACCCAGAAATAACTGGCCATGTAACCTTGAGCAAGTTACTTAACCCCAATTGCTTTAAAAAAAAAAAAGAATAGTATCTTAAAATCTCCTGATATCTTCATGTCCTAGCAAAGGACTTTCTGCATAGGTGGTGCTCAATGATCAATGAATATTTATTGATGTTGGTGATACATATTTAGAACAGACTATTTTTAGAATAGGACATTTTTAGTCCCATCTCTTGGTTTATCTCATTCTTCCAAACTTTAACATTAAAAAATTTCCAAATTTTATCTGAGAGGACAGACTGACTCCATTTCTAATTTTCACACTCCATGAAATGTATGACTACACATAAAAACTTCAGACCCAATTGTATTTTAGAAATTCAAAAGCCAAAAGAACTCTAGAAAATAAAAAGATCAAAATGGAGATGAGAATGAGTTCCCTCCAGTTCATTGTGTCATTCTTTAAAAACTGCCTTTGTTATGCATTACAAACAGTGCCTCTGTATACTGCAGATAAGCAGGTTTGCCACCAAGTCAGAGAAGACTTTGTGCCAACTTACACTGATCAAAACATCTAATCTATTGGAGAAAGTTAAATAGCAACTGAGTGGGAATAACAACATTTCACTTATCTTTCCTATTAAGTATTGTCCCCCATGATTTGGTTTTATTGCCAAGCAAAATGTTGCAAATCCTACATGATGTATACATTTATAATTTAAACACAGAGAACATTATTAGATTGCACCAAGGCATCAGCATGAGAAATCATACTGGTAACATATTGCCAAATCAACCAAAGGGGTCCTGTTGTCTATTCAAAAAATGTTTCAGGTAAATGAACATTTGGTTTCAAAGTATTGGTGAAAAACTGAAGTATGTTTATACTGGGGAAAGAAGGTCTTATATTTGCATAATCTAGAAAAGGAATGGAACCAGATGGTCCCTGAAACTTGGACATGGAGTAAGAGTGAGAATAGTAATCATGAATTAGCTGCAACTAGCGGTTTGTCCTAGAGCTCTGTTGTGCTATGTAAAGTCTGGCTGGTGTTACAGAGCTCAAAAGGCTAAGGATGTGGGCCCTGTGATGGAGAGTTGTCTGCACAACAAAGTTTGGAAAGGTTGATCATCAGGTGTTGGCATTGTCCATTGGAGGATTTTCCAGCTTGCTAGAGCCAAGCCAGAACGTGTCCTTTGCGGTCAGTGACTTAATATTATTAATAACTAATTTGTTGAACTTCAAATCATTCAAACTGCTTTGGTGTGAACCCAGGCCTTCTTGACTCCAAATTCAGTACTCAGTCATGATGCCATAATGAAGTATTGGTCAATGGATTTTGTGGAGAATGCCACTTGGGAGGAAAGGAAACAAATGAATATGAATTTTTCATCCCAATGTTTCTTGGAATCACCAATGATTCTTAGATAATATTCCTGAGATTAATGGCAGTGAGGGGCATTAGAAGGATTTTCAGATTTACATTGAGGTTTTCCTTTACAATGATCTCCAACAAAAAGGAGGGTATTTTATTGTATGATCTGCCTCCTTTGAAGGAAAGAACAACTTATGGTCTCCTCCACTCTGGAAGGAGGAGCCTGAGAGGAGATTCCAAAAGCCTGGCATATTCTTGGTACTGGAAGCTTATTGTTTAATTTAAGATGATTATTAGATGTAATAACAAGTGATGATAAACATGTTTATGATCAATCAAAACACAAGTGGCCAGAATATACCCAAGTTTTAAACCCTAGATGATGAGAGTCTTGGTCCTTTTTATCTCAATAGGAAGAACATTGTATGGACATTGTATTTGCATGTCAAGGATATTGTATCTGCATGTTCAGGAGTCATGCAGAAAGGGATGGGTTGCCATCTGCATTTTTGGAGAGAGCATTGGAATTGGTGAGATCACAAATCCATTTGAGTCTAATGGGAAGAAGCAGAATAAAGTCAGAGTGTTCAATGTCACTATTTCTCACTATGCCCTTTGTTGGCCCCATGGAACTTGAATATGGCATTGGGACTAAGAACAGCTCAGACAGTTGTTGGCCATATGTGGCATAACATTTCAGCAGAGGGATGGGGATTTGGAAATCTCTCTCCACTAGCTAATTATATCCTGTTTGTCAGCCAACAACATCCACTTATTCTCAGATGACAATAGTGCCAGCTAATTAGCTTTTGTTTATGTTTTGACTATTGAGAAATTTAAATTCTATTCATTTGACCACATAGAATAAATGCAATAGAACCCTTGCCTTTGATCTAATCCTTAGAAGAATATAGCTTTCTTCTGTTGGATGACACTAGAACTTGTTTATAAGTGGAAATTGTACTGTAGGTCAGATAGAGAAAAAGAGATACTGCAAATGAGATAATTGGGAAACCTGATTATCATTTATCTAACTACAGAACTGGTAGACTTCTTACAGAACAGATTAAACAACATGATTGAAATTGGACTCACAGGACCCAAGTTAGAATCTAGTGTGACCTTGGATAAATCATTTAACCTCCCTAAGCCTCAGTTTCCTGATCCGTAAAATGAGGGAGTTGGAATACAAGGCTTCTTCTATAAGATCTCTTCCAGCTTAGTCAACAAGCCTTGATTAAGGACCTACTATGTGCCACACTCTGTGCTAAGCACTGGGGATACAAAGACAGGCAGACAGTCTTTGCTTTCAAGTATCTCACAGTCTAATGATTTCCAGGGCATCCAGCTCTAGACCTATGATCCCAGGATCTCACATAAGGTCATCTAGAGTAAGATGATTTTAAAATATTAGTGCACAATTCTACTCATGTTGATCATCAGCATTCATTGTAACCATTTGCCTTTTCAAAGATTCTAATCAAAGAGCTGTTCCTTTGAAAACGTTTTTGCTTGATGAAGAAATCTCTTATTCCACATTGAACTTGATTTGGAGAACTCAGGAGGACATTTCAAAGGAACATGTGCCTGTCATAAGTTCTTCTTTAGCCTTGGTTGTACCTTCTTGGGTGGGAGAGATATCTGCCTGGAGGATATGCTAGACCATTGAAGCATCTACCACTTAAAGCAATGGGGAAACTTCCTTCCTCTTCTTCAAATTTCTACCAAAGAAGAATGACATTCCCTGAATATGTGTGGAGGTGCTGGCATTTTTTCACTGGACTGCACTAGCCTTTGAAGGCTATTAGAATCAGATTCTAGTGCATTAGCTTGAAGACTATGTTTTCAGGGGCAAATTCCTTCATCCATCCTTCATTTCACTATATTTTCCACCCCCCTTTTCCAGCCTCAGAGAGGCTGTGTGGTGTAATGGCCTTGGAATCAGGAGGACTCAGGGTTGAACAGTGTCGATGAGACCTTGAGCGAATCACCAAACTTTTCTGGGCCTGAGTTGGACTAGGTAAACTCTAAGGTCCCTTAGAGTTATGAATATATGCTGCTATGATTATTCCTTTTCTTCCTCTTCTCTCTAAGTAAACAAGTAGAGAGACTACAATAGTGAGGTTGTGGTAACTGCTTGAACTTGTATTGGAAAATATTCAGTCATTGGGAAGCTGGATAAAATATGATCATTTATTGAAACCCTCAGAGGTAAATCTCTTCAAACTTACTTCATCAAGAGGAAGGAAAAAAATAAACATTAACAAATATTCTAGTTTATTTTGTGTATACTGACCTTGGGTCCCTCAGATAAATACGCATAAAAATCAGTTTAGGTAATCACAAAAATCAAAGTGTTAACTATGGCATGCTCATCAATGCCTGAATGTCTCATGAAGTCTCTTATGATTTTCTTTTTGGGATGTCTGTGCAGCAAAGGAAAATAGCACACAGGAATCAGAATTGAGAAAGCAACTCTCAAGAGATGATCTTGTTCCCAATGGGCTGCAGAGTATTATATTTCAAAGAAAGGGGCTGGTGACAACTCAATTTTGCCCATTTTTCTATAAGTAGGAAAATTCAGCAATGGCCACTGGAAATTTTCCTAAATTTCTAAAAGTTAACTCTAAAAGAGTTAAATATCTGTATAGAACATTTGTATATTCTATATATGCATATAAATACATGTACACATGCATGTATATATGTACACATATCTATATATACATATAAATATATGTATAGAATGAGAAGATTAATGACAAATCTTTAATGAATATAGTCCAGGAGGCATCGAATCCTGGTCACACAGTGGGAATAAAGATTGAATGCCTATTGTGCTGGCACATCTTTTGCTTTTTCTTATTTCTCATATAGCTTTTATTACTGAATTACACTACTGAAGGTTCCAAGGTTAATACAGTATTAAGGTATCAATAGGGAAATACATATTTGTGGAGAAAATACACAATTGCCATCTCCACACTCACATTGCCTTTAAGCATTTTGAGAAAGTCATTATTTATTAAAAGCACAATAAAAGGGACATACACATACTTCAGGTACATGGACAATATGTCTTTGGTATGTGGAAAAACTGAATAAAACACTTGTATGTACAAAGGGACAATGGCATATTTTAAACAGATTTGCAAAGGTTCTGCTTTAATATATAAAGAAAAAAATAAATAGGAACACCAGGTGATAAAAAAGCCACTGAGTTAACAAATGTCTCCAAGGCTTAAAATTGTAAATATTTTAAAGATGAAAAGAGATAGAGAGGGAATTGGCCAGTTGCTGCGTCAGCCTGTGATATGGCAGTCCTTAGATGAAACTTGTTCTTCAAGAGAAACTCCTGTTACACACAACAGTGTGCTTTTTCACACCTGAAAAAAAAGAGAAAAAGTTTCAAGATTCTGTGTGAACCAATTTAAAAGATTCACTGTCATCTGATAATACTTTGTTTACAGAGTTCAAGGCTGATTGCCTGATTAGTTTCCTAGACCTGCTTACAGGGAGGTACTGATGGTCTTTGAGGACGCCCATCTTGGCTATTGCCAGGTATCAGCAAGCTAAATTCTAACTCTGTGGACCAAAAAATCATTCAATTAAAAAAAAAAGACAATTTGATTCTATTTGCTCACTAAGAAAAGAATGAGTTAATGTATGGGCAGGAGAATTAGGAATTAGCTGGATTGTTTATACTTCATTAATTGAGTATATTAATTGTTTAGGTGAGTTTGAAGTCATGTTCGAAAATTCATATGGTTTTCAGGAGTGGAGATCCTGAGCTTCAAGGTGGCCCTCTAGGTCTTCAAGTCTGGGCCTTTGACCGAATACAAACTTCATAGAACAAATCCCCTTAATAAAAGGATTTATTCTCTAAAACTTGGACTCAGTCAAAAGCAGGAACTAGAAGGCCACATGTGACCTCAAAGCTGCAGGTTCCCCACTCCTGGTTAGTTCATCTAACTAAATTCCTGCTCTGTCTGAATAAGAAGACACATTTTCCACAATTGTTAATTTCCAAAAGGGTTTAAAAATGGAGAGAAGACTGGGATACATATAAGGAAAGTAGACATTTTCATGACTTGACAACATGTAGGAAAAATTAATTACAACTCTCAAACTAATTATTTTCTGTGCTATCAATGAAATCTTTATTTGCTTTTGTTGATGATTATTAAATTCACCTGAAAAAGAAAATTAAAAAAAATCTTCATCTGTTGTCAACCTGAACATCTGTTTAGTATGAGAACGTTAATTTTACTTATTTATTTTATGCATGGCAAGAATTTTATGAATCAATTAGATGACATATTGTAATTCCTTACTTTGTTTTTTATATTCAATATACCAGACTAAAATGAAGTTGGTAAATATTTAATGAAATAAACAAAATACAGTAAAACATTATAGATAATGCTACATTTTAAAACTAAGTCAATTTGTTCCCAACCTCGGGGGTTCTTAGGTATGCTTCAATTCTCCTCTCCCCCCTTCCCTTCTAGTTGACACCAATACTTCAGATTACTTGAGCACCCAGAAGTTCCTATTTCATAGAGGAAGTGCAGAAAAAGCTGAGAACAGGCTATTGCTGGGGAAAGGGGAGGGAGAGGGGCAGAAGCTTGTATGGTATAGGATGGATGCTTCAGTAAAAGAAGAGGAACATTTTACATTTTTCCTAGAGCTAGACTTCCCTGAAGCTCTATGAATCGGAAATAAATTTCTTCAATAGTCATTTCTGTCACCTATTGACAGAAGAAGATTCATTAACCAAGAGGATAAAAAACAGCCAGTCAGAGTTGGATGTAAATGAGCACATACGTAAGCAGAAATGTACACAGCAAGGGTGTCAGGCTTTTATTGTAATGAACTTCACTACTTGGTCCAAATGATCTACACACAGTGGTTCTGGGAGGTGGGGAATGTTTATGAGGTTTAAAGAAATGGAATTTTAATAGTATACTATGCAGATTTCAAAAAGCTGCAGTCTCAGCAGCTAAGCCACTTGCTGAAATGGATTCACTGTATGGATTAAATAACAAGACAGTTCAACGTAGCTTGAATGGACAGTTACAGGACAACTTGACTCAGGTGTTCTGGATCATAACCAAACCATCATTCCTACAATCAATACCATGCCGGCTCTTCTAGAACAGCAGAATGACCAGTCAAAAGTGCTTTTATAGACCCTAAGTCTACAATGCAATCATTAGATGTGTACCTCTTAACCTAAGGTCTGTGTGACATTCCCCTTCACTCCAGTTGGGTCTGAGTGTTTGTATAATGAAACGCTGATGCATCTTATGGTGGTGGTTTGGTGGCAATAATGCTCAGGGTCAGTACTCTCCACCAAAAGTAGCTGGGGAAAAATAAAGAGTATAAAAATCCCTGGCTTGCCCGAAAGTATTTTGTTGCTGTTGTTCATTGTTTCAGTTGTGTCTGACTCTTCATGACTCTTCACTTGGGGTTTTCTTGGCAAAATACTGGGGAGGTTTGTCAGTCCTTCTACAACTCATTTTATAGATGTGAAAACTGAGGCAAACAGGTTAGGTGACTGGCCCAGGGATTGCCCCCAATATTTCCTTTATCTCTCTCTCTCTCTCTCTCTCTCTCTCTCTCTCTCTCATCTATCATCTATTTATCCATTCATGCCTGTCTATTCATCTATCTATGCATCTATGTATCTATCTGTAGATCTATGTACTTATGTATCTATTTTCTCAGGCAGACTTGTTTGGACTGGATGGGACACAGAAAGCTCAATTCCAGTCACTGGAAGGACTGTTAGCTGCAGTTTCAATAGACCATTGAGTAACCTCATATGATTTCAGTGAGTTTATTACTGTGTTCCATTTCTCCTTTGTCTTCAAACTATTAATATGGTACTTTGCAACTTTAAAAAATTGTTGGCTTTGTTTTCTTCTTCCCAATAGAGAGGTAGCTACATGATATGGTGGATGGAATCCTGGACCTGGGGTCTGGAAGACCTGATTTAAAATCCAGCCTCAGACACTCAGTAGCTATGTAACCTTGGACAAGTCACTTCACCTGTTGGTCTGATTTCCTTAATTTCTTTGTCTATAAAGTAGGGATAACAAGAGCGCCTACCTCCCAGGGTTGTTGTGAGGATAAAATGAGATATTGTGTAGAACACTACATAATGCTGGGCAGCTAGGTGGCACAGCACAGTGTATAGAGTGATCAGGAAGACACATTTTTGTGAGTTCAAATCCGGCCTCAAATATTTACTAGGTCTGTGACCCTAGGCAAGTCACTTAACCATGTTTGCCTCAGTTTCCTCATCTATAAAATGGGCTGGAGAAAGAAATGGCAAACCACTGCAATATCTTCGAAAGGAAACCCAAAAGGGATCATGAAGCATCAGATGTGACTGAAAAACAACTAAACAACAGTATAAACCTTAGCTACTATTATTAATGAGAGATCCAGGGATGGGATCACATCTTGTATGGCTTTTGAATCACTAATAATATTATCCAAATCTAATTCATATTAACTGACAGCCTATACATTTTGGGCAATTCCCTTTTTAAAATAGAATTTTGTTGAAATCTTTTGTTTTTCCCCAATGCCTGTCCTTCTTCTTGTATCCTTTTCATAATCTCCTTTTGAAATGTGAATCATTAATATAAAGGACCATACCAGAAACTTATATTCTCTATAGCAGAGGTCCTTAACCTAGATCCTATTGATGTTGATGTGTCTAAAATTTAAGAGGTCCATGCATTTAAAAAAGTTTTAATAACTATACCTCAATATTATTGGTTTCCTTTGAAATCCTATGTATTTTATCTTATGCATTTAAACACATTAGTCTGAGATGAGGTTCATAGGTTTCATCAGACTGCCGAGAGAACCCATGGCACAGAGAAGGTTAGATCCTTTACAGGGTGGAGGTTAGAGGCACACCCCATTTCATTTCTACAACTCTGCTAGTTCATGTCTATAAATTTCCAATCTGTCCCAGTCTCTAGATGGCATTTCATTTCCAGTTGTCAGGTTTGAAAGCAATTACTCACTATTTATCTAATCCTGGAAAAAAAGCAATTTCAGTGAAAATATGTTAAAGAAAACAGAAAATAACTCATAAAAAGAGTTAGAAACTACAAATTTTGCCATGTCTCATGTTTCTCCTATAAGAGTTTCCATGTCTCCCTATTGCCCCAATGCTAACAATATCTTCCTATTGCCCTTCTTTTGGTCATTTAAAGTTGTTCATTATTTGGCTTCCATCTACCTTCCCTTGATAATTACATTTGACCTCCTTTCTCTCACTCTGTGTTCTAGTTAAATGGGCATATTTACTGACTGCTCTATGGAACAGATTCATCTCCCCTCTCCATTCCTTTTCACAATCTGACTCCATGATCCCTCCCTTCCACCTTTTAGAGTTCCCATATCTCTGAAAGGCTCTCTCCAATTGTTGTCTCCTTTTTAGCCTTTTTAGCCCTCTAGATAAGCAAATGTTTAACAACTGACTTGGCAAAAAAGCACCCCACAACATACTTTTAAGTTTAATCTACATCACTCACATTTTCTTCATCACTTTCTCAAGTATAGACAATCCTCAAAACAATATCTTAAGTCCTGATTTGTAGTATTTGTGAATTTCAGAGGTGTAAATGCTCACTATGTAAATTTAACAATCAGCTCTTGGGAGGTTGGAGGAGTTGACTCTTACACATCCCTACCAAGTTGTTTTTGCCCCATGACCCCAAATTTTGAGCAGCAAGGTGGTGCAGTGGATAGAATGCTGGGACTGGAGTCAGGAAGACTCTTCTTTCTAAGTTCAAATCTGGCTTCGGGCACTTACTAGCTGCGTGACCCCGGACAAGTCACTTAACCATATTTGCCTCAGTTTCCTCATCTGTAAAATGAGCTGGAGAAGGAGATGGTAAAATACTCCAGGATCTTTTCCAAGAAAACCCCAAATGGGTTCATGAAGAGTCAGACATAACTGAAAAATGACTCAGCAATGACCCCACATTTACTTCCTATTTATTTCTTATTGACTAATGTTGTTTCTCTCCTATAGAAAAGAAGGCCCATGATGGAAGGACATGTTTTAGCTTTGTCTTTGTATCAACAGGGTCTGACAAATAGAAAGTACCCAATAAGTACTTATTGCATTTAATTGAGCTGTTGGATTGACCTAGTGGGTTGCAAAGTTAATTCTTCCTATTCCTAATTATATTTTCACCTTTCATGCACTCTTTGTAGTTCATGGAGTAATAAGAATAATAATTTACATTTGTCTGAGACCTTCAGTTTTCAAAGACCTTTCACAGAACTTATCTTGTTTTTTTTCTTAACAATAATCACTTGATGGAGGCAGGTCTTACATATTTTTTTTCTATTTTATCCCTTTTACAGAGATACAAAGACTCAGGGTGGTTGGATCCTTTGTCCACAGGTAGGGAGCTAGTTTATGGCAGAATTGGAGCTAAAGGTCCAGTCTCCATATGCCTATTCCTGGCTTCTTTCTGCCACTCTGCCACAGATAGAAGGGCACTGCCAAGGAATGTGGTGAGGAGGGCCTGAGACCTGGCAGGATGCCTTCAGAGGTTATAACTCAAATACTCCTTGTATTCTAAATACCCTTACTAGGAAAAAATAATGTTTTCTTTCAAAGAAATACAAAATTAATAATTTCTGAACTTATATTTATTTAATGCATTACATTGTAAGCTCCCTAAAAGTAGAGACTATCTTTCCTTTTTCTATTTGTATTCCCAGCCCTTAGCACAGTGCCTGGCACATAGTAGGAACTTAATAAATGTTTATTGATTATTTGATTGATAGTGTTTACAGAGATCTTTATTCCTTTAAATATTTGTTGAGAACCTCCTGTGTTTAGGGGGCATTGTACTACATGCTGGAGGGGAAAGAAGAAGGGAAATATAAGATTTAGCAAAGACACAATGTCTGCCTTCAGGGAGCTTATGGTCTAATAAGGCATAACTTTTCCAGCTCACTTCTTTGCATATACTTAGCTCTGCTTAGCGTCAACTTCCTAGAACGAGATGTTTCCAGGTTACCCCCTGATGTCTGACTCCCTTTCCCAGATTCCTTTTATGTATTGCTGCCCACCATTAGATTGTAAGCTCCTTGAGGGTAAGGGCTATCTTTTTATATGTATATTCAGAGCCTAGCACAGTGCCTGGAACAGAATAGGCACTAAAAAATGTTTATTGAATTAAATTATTGAATTGAGTAAGCCCAGATAAATATAATATGTTATATGCTCATTAAAAATAATTGTGGTACCAAAGCACTGATTTCAAATCCTACCTCCAATGCTTATTTCCTATGTTGTACTAGGTAAATCATTTGATCTCCTTGAGTTTACTTCTATATCAAATGGTTAGCTCAGTGATGTCAAACTCAAATAAATATGGGGGTCTAGAATCTATACCTAAGGCTCTCTGCAGGTCATATGTTTATGTAGTTTAAATATGATATTATTTATGTTTTGTTATATTTAATGTATTTTTCTAAATATTTCCCAATTCCATTTTAATCTTGTTCAGGCTGCTCTTGGGAATGTTGTAGATGCACCCTTCTAGACTAGAGAATCTCTGAGCCCCTTCTCCAGCTCTAGGTTTATAATCTTATGAAAAGTGCAAACCAAAGGACTAAGTAAAATTTTTTTGGGGGGGGGAGGGATTTGTAACTGACAAGAAGAATCAGGGAAGGCTTCATGAAGGAGGTGGCATTTGAGTTCAACCTCTTGATAATAGGAATAAGTAGGGATTCAACATGCAAAGTAGAGGTGGGATGAGGCAGGGACAGAGAATAGTAGGAATGAGGAGCAGAGAGTGTAATCCAATTTATCTGGAGCACAGGGGACTATCCACAGAGGGCACTGATATATAGGAAATAATGACTGATATATTGTATTATAAGGGGCCTTGAATGTCAGAGAAGGGAGACTGACCTCAGAAGAGAGTAGAGAACAACTGAACACTACTTGCTGAACATTTACATATGTGATCTCTTTTTCTGGCTCTGGTCCCTTGCCTTTTTCCCTTTTAAGGTGGCTGTTTTCCAAGGTTAAATTCTTAGTCTCTCTCTCTATTTTCTCTATGCTGTTTCCTGTGACTGTCTTATTCAATTCTATGGCTTCAACTACCACCTCTTTGTAGATGGGCATCTAAGTGGCACAGTGGACAGAGTGCCTGACCTGGAAGTCAGGAAGACCTGAGTTCAAATCCAGCCTCAGACACTTACTAGCTGTGTGACCTTAGGCAAGTCACTTAACCCTTTTTGCCTCAGTTTCCTCATTTGTAAAATCAGCTGGAGAAGAAAATGGCAAACCACTCCAGTATCTTTGCCAAGAAAACTCCCAATGAGGTCACAAAAAGTAGGACATAAAAGTTTTTTGATTAAATGATCTCTTGAATCAATTTCTGTCTTTTCTGTTGCTAGGGCCAGCACCTTAATGGAGTTCTCATACATCTGTGGATTATTGTAATATCCCTCTGTCTCCCTTACCTCAAATACTCTAATTTGTTCTTCTCATTGCTACCCAAATGATCTTCCTCTGGCATAATTCTAATCATGGTACTCTCTGCTCAAAAGACTTCTAAGGCCAATACTGAATAAAATTCAAATTCTTTTTCTTGGAATTTGAAGTCTTCCACCTTATATCCTATTTATCTTATCCATATACTCTATTCTTTATCCAAGCTGGGGTATTTTATGTGCCTTGACACAACCTCTATTTTCCTATGAACTTTTGTTCATACCATTCTCTATGCCTGGAATATTGTACCTTCTTGTCTTCACCTGCTGGATTTCCACCCATCTTTTAAAGGCCATCTCACCTACTACTTCCACACAAATCCTTTCTTTACCTCTCTTGCCATAAATCATTCTCACATGTGGTATTAGGTGTGGATTCCTAAAACATGTCCTTACGTTGACAGGGTAGTGTCCTAGTCAGGATCAAGCTAGGAACTTAGTCAAAACTGTTTTCTGAAAGTCCTTGTTACAAACTCACCCCTTATGGGAAAACACTGATGCTTTGAAATGAGGGCAGGGATAGAGGGACAAGGGAGAGAAGAGATAGAAGGAATGACAGCACCAGATGCCAGATACCTGGTTCAGAGTCACACAAAAGCACCTTTCGATCTACTTGTTTCCTTCTGGTTAAAGTACCAAGGAGACCTGCCCAAATCATGGGAAACAGAAATATATTTAGCTATGACAGGAAGATACTCAACAAGGTAGGCATTAAGGAGATCTCTAATTCATCTGGGTGAACTTGCCCTGCCTTGGTGACCCATCATGATCCACCAGCCAACCATCACAGCTTGACCAGAGCTCCTCATGGCTACTTTGTACTCAGGCGATAGAGAAGTGACATCAACAATGTAAGCCATTAGCGCTCTAAGTAAATCAAGTCTTGAGGAAGCTCTCTTTTTAAGGAAAAACTAGCCCAACTTGCATGGGGTGAGGGGTTAGGATATTGCTTTTACTATGACAGGAATACAGGGTGTCCTGCAAGTCTTGGTGTACTTTAAATCTTAAAAACCAGAGAGTGTTTGCTATGGTCAAGGATGGCACAGGCTGTGTAATTTTTCATCTTTGTTTCTATAGTACCTAGCCTAGTACTTTGAACATTGTAAATGCTTAGCAAATGTTCCATCTCTGACATGGATATTTATTAGTATCTAGGAAATTACCCAGGCGAGTCAGTGAAGCATAGTGGGAAGATTGTTGGTATTGAAATCAGAACCTGAGTTTCAAGTCCCAGGTCTGATAACTGATAGCTATATCTTTACTTTCTTCCTCTGTAAAATGGAGTTAGATACTGTCATGGCATCCTACTAGAGTTGCTGTTGTTAGAAAAGTACTTTCTTAGTGCTGAAGTACCATATAAATGTGTGGATTTCTGTGATTATTAATTATATTCCTTATACTATTTCTTTCAAAGTGCTGTGGGGAAAAACATGCTGTTAACACTAAAGTAAAAGGTAATTTTGTAGCTATCATCACATTTATTATAACCATATTGGAAACTTGGGTATTAGCATCTAACTGTATAGATGAGCCCCTAACTATGTAAACCTGCTGGTTGGATTCAGAAGATCAACAATCCTTTCAGGTAGGTACCTCCGTATGGAAGCTGAGGCTGAGAAAGGATGAGCAACTTTCTCAGGGTCACACAGATAGTTACTAGTATCTGAATCAGCATTTGAACTGGGTTTTTTCTGATTCTAAGTCTAGTAATTTTTCTACTCTATCACCTAGTAGTTCCACTTTCTCTGACTTATTTCTGAGTAGTATGATGGACCATGGAATAGGACAGTTAATGAAGAAAAGTATGAGGGATGTTCTTTCTGCTCTCCTATGCCACAATAGATAGACTTTTCTTGTGCCAACCCTGCTTGTTTATGAGATGTTGTTGTCATCGTTCACTTATTTAGTTGTGTCTTACTCTTCATGACCCCATTTGGGATTTCCTTGGTAAAGATCCTGGAGTGGTTTGCCATTTCCTTCTCCAGCCCATTTTACAGATGAGGAAACGGAGGCAAACAGGCTTAAATAACTTGTCCAGTATCACACATCTAGTAAGTGTCTAAGGCTGGATTTGAACTTTGGTCCTCCCAACTCCAGAGCTGGCCCGCTGGCCACTGCACCACCTAGCTGTCCACTACCTATGGAACTTTGGGCAAATGATTAAACCTCTCTGGGCCCTATTTGCTCATCTATAAAATGAAAGTGTTGAGTCAGTTGACTTAGTTGTAAATCCTATCCAGTTGTAAATCCCTTTGATCTCACAATCCCAATGCAGGGCTTTTTAGGAGGAAAGAACATGGTAAACCTTAACATGTCAGCTTTTATTATTCTGTATATATTATCTATATCACAGGGTTATTGTTGCCCTTACATAAGATCATGCATGTGAATAGTGGATATAATTGTACTATTAATTATTTCCATTAAAGAAACCACCTGAGTCACCTCTAGAAACAGCTCTCAAAAGATGCTGTCACGACTCTGCACTCTACGGCCCCTGATTGGTGACCTTCTGTAATTCCATAGTTTATATAGCTTGACCAGAAGGATTTCCAAAACAACCTCAAAGATCCATTCTCTTGGCATTCTCCTTTGCTTCTGAGAATATTCTAAAGAAAAATAGAACTTGAGTATTTCCCTGACACAGCCCATTAGTTTTCCAGTTTATAATGGTCTCAAAAAACCCAAACTAAGCTGAGGCAGAATAATGATAATGGATATTAATGAAAATAACAGGAAAGGAATGGCAGCAGGAAACTTACATTTTCGTTGGCCCAGGTATGGAGAGGGCTCATCAGATTGTCAGTTTTTATTTTTCCCTTGAGAAGACTGCTCACCTAAGGAACAGAAAATATGTTTTGATCTATGAGCTCAGACAGTAGATGAGAACAAGAATAGAGTTTCACAGGCTACTTTTTTCAAAGGGAACCCAATTTCCTTGCTGGAATATCAGCACAGACACAGCTGGCCTCCCACTTCAGCTCAGTAGGTGTCTACCCAGTTTTTTAGGTTTCTCTGTTTGTTATTTGTGTGTTCTTTTTCTATTAAAAAAGAACATTGGGTCAGGATGGAGTAGTGGAAATAAGAATGGATTTGGATTCAGGGGAACTGGGTGGGTACCCTGGCTCTTCTATTTTTACCTGGGTGAATCTGGACAAGGTATTTAACTTCTCTGAGCCTCAGTTTAATTCTCTGTAGCCATCGTTCTGTGCTCACTCCTTCATCTCACATTAGCATTGAAGGATGGGTTGCTATTACTACTCTTCAGATTCTAGGAGTAGTCTTATGGTTGGCCAGCTTCCTGATATGTGTAGCTCATGAGCCCCCACTGATTTGCTTCCCCCTGACAATCAGCCAGTAGACTTAGTTCTTAGCAAACATATTTACTCAAATAGTACAACAAGAACATAGCCTGGAGTCCACTTTCCCCCTAATAACACACAGACACACACAAATACACAGACACAGACATAGACACACACATATACCTATATATATATATATATATATATATATATATATATATATATATATATATATATATATATGAAATATACAAGGGGAAGAGTGGTCATGAACTTTCAATGATAGTGATACATATAAGGAATATACCTTGTCAAAACAACTCACAAGACTTAGGTGTCCTTTCTTTCTCCAGAGGGTCCTCTAGAAATTAAATGGGGTTGGGTTGTATTGCTGTTCAGGTAGGCTTATTACATTACAGTGTTTAAGTTGAATTAGTACGATTTGTTGGTAGGTTGGGTCAAGCAAGTCACTCAGTGGCTATCAAAATACATCAGGTGGATTATTTGGCTGCTATTGTTTGGCCAGACTGAGCCAAGCAGAAAACTTAGCCACTCATATCTTTATAGAGTATGCTATTTTCTACTGGATGGATGAATTAACTGTACTCCCTGGGCTGGTTCTTCTTTGTAGTCTTCACTACCTCTAGCCTCTGGCTTGGCTGGTTACTATAGAATTCTTTGCAGCTGGAATATTACACTGATCTTTTTAGCAAGGGAAAATGACCCTTAAACAAAGATTGGCAGAAGGCTTTCCTCTTTGACTACTAAATCAAAACTTTAGTTCTGAGGTCTAGTTTCTCTAGGCTAGAAGGAATCTTTCCCATTTAACAGTTCTTCATGGGTCAGCTAGATGGCACAGTGGCTAGAGCACTAGGCTTGGAATTAGGAAGACTCATCTTTGTGAATTCAAATCTGACCTCAGACACTAGGGTCACTAGGCAAGTCACTTAGCCCGTTTGCCTTAGTTCCTTATCTGTAAAATGAGTTGGAGAAGGAAATGGCAAACTCTTTTGTCCAAGAAAATCCAAATTAGAGTCACAAAGAGTTGGACATAACTGAAAAATAACTCAACACACACACAATTCAGAGGTGGCTTCCCTTAATGAGAGATTCATCTTTAATCATGGTGCTCAGTCCAGTTACGCTTCCTAGACTCTTGTTGGGTTTTATGGTGATATATGGCTTGGAACAAGGTATGGAATAGTTCTGTACCCTGGGACAAATTCATTGTCTTCTTGGCCTCTTCCTATGCAATTGAACTATTTAAACTCAGACTTTTTTATGTTGTAGAATAACATCTTGGCATATAAAAGGCATTTACATTTCAGTGTCTCTTCTTCCCCCCTCCCCATCTTGTAGCTCTGCTAAATCTCAAAGGGTGAGATTATTATGCCTCTTTAAAATGAGGGGATGCATCCAGATTGACTCTAAGGATATTTTCCTCCCTATAGTTGATTAAAATAGAAACAATTAGACTTCTGTGGCTGCAAAGTGATCCCTTTTTAACATAGAGCTATGATTTTACTAGTATGGTGAAGAGGTGGTGAAGAAGCAATCATCACTAGTACAAGTCAGCACCTCCTTTTCCATTTATTATAATACAAAGTTCCTGAGGCCTAGAGAGGTTAAGGGATTTTCAGAGAAAGGATTTGAACTCAGGTCTTCCTCATTCAAAAACCATCTCTTTATCCATTAGGCTATCCTACTAACAAAAAGAGAATAGCTCCTCCAAATGAGAACTCTTTGTGAAGTAGGTTTGCTCATAAATAGAGCTTTTACTTGATCTTACCAAATCCCTTGGGTTTTGAGCCAATTGTGGGAAAACTATTGAGGGCTTCTCAGTTCATTTGGAGGCATCCCAGAGTAGGAGTTAGATGGTTTGCATTTCAGTCATGTGTTTCATGCTATTTATGTGACATTTGGCAAGTCACATCCTTTCAGTGCCTCAGTTTCCTAATTTGCAAAATTAGAGATGGTGAGTAGAAGAAATCTCATCTAAGATCCCTTCTAGCAAGCTACGACACCAAGTCTCAGTAAGCCATTTGCTATTAACACTAGAATATTAGCATGCATAGGGCTTAGAGATTTGACCTTGAAGCCAGGAAGACCTAGGTTCAAGTCCCACCTGTGACACATACTGACTATGTAACCTGGGCAAGTTACTACTCATTGCTCAAGGTGATTCTTTTTTTTTTTTGAGACAATTGGGGTTAAGTGACTTGCCCAGGGTCACATAGCTAGTAAGTGTCTGAGGCCATACTTGAATTCAGGTCCTCCTGACACCAGGGCCAGTGGTCTGTCCACTGTGCCACTCAGCTTCCCCTTCAAGGAAATTCTTTAAGACAATGAGTTGTAGAATGCATGCCAGCTGGGAGTAGTGCACAGAGTTTTATCATCTAGGAGTTCTGTCTATCAAACAAACTATTCCCTAATGCCATTATTGACTCCAGGGTTAACATTATCATGAACTCATAGGCCAAAGTGAACAACTAGGAGATGCTTAAGTTCAGAGGTACTGCAACTTTGATGAGGCAGAGAAGGAACATGAAGAGACACCATTAAAAGTGACAAAGTCCAGTAGCCAGGAACAGCAAAATTTCTAATCTAGGTGATGGCACCTGACATTTCTATTGATAACTTCATTAATTCCATGTTACCAATATCATCCACAGACACTGAAAAACCCACATTAATCACCTGGGAGAAAAGCAATAATGCCCACATGGCAGCCTGGCAAATGTCTGCCACTTAGAATATTTTAGCCTTTATTGGACCATGTCAGAAACCGATCTTTTGTTCTCTCCCACTGGAATTATCTGTTGCCTAAAGGACAGTAACTCTGACAAAGGGAAAGACAAGTAATACCCTTCCTTCATGAAATTGTTGGCAATGGATCCAGCCCTTCAGGCAAGGCAACAAGGGCCCTAATGGGAAAGGGGAGGAAAAATGAAAGAGAATGGAGGCTTGTCTACTGGGTGACAGCTCTTTGAAAGGAATCATTTAGCATTTTGCTTTTTTCCTTCCTTAAGAGAATCAAAATGCAGAATTTCTATGAATACAATTAGATGATGATGATGATGATGATAATGAAGATGATGATGGTGATGATGACAATGAAGATGATGATGTTGGTGATGATGATGATGATGGTGATAATGATAATTAAGATGATGATGATGATTATGGTGATGATAATAGTGATGATGATGATGGTGATGATGATGATGACAATGACAATTATTATTTCCCTTCTATCAAACAGTTTATTTTAAACTATTTAAATTGTTTTCTCAATTATCTTTTTGCCTCATGATAAAGAAGAGACTGTTTGCATTAACTTTTTGAAATTTCTAGAGGGAATGATATGCCAAAAATATATTATGGCAGGCATGTTTTGGGGAGCACTTTTTATAAATAAGAATACTAACTGTGGAGTCTGTGATTTTGTGTTTAAATCATACCTATGATGATTACTACTTGTATGACCCCAGGCAAGTCATTTAATTTCCTGGGCCTCAGTTTCTCCATCTATAAAATGAAAGATTTGGACTGGATCAGTGGTGGGGAACCTACAGCCTTGAGGCCACATGTGGCCCTCTAAATCCTCAAGTGTGGCCCTTTTACTGAATCCAAACTTCACAGAACAAATCCCTTTTGTAAAAGGATTTGTTCCGTGAAACTTGGACTCAATCAAAAGGCCACACCCAAGGACCTCAAAGTTCATATGTGGTCTTGAGGCCATAGGTTCCCCACCCCTGGAATAGATAGATTCTGGTGTCACATGATGGGCTGGAAATAGCTAAGATGATGAGAAAACAGATTGTTACATTTTCAACATGAGAATTTATGCCCTTGAAATCAGCAAATGCTGTAATTCCTAAATGCTACAATTAAAGACTTGATTTGTGGATTATTGAGAACACAGGTGTCAAACATGTAGCCAGTGGGCCACAGGCCCTGAGTGGGCTTGAATCAGATTGTAACTGGGAGAGGGTGGAACCAAGATGGTAGAGTATAGGCCAAGATTCTCACATAAAGGAGGCATGTAAAAAAGAGCTTTTATAGTGGAGGGGAAAATGGGGGTGTGGCAGGCAGTGCTTGAATTTCACTCTTATTGGAATGATTCAAAGAGGGAAGAATACATGTGCACTCACAGGCACAGACACATGTACTCATTTGGGTATAGAAATCTATTTTACCCACAAGGAAGACAGGATGGGAAGAGAATAAAGGATATTTGCTGGGATGGGAGGTAATAAGGCAGAGAGAGGATTGGGGAGACAGTGGCCAGAAAGCAAGGCAGATTTTTAAGGAGGGACAGTATAAAAAGAGAAAGAGAAGAATAAACAAGAAAATAGGACAGAGAGAAATATACAGATAATAATCACAACTGTGGATATGAATAGAGTGAGCTAGCCTATAGAATGGAAATGGATAGCTGAATAGATTGGAAACGAGAATTCAAAAATATGTTGTGTTCAAGAGACACACTTGGGAAAGAAAGACACTCAAGGAGTTGAAATGACAGGTTAGAGCAGAGTCTATTAAGCTTCATCTGAAATGCAGAGGGCAGGGGTAGCAATCAAGATCTAAGACAAAGCAAAAAGAAAAATAGACTTAATTTAAAGAGATAGTGAGGGAATCTGCATTTGCTACAGGATACCATAGACAATGAAGTAATGTCAAAACATTTTGAAGCAAGTTTCTCTGATGAAGGCCTTGCTTTTCAAATATATACTAAATAGAATAGAATCAAATTTATAAAAATAAGAGCCATTACTCAATTGATAAATGGTCAAAGGATATGGACAGGGAGTTTTCAGAAGAGGAAATCAAAGCTTTCTATAATCAAATTATAAAAATGCTCTAAATTCCTATTGGTTAGAGAAAGGAAATTAAAACAACTCTGAAGTACCACTTCACACTTATCAGAAATAACAAATGCTGGAGGGGAGGAAGAAAAATAGGCACATTAGTGAATTGTTGGTGAAGTGCTGAACTGGCCCAACCATTCTGGAGAGCAATCTGGAACTATTCTCAAAGGGTTATAAAACTGTGCATACCCTTTGATCCAGCAACACCAGTACTAAGTTTGTACCCCAATGAAATTAAAGAAAAAGGGAAAGGACCTATATGTACAAAGATATTTATAGCAGCTCTTTTTGTAGTGACAAAGAATTGGAAACCAAGAGAATGCTCATCAATTGGGGAATGGCTAAACAAGGTCTGACATATGATTGTGATGAAGTAATATTGTGTTGCAAGAAGTGATAAGGAGGGCGGTTTCAGAAAACAATAACAACCATAACACGTGGCAAGCCCTCCATGACCTGATGCAAAGTGAAGGGAGAAGAACTGGGAGATCATTGTGTACATTGTGTGCAATGTTGTAATGATGATCAACATGAAACACTTGGCTACCATATCAGTTCAATGATCCAAGATAATTCCAAAGTACTCAGAAAAATGCTATCCACCTCCAGAGAGAGAGAACTGATGAACTCCAAGTGCATATATATAATATGTATATATTTGCAAAGTATAATTTATTCATTTTCTTATTTTAGCTTTGTTCCCCCCACAATATAGCTACTATGCCAACATATTTTGCATGATTTCACATATATAATTGATATCATATTGTTTACCTTCTCAGTTGGTGGGGGTAGAAGGAGGGAGAAAAAGTGGAACTAAAAATTTAAGTAGAGAAGAATGTTTAGAAAGTAAACAACTAGCAGTGAATAGAGCACCAGCACTGAAATGAGGAGGATCTGAGTTCAAATGTGACCTCAGACACTTGACACTTACTAGTTGTGTGACCTTGGGCAAGTCACTTAACCCTGATGTACTAAAATAAAGATGTTAATAATTCAGATTAAATTTAAAATTATATTTTGTGTACTCTTTTTCCCTTTTGGAGTCAGCTGTTAAACGTTTACCAACACACTCCTGCTTCTCTTTCAATATCAGTGATCCTATGATTATGAAAGATCATGAAACACTTTAATCGGAGAAGAAAATTAAATATTTACATGGCAAGCACAGTATATGGGATACCTCAGTATGGAAACAACATTCTTATGACTTGGCTTGGAAATCGTATACTGACTATATTTGTACAAAACCAAGCTCCCCTCCCCTCTTTTCTCTTCCCTCTTTCCCCCTCAAAAAACTGGCTTCT
>NW_027185655.1:19656461-19668259 GCF_028583685.1 Petaurus breviceps papuanus | reverse complement strand
CTCCCCTCTTTTCTCTTCCCTCTTTCCCCCTCAAAAAACTGGCTTCTATAAAAACTAAGTGGTCTTATTCTTAGGGAATTACAGTGAAAGTGACAAAGATAAAGACAGTAGTGATGATGCAGGATTCTTTTTTTTTTTCTGGTGCCTAAGTGATTACAAATTGCTGTCTTCCCAATAACCCTGTGAGGTGGTCAGCTCAAATATTATTAGCCTCATTTTAAATGTGAGGGACATTGAAATATAGAGAGGTTAACTGAATTGCCCGGGACGATAGAGCCAGTAAATGTCAGAGGCAAGATTTGAGCCCATATTTTCTACACTGGAGCCAAGAACACATTTCACTATTCTATGAATAAAGTATGTTTATTTGAATGGAAAGAAGTATATGCAAGAGTGGGGTTAAAACTACTTCTAATCAGAATGACACCTTAGGTAGATAAGAACACATCTTAGTGGTCAGTTAAATTAAATAAGTAACAAATAAGTAATTAAATAATTTATTATATAATAATTTATTATTATATTACATATAATAATATATTATATGTAATATAATATTATAATAATATATAATAAATTAAATAAGTAACACATTAAAAGACATTTGATTAAAACAATTGATGCCAGATGAAGAATGCTCCAGTTGGCCGTGGGATTTCATTATGCCTTCTGGGTGCTGTATAAAAGCACAGATTTATCTGGAATAAGAGGTTTTCCAGATATTTGAGCAAATGTGGCTTTCTGATGTATTACTGAAAAGAAACCACTTGGCAGGAGGGTGCTGGTGAAGGAGAGGACTCAACTTTGACCTTAGTCATGTTCCCTTTCTCCTGAGGAGGACCTTGAGAGCTCAGAAGTCATTGAACTTCCTATCACTGTGCTAACTGGTGTCCCCAAGTCAACTGGAGGTTGGACATTGGGATCCAAGGGCAGATGGGAGAAAAAGACTTTCATCAACTGGTGAGCTAGCCTTATGATATGTGTGCTTTCTCTATACTGGGCTCTTCCCATACTCATGGGCTAGTGTGTCAGAGACTTTGGGGGAAGGGAATAGGTATTTTGTCAAATTGTTTTTATTTTAACGTATTTTTTTAATGTATCACATTAGTTAATATCTCTTGCTAAAAATTACTTAGATTGGCTAGCTAAATGATTCTTAAATAATAAATTTAGAGGAAAAGCATACCAGTGGGGGTTCAAGTCTATAGCATTAGAGAATCACCTTTGACCCCCTTTGTATACTGTTAGAACCTTGAGAAGAAGCTATAACCAAAATCTAGGAAGTTGACTTATCAGTAGGAATGTGAATTGAGAAAAGGATACCTCAGAACTTCTATGGGCTATATATGTTAAAAATGTCTTTCTCACTAAATAATAAATTAATATGTGTGTATGTGTATGAATGGTATCCATTATATACACACAGAGCTGTGCACATGCATGTATATGTTTATGTATGTGTGTATATGGATAGATAGATAGATAGATAGATAGATAGATAGATAGATAGATAGATAGTGTCCCAAAGGTCTAAGTGCAGTTTTAAGTTATTGAAGCCTAAAACTACACTAAGACTTTTGGAACATCCTACATACATACATACATAATGTTTATATATATATATATACATACATATACACACATATGCATAATGGGTATAGAGCATGCAATGTAAATATATAACATATATCATTAATAGTATCACAATACATTATGAATGTCCATAGCATTATATATACATATACACATACACATGTATGCGTGTATATATGTATATATTCTACATTAAAAAATCTTTTCTTTTAGGGGTATGTTCCATATTCAGGGCAGCCTATATTCAGATTAATATGATCCTTGCCACATAATAATTTAACCTTTTTTTCAATTAACTCAACATCTATTCAGATGTCCATTCAATTATAGAGCTATGTTCCTTGCCTCTCATATCAAAAATGGTCTCAAATTCCCAGAATCAACATTGAAAAGTTCAAGCAATGTTTGATTTGAAGAATGCTAGCCCAGCAAGAAAATCATAAAAGAAAGTGGGGGGTGGATAGATTTTATGTCAGAAGTTTTTGGTTTTGTCATACTCTTAATAGTTATGGGATTTGGATTTTGATGAGGTTGGGCTAGTGTGGAAAGCTACTGGAAACATTGCAGGTGACTTCAGAGACTACTTGACCTTGATTTTATTTTTGTTCAGAAAAAGAGGAGGTCTGTGTCTCTGGAGATTCTGTTTAGCTGTTTGAAAATTTTCCTAGCACATAATTATAAACATCTTCATCTTCCTATGTACCATTTGACAATGTTGACCATTCCTTTTCTCTTAAATTCACCTTATCCTTGCCACTCTTGGAAAGCAGGGTGGCACAGTGGATAGAGTGTTGTGTCTGGAGTCAAGAAGACCTAATTTCAACTACTCCCTCAGGCATTTCCTAGCTGTGTGACCCTGGACAATTCACTTAATTGCTGTCTGCCTCAGTTTCCTCAGCTGTAAAATGAGTATAATAATAATACCTACCTTATAAGGCTACTGTGAAGATCAAAGGCGATAGTATTTATAAAGTGCTTAGACCAGTTCCTGGCACATAGTAGGTATTTAATAAATGATTGTGTCCTTTCTCTCTACCACCATGATAATTCAGTCCTTTATTATGAATGAATGAAAAATCATTTATTGAGCCCTTACTATATGCCAAACACTGTTCTAAGCATGGAGGATCCTTCTACTTTCTGTATTTCTGTAATCGCTTTATATAAAAATCCATCCACCCTTTCAGGCTCAGCTGAAATGCTAATTCATTTGAGGGCAGTGGGTGGGGATATGATTAACGAAGACTGCATAAAGAATAGGCTTTTTCTTTCTCCTGAATACCCACACCTCTCCCTATTTCTCTCAAGGCATGTTTCATATTCTGTCCTCTATTACAGTTATTTTTGTACATATCTCTTCACCCCCTACTGAATTGTCCTTGCTTCTTGAAGGCAGGAAACATGCTTCATTTATTTTTGTATTGCCCAAGATACTTTGCATATAGAGATAAATAAATATTTTTTAATGAATACGTTTCTGAATATACATATTAAAATATCCTATCTTGTTACCATTTATATATGTAGTTTATCAGTTCATTTTAGTGCTAGAAATTGAGAACATGCTCTGTTGAGAGAAGTTTATGAATGTCTGTCCAAAAATACAGTTAATTCTTCTGATTCTATTTCCAAGATAAATTTGGTTGTTTTGGGGTAGAAAACTATTAAGGAAAAGTGTTTTTTTAATTGGAAAATATACCCAGAGCAAAGTAGTGTAGGTTCCTAAAGGAGTTCTGACTTGTGACTTTTTAGTGGGCGTGATGAAAAAAATAGATGGAAAAGAGGCCTTGGGAAGACTGACTTGAAATGGAGTATGTAGCGACTTCTTACCTGCCATTAAAAAGCTTGATCAAAACAAAATCTAATCACATTAGACAAAATAAAAAGTCTAATCATATTAGACTAAGTTCAGTAGGACAATTCCCAGTAGTAATAATAGCCAGTATTTTTACAGAGCATAAGGCCCTCAGAGATAGGTGCCATTGTTATCCCTATTTTACAGATGATGACACTGAGGTGAACAGAAGTTAGGTGTCTTGACTAGGTTCACATAGCTAGTAAGTGAGACCAAATTTGAACTCAGCTTCTCCTGCCTTCAAGCCCTGTGCTCTATCCATTGTGCTACTTAAGTGTCCCATGAAAGGAAGGAATGTCTTCATTTCCAAATGAGGTACCTATGAAATCCAAACATACCTGGTAATTTAGACACATTTTAATTTACTACTGGATGTTAATGGGCTCCTTTTTGTTTTTAGGCAAAAACCTCTCTCAGGTATTTGAAGTCCTTCAGCCAACATTGTGCATTGTTCCCCTTCCCAGAATCTATGACCTCATCAAACTGGCCTCCCCATTCACAACATTCTATCTCCCATTTCTATGAGCTTTGCATAGATATCGTAAGCCCCCTTTACTTCTACCCTTAGAATCCCTGGTTAGCTTCAGGGCTCAGCTTAAGCACCCCCAAGACCTATCTTACTATCCTCAGTAACTAGTGTCCTCTCCCTCAAATTATATTTAAATATCATATTAAATCATCTAATCGATAAATGGTCAAAGGGTATGAACAGGCAGTTTTCCAATGAAGAAATCAAAACAATTTATAGTCATACAAAAATGCTTTAAATTATTATTGATTAGAGAAACACAGACTGAAACAACCATAGGATATCATTTTACATCTGCCAGATTGGCCAAAATGATAGAAGAGGAAAGGGACAAATGTTGGACAGCACGTGGAAAAATTGGGACACTAATTGGTTGTTGGTGGAGGTGTGAACTAATCTGACCATTTTGGAGAGCAATGAGGAATTATGCCCAAAGAGTAATCAAACTACCTATACTCTTTGACCCAGAAATATCACTACTTGGTCTATTTCCAAAGATGATTAGGGAAAAAGGAAAAGAACTTGTATTTTCTAAAGTGTTTATGGAAGCTCTCTGTGGTGGAAAACAATTGGAAATTGTGGGGATGCTTGTGAATTGGTGAATGGCTAAACAAGTTGTGGTATATGATTTTGATGGAATACTACTGTGCTATAAGAAATAATGAGCTCAATGATTTTAGAAAAAAATGGGAAGATTTGCATGAAATAATGAATAGCAAAATGAGCAGAATCAAGAACACATTGTATACAGTAACAGAAATATTGTTTTAAGAATGACTTTAAGAGGGGATGGCTAGGTGGAGCAGTGAATAAAGCAAGGCTTGGAGTCAGGAGGACCCGAGTTCAAATCCAGCCTCAGACACTTAACACTTACTAGTTGTGTGACCTTGGGCAAGTCACTTAACCCCAATTGCCCTGCCTTCCCCCCTCCAAAAACAAAAACAAATGACTTTCAGTGATTAAGTCATTTTGACTATTATAGATACCCAAATTAACTATAAGGGACACATGAAGAAAGATGCTCTCTGAATCCAGAGAAAGAACTGATAAATAGAAGTAGGTATAGAATTATTTTACATATACATACTAACATATACACACCTATTTGTGTCTAGTAGTAGCTATCTCTAAGGTGGAGGTGGGAGAGAAGAAAGAAATTGTCTTGATAATTTTGTTATATATTTGAAAGGAATAGCAAGTTGTGTATAGTAGATTTGCAGTTTTTTGTACAATCATCATTTTATTGTATTTGGAAATGCCTGTTTCATGCCACAAATTAAAAATAAAATAAAAAGTATATATACATATATGTGTATATATATGTATACATACATGTATATGATTTACTTAGCAACATTTATGTAAGCTCCTTGAGGACAAGACTTCTTTCTTTCTTTCTTCTTTTTGTTTCCCCTTGGTATTCTCCAGTGCCTGGCATATGATAGACTCTTAATAAATATTTGTTGCTTAATTGAGTGGATGGATGGACATAGTTAATATCCTGAATTCCATTCTGGATCTTTTTCGCATGGAAAGGGTAAATGTTGAACCATATGTCAAATATAGGTGTTTCTGGACTTATATACTTCCTAACATAATTGACATTTGAAAGTCTTTAAGTCACCTCTCATTCTTTCTTCTTATCTTCAGCAGGGCTTGTAACACATTTTCAGGGCATTCAGTTCAGCATCTTCATTAAGCAAATATATTCCCATGGTTAATCTTACCTTAAAATGATTTCTGTTTTATTGGAATTCCTACTTGGCTATTTCCTTTGAAGTGTTGATTTCATGTCATTTTTACATTAATAAAATCTAAGTTAAAAATCCTGCTTATATACGATAAAAAAGGTACTTACTGGTCTCAGGAGATATTGTCTTGACAGTGAGAAGTTTAACACTTTCTTTATCTGATTGGGGCCTATTTATATTAGAAAGATTAGGTTAGCACCAAAGTAATTGGCATGATTTATCTGTGCAAAAATGTGCATACTATCAAGAAAAAAAAAACCCAACCACTTGTCTGTATCTATAGTTGATACCATGTCTATTCAAACATCCACACACAGAGGCTTTTAAGTCTCTTTTTTAACCAAGCCAAAAAAGATTCTATTCCATTCTGATACAAAAATATTCATCAGATAAAGAGCAAGGACCAAAACTAACAAATTCAGAGTAAATGCCATTAATTCTCCAGTACTAAAATAGAAAGTAAAGGAGATAGAAATGTTCCTACAGGTCCGAGCATTTTCTGGGCACTTGGTTCAATGGACAGAATGCCAGGCTTGGATTCAGGAAAACCTGAGTTCAAATTCGATTTCAGATACTTACTTGATATGTGAACCCAGACAAGTTACCTACCCTCTGTTTGCCTCTGTAAAATGGGGATGATAACACCCACCTCCCAGGGCTGTTCTGAGGAATAAATAGGATAACATTTGTGAAGTACTTGGTACAGTGATTGATCCATAGTAGGAACTAAATAAATGCTTGTTTCTTTCTCGCTCCTTTTCCTCTTCCTATATTTATCCTCAAGTCTCCGTCCTTAGTTCATGTAGACAGGCATATCGGGAAAGAGATTTTTTAAGGTTTTTGATACTCAAAAAAAATGACTATAACCTTTTATCTTTCTCAGTTGAGGTTAATTGAACTTTGCATAAATGCACATGTGCATTGGTTTTGTTATTCTCCTTTATAACTACTTAGATCTTTCTTTTATAACTACTTAGGTCTTTTCTCTCTCACCTTGTCTTTAATGGCCAGCCTATTTGCTTTCACCTATTTTGTCATTTTATACAAAGACTCTGCAGCCCCAGAGTCATTCCTGGAGATGAAGACAGGCAGGTCAGCCTTCAAATGTCATGTACAATTACTCTTTAAGCATGTGTCCATGGCTTGGTATAGTCTTGTTTATGTGTTGTAAATTTCCTTGGGCAAATTCTATTATAGGATCATACATTTAAAGGTAAAAGGGATCTTAGCAATCCCGGAATCCAGTCCTCTAATTTTACAGATGAGTAAACTGAGGCTCAGAGAGGTTAAGTAATATGACCAAGTTAAGTGATTTTTTTCCCCAACCCAATTCATTGCTATAAGGTATGAGTTGGAATTCAAACTGAAATCTAGCTTATTTTCTACTATACCATACTGTTTCTCTCTTTTTTTTGTGGGGGTGTCTTAATATTGAGAAATTCCTCTTTTTCTCAGGATAAATTTTCTGGATGTCCTCAATATGTTCCAACCCATCACCCTTCTCTTTAAATATTCTTACCCTCTACATATAGAGTTTCCACACACCTTTAATTGTTAGTCTGCCAAACTCTACAGAGTACATTTTCTATTCACTTCTGTACCGTCTGCCCTATCTCCTTTTGTGTCTTATCTTTCCCTAATAGATTATGAGCCCTTTGAGGGCATGGATTATTTTTCTTTTCCTTATTTATATCCCCAGCACTTAGAATAGTGCTTGGCATACATTAGGCACTTAGTAATTTGTGTGTGTGTGTGTGTGTGTTGTGTTGTACTTCTCCTGAAAAGAGAGGCACATAGCTCACATTTCTGCATTTCAAGTTTTACAAAATGCTTCCCTTAAAATACTGCCCTTGAGATTGGAAATAAAAATTTTATTATTCTTATCCTACTAATGAGGAAATTGAGGTTCAGGGAATTTAAATCACTAGCCCATGGTTTTGTGCTAATATTTGAAATGGGAGTTGTTCTCAGGTTTCCAGACTTTAGACTTCTTCTCTTTCTAACATACATTTCCTTTAAAAAAGACTTAGAGGATCATAGATCTAGAAATGCTCCAGAAGACATGTAGTCTAGAGCTTAGCTCAGTGCCTCAAATAGAAGGCAATTAGTAATTATGAATAATAAATGAAGTATTTATTGATTGATTTATTGATGATCCAACTTCCTCATTTTACAGATAGGAAAACTGAAAACAAGAAAGGTAAAGTGATGTACCCAAGGTCACACATATAAGTAAATAAGGCAAATAGAATTTGGACCCAGGTCCTCTGTGTATGAAGTCAATGGTATTTCTATAGCCCCATGCAAACTCTTAGCAACCCACCCTCAGCATTATAAACATGGCGGTACTTACTGGTCAGTTCCATTGTCTGGTGTACCTGGAATAAAATATAATAGGTGATTTGTGTTAGAACCCTAGCATTTTCCAGCTGGAAGGAAGCTTAGAGATTTTTTAGTCAAATCCCTGGCTGCAGAAAGACAAAATAGAATATAACTGCAACAACAATAATGACAAAACCCCTTTATTAACAGCTGCCAATACCTAAGGAATAATTCTGTGTGGTTTCAGAATTCTGTATTGATGTTCCTAGAACCAACTTACAGTTTCTTATTCCCCATAAACTATTTCCTGGGGTTTGGTTACCAGTTACAGAGGGATTTTGGTTACCAGTTATATATAAGGGGTTTCTGGTGTCCTCCTGATTAGGTCAGATTCAGAGACCTTCGTTCCCAAACGATGGAGGGAGATCTGAGTTTTTCTTGAGGCCCCATGATTCTCTGCAGCTGTGTGAGCATGCTGCCTATTACTGCAGGTCCTACAAATATCTAATGTCATTCAAGTGCTTCCAGGCACAATGGATGAAATTACTTTCCAGACAGGAGAATTGGATTTTCCACTTTCTCCTTTGTGCATTTCTCTTGCTTGGGATGCAAATCATAGTCTTTGCCGAGCAGCAATACCGCAAACTCCTGCTTGCAATTATCTCTCAAGGCAATGGTCGGAACTAGTCCCACAAAAACGTCACCCAAGATGTTGCTGAAGTTAATAAAATGCAGCTAGGCCCCTAAATGTACTGGGATCCATCTGGTAGAAAACACATGTGGGTATGGAATTTTACTTTTGAATTGACTATAACTGGCAAACAAATAGAGCCTTGTCCCTTGCTTGGGTCTCTGCATTTCACAAGGACCTTGTCTCTCTACCATTCTTTTGTAAGGGTTTTCTTTGGCCATCTTTCAAAAAAGGACTTTTTTTTTGTAGTTCACTCATTTTTTTACCTTGCCTGAAGCTACACAGGATTTTCTGAGGCCTTATTCTTTCTTTCATTAAGTAGCTTCCCTCTGAGATCACCTCTCATTTAATACATATATGTGTGTTGGGAGAATGGGAAGTGAGTTTGTATATTTGTGATTATACCTTCTAAACTAAATATTTTTTGCAAAAAAGCTGAAAGTGTTAAATACATATGTATGTATGTGTATATATGTGCACATATATACACATGCATATATATGCATATGTATGTGTGTGTATATGTATAGTTGTTTGAATGTTGACTCCCTTCAATGATTCAGTCTTGTCCATGTTCTTCCCAAAGTTTACCATGTATATTCCATCCAACATGCTCAAAGCTCTCCTCATTTTGCCCTGACACCATACAGAACATACTGACTTTCCACTTTTTCATTTTTGCCATGGGAGCAGCTCTCTTTTTCATCCTAGCATGCAATTTCTTAATTACATCCTTACCCCACTTCTTTGGAGTTCCTTATTGGTTATGTGTTACAGGATGGTCACACCCACCCATGTACCTCTCCATTATCCTCATTGTTAAAGTCATTTTAGTTTTTCAGAAGCAGTGGTGCACAGCTAACTTTCATTAAGCACTCAAAATAAAATGCCAATGTTGAAAAATGGGCCTATGCGTGCATGGAAAGCTTGGGGTCACTAAAAGAGGTCCAAGCACAATCCAGCTCTCTCTCTTTCTCCTTTCCAACTCTGTGCCAAGATCATTGTCCATCTGGATGGTCTGTCCCAGATGTATAAAGCATTTAGAAACATAAAAGTTGTCATGATCTGAGTAATATTCTAACTTCCTAATCCCCTGTTAGGATAATTTTTTATTTAAGGCATTGAAACCATTCTTGAAACTTGATTAGCTCAAGGGGTTAAAGACTCAGACTACTGGCATCCTCATTGCCTAGATATTGAAGAGCCAGGAGTAGCTCCTGGCATGCTCTGATGTTTGGCTGTTGGACCATGACAAGAGACATTTTTCATCCATTTGGTCTTTAGAGAGGCCAGTCTCCTTTGAGTGATTATGTTTCTTGTTGGAGGCTCTTTGATGTCCTGAAGTTTGATTCATTCATTACAATGTCACACATAAGGAGGAGAATTAGGAAGATGTTAAAATCTACAGGAAATTCCTCTTTGACCTGACCTCTGGACTGAATCTTCTCTATCATCATGACAAATGGGTATATTTGGTGTGCATTCAACTCCTTGCTTAATTCCTCAACCAATGCTTGTCAGTACTAATTATATTGTTATATCTTCTAAGGAATCCTGAATGATGTTCACCTATGGATTCAAGACAGTTTGCTCAAAAACACCTTTGTAGGTAATGTTTCATTCTACTGAATCAAAATCTTTTTGACAATCAACAATTAATACAATGGAATATTTTGTTCTACTTTTCAGTATGTTGTAAAATGTTGAGGATGGCCCATTGTTGAATATTGCTTGTGAATGCCTGTCCATTCCATCCTAATACCCTTGTTAAGGTATTAAGGGTACCTTCAATTCATGTATAGATTGATCTCATAAAACTTTTTTTTTATAGATGGGAGAGTAAGCATGTAGGTCAATAGTCATTGATATACTTGACTTACCTTTTTCTACTACTAACAAGGGCCAATATATTTTCCATCCTTTTGGCATCTTTTCCTTGTTTAAAAACCTTGTACATCAGTCCCTTAATGTCCTCACAATTGTATCACTTCCAGAATAATCCCTTCTCAGTGTATTTATCCAGTATAGCTGATTTTCTCTTCTTTATTCTCTTTAGTTCCATTTCTTCTTCTTCTAAAAACACTTCAGGGACTGTGCTGTTAGTTCCAATTATGGTGAATCCATCATCCTCAATGGAGAAAAAATTAATAAATATTTATTAAGAGCCCGAGTTAAAAAGAAAGGCAAAAGATAGTCCCTATTATCAAAGAGTTCATGATTTAACAAGAGAGGACAACATGTAAAAAAGAAACTAAAAAGGCATTGGGGGTAAGGGGAAGGAAAGGGTGCCCAGTGGACAGGGATTCATGATGAAATCCTGAGGCTGGTGGAAAATGACAAAATGGCTGTCCTGGGGCCCCTTGACAAAGGAGAATCTAAAAGGAGCTCTCTGAAGTCTGCCCTCCATCCTCTCTAATCAGGAGGGAGGGGTTATAGGGACAGGGTGTTCTGCGGCAGTGTGAATTTCAGAAGTGATGAAATTTTGTAAGATATTGAGTTCCTGGAGACTATGATGAAGTCCAGGAGAGCAGCTGGGTGGAAAATTTTCAGTTTTGAATATCCTTGGTTAGCAGGACATCTTGCCACACTTCCTTTAAACTGACTTTCCACTTTGCTGCCTTTCTCTGCTTTATATTTCTCTGCTCATACCATACATCATTCTTCTTCATAAAATTTGCAAGATGAATTTATATTTTCATCTAGTGTTGCCTTTGGTGGTCATCTTTCTCCATGTTATGTCAATAATTCAGATGTCTTCAGATTAAGACTAGGCTTTTTTTGGTCTCCTTATTGTGGTAGGTAATTTATGTTGGTTAAACTTTGTATGAAATTATTATAGTTGGTATCGATGTCAATTCTGATGTCCATTTCTTATATTTTTTATAAAATTACTTTTTAATATAATTCATGTTTCAATGAATTATTTTCACTTCATATCATTTTCTCAGTATTATTTCTTGTTCTTTCTGTTTTGGTTCTTTTTAAAATTTTTTTTTCCTTTTTGTTCTTGATCTTGTTGCTCCTCCTCCTCTTCCTCCTCCTCCTCCTCCTCCTCCT
>NW_027185655.1:19646467-19656361 GCF_028583685.1 Petaurus breviceps papuanus | reverse complement strand
TCCTCCTCCTCCTCCTCCTCCTCCTCCTCCTCCTCCTCCTCCTTCTTCTTCTTCTTCTTCTTCTTCTTCTTCTTCTTCTTCTTCTTCTTCTTCTTCTTCTTCTTCTTCTTCTTCTTCTTCTTCTTCTTCTTCTTCTTCTTCTTCTTCTCATTCTGATTTTAGCTCCAAGTCAATGGTCTACTATATAAAGTTGACTCGGGCATAACTCTATATGGATAACAGGTCTTTTGCTAACTGTCAAAGTAAAGCCAGTTTTGTTCCAGATGTTATTTAGTATTCTCGACATCCACTGCTTACTTAACCCTTTTATAAAAAGAGGTATTCATGATATAGCGGTGTGAGTCTTTTTTTGTAATCCATAAGCCTTTGGACTCATTCATTTCTTTGGTGTATAAATTGCAATTTTTTCATGGTAGTCTTTTCATAAGTACTTATCATTAGCATTGCAACATATCATTGTTACATGAAATATTTCTTGTAGCTTTTGTGAATGTCATAAAATCCACCGTACCAATGTCTTTTATATTTTTTTAACTTCTCCAAGGAGTGTCTATGAACCCAAGGAGTTCCATGTAGCTACATCTTCTTTCTCCTGGTTTTGCTTATAGTAAGAATGTCAATATTGATATAATTCAGCTCTCCCATAAATATATTTAGCTGTTTCACAAGAGTCTCATATTTCCAGCCAGCAGTCAAACTGAAATTTTCATTGATCTAAAAACTCTATGATTCCCACCATTTCCCCAAAATCATGTAGAAGCAGAATGGAGTCACATAGAAATGAGAGCAATTTTTAATTTTCTTCATTTAATGGGTTGCTATGTGCCCTTCTTCCCCCATCATTGGCAGATGTCCAGACCACTGGTGCTGTACCTCTCTGAAATTAACTAAACTGATCCTTGGAAAACAGACTCTATCTGTCACTCAGCCATATTTGAGACGTTTCCAATGTGGTACAAACTGCCAGAACTTGTGCTCTGCTGACAAAGCTTCAAGTACCCAGGGTCACCTCTATGCCAGTATGAGGCATGGAAGAGGATTTTATGGAGGATTATAGCCCAGAGGGGGAAAAAGGAAAAATAAACCAACTATTCAAAATAATTGATTCTCACTTCAGAGAAACAATACAAACAAACTGAAACATAGCAGTTCTATTTTTCTGCCCTTCTAACTCATAGAAGCCAGCTATTCAAAATCTTAATGTCTCACAAGTACTTTCTAATGATTTTATTTTTTCAATTATTATACTTATCACAAACACAGATAAGTAATATACAGATTAGTAATAACTTTTTTTCAAGCTGGACCACTATATTAATTGATTTTAAATGGTCCTGAATAGTTTTCCTCATTTGAATTGACTTTCCCATTACAATTGCAAATTGAATTTTTTTAAACCACTTAGATCATAACATAGACATGGTCACGATTTGGTGAATACCCACATTATCTGGACAATTAATCAACAAACATTTATTAAGTGCCTACTAAGGCACTGTGCTAGGCTCTAAGAATCTTGTTGTTATTCATAGCTCTCTGATTATTATAGTTCACTCTGCATTTTTCACATGCATTATCTCATTTGATATGCTCAGTTGTCTTGGAGATCATCTGGGATATGCCCATTCTTGAATAGGAGTTTCTTTTACAAGATCCATGGCAAGTGAGCAGCCAAATTCCATTTGGTTTCCATGTACCTACAAATATTTACTATTTGCTAAGACATTCCACTTATGGACACTTGTAATCACTAGAAAAAATAATACCTCACATTAAGCCTAAATAGGAATCTTCAGTTGTGTCCTTTGATCTAGGTAGAACACATCCAACATATCTTCCCCATATGGGCAGTTACTCCCATCTTATAGATGTGGAAACTGAAGCTCAGAGAGAGTCAATGGTTTGCTCAAGGTTACAAAGTAAGTGGTAATTCAGGACTTGAGCTAAGATCTTTGGATTTCAAGTACAATGCTTTTTTTTCCCTACGTCACATCCTCAGATTCTATAGAGAGCTAACTGGATGGATTTTGCTTACTTATGGAGAAATCTCACCCATGTACTTGAAGTGTTTATTAATTCCTGGTGTTCAATGGTATAATGATAGCCATGCTGCAACTTCCATATTTTCTCTCCAAATTAAACATTATCCAGACAATGTTGGCTAATTTTGTGATTGCTCATTTACCTGTAAGATGTGTATGTTACACATGTTTACATGTCCTTAAGTTTGAGCTTTTGGGGGGGGTGTTCTGAGACTCAGCCCACAGATAAACATCCTCATTTAAAAAAAATTAACTTCTCAGATAACTTATTTTTAGATCCTTAAATGAAAACCACTTTGTCAGTATAAAATGTTTTGACTGATGAATTCAGCTTTTTATCCTTCACTTACATATTGACAATGCCCACTGGCTTTATCTAGGTTATTTGATTCCCCAGGAAAGGCAGAATTGGTGGTTTGGAAGCTAAAGGAAATTAAAGCAATTTATGAAAATGCTATCCATTCCACTTCTTGGAAACTGTCTAAGGTGGTCTTAAGGACTCTTCCCACATTCTTCTCAGGAAGGGTGGGAAAGACTGATTTGTTTTCTCCATGTTTCTCCCAGAGAGCTGAAATGAATATGGCAGGTTTTCCTTGACAATTTTAACTTGGACTTTCTCTGCCTTAAACCATTTGTGTGCCCTTCAGTCCTTGATTAGTCCCAGGAACTGCATTTGTGAGTTAGCTAGTAACACTTCACCAGCTGGCAGAGCCCAGAACACTGTGGTTTTGTATGTCTTATAAAAATAATTGCTATTGATTTTTCTACATCTGATAATGGTTTGGTAGGCTTTTCTTCAATGAAATATTTAGTATCAAGGGTGCCATTTTATGTGATATTTAAAAAATAAATGTCAAATGAAAAACCCATTCCTTTGAAATACTGGGCTCCTGGTTAGAATCAGAGATTTAGAACTAGAAAGAGCCTAAGTGATTGAGTTGAATCTCTTTATTTTACAGATGAGGAAACTGAGGATCAAAGAGGCTAAATTACTTGCCCATGATCACACAACTAAGTAAGTGTTTGAGGTAGGATTTAAACTCAGGTATGCCTAACTCCAAGTCTATCACTCTATACATTACTGGCCCAAACACTCCTGACTGCAAAAGAGTAGCAATGACCCTTTTTCCATGGAGGAAAGTGAGTTAAAAAATCTCCCTTAATAGTATTGTACATTTAAATGTTTACTCAATGCTTCCTTAAATGCTAAAGCATTGACATAACATCCTTATTCCCTACCTTTATAAGCTCATAGGGGAAGGATGCTTCTTGTTTGGCCCTTTGGGAAGGGGAGGTTCTCCCCAATCATGAAATGATACCGCTCCTTCCTTTCTATACCTTTTGTCCCATTGAGTCTTAAAGTTGGAAAAGGTTAGGGTAATTTGGGATGGGTCTTTATCCTCCCTACAAAAAATAAATTAAGTACATACCTGGGTCTGTCTTCCAGCATATTCGGTACAATCCCACCAGAGTGAATACTGAGAGTGTTATTGCTATCAGAGCAATAACGACTGGCAAAATCACACCTAAAATGAGCAAGGAAATGGTATGATACAGGGAAAGTGCTAGGGAACTGATGATAAAAATGTTAACACGAATAACATCTTACACTTATATGGTACTTAATAGTCTACAAAGGAGAGTAACACACACTCACTTGAAATCTTCATAATTCTGTGTCTTATTATCTGCCTTCAATTGTTTAATACAAAGCATGTCCTCTTCCTTCTCCTTACATGGAGGAAAGTCAATCTTTTCCAATTTAGGCATAACAACTGTAGTTCATTTAGTTGTGTTTTGCCTCAGTGAGGTAAAGAAGTTAAAAATTGGTAATAAGAAGCTATAGTCTGACCTTTGGGGATATGAGAAAAGGGTGAGGAGATGCTGCACATTGTTTTTCTACTCAAAACTTTCTCTTAGGACTTTCTACTTCCAAGTCTAGCATCCTACCCACTACATATCTAGGTATTAGATAGAGCTCTGGACTTGTAGAGCAGGAAGAACTGAGTTCAAATCTAGCTTCAGACCCTAGCTATATGACCCTGGGCAAATCACTTAACCTCTGCCTGTCTCAGTTTCCTCATCAGTAAAGGAGGGAGGGAATAATAGCACCTGCCTCTCAGGATTACTGTATCAAATGAGATGGTGTTTTTCAAGAGGCTTATAAGCCTTAAAGTGCTATGTGTATACTAGCGATTATTATTTTCCTGCTAATTGCTTGGCATGAATATGGGATGCTAGAAGTTGGATCAAATGGATTGCAAGACTACAAAGCTATACCAAATTACTAATTTAAAAATGTTGAATGGCAGAGGGCAACTAGGTGGCACAGTGAATAGAGCACTGGATCTGGAGTCAGGAGGACCTGAATTCAAATCTGACCTCAGACACTTAACACTTACTAACTGGGTGACCCTGGGCAAATCACTTAACCCCAATTGCCCTGCCTTCCCTTCTCCAAAAAGAGAAAAAAATTTTAATGGCATTGTTCTGGTTATTGTCTGTTTGGGTGGTGATACTTACAGTTGTGGTGGTTGTTTATTTTGGGAGAAGAGCATTTGTTGTAATTAGCTGAAGCAATGTTCTGAATAAACTCAATAAAATGATTTTTAATAACTAAAATGAAAAGACACATATAGAAGGCTGTCCAGTCTAAAATGGAAGAAGGATTCTCTAGAGTTTGTGAGACTCTTCAAACGGGACTTTTTCTGATGACATTGTACCGATGACATCCAATTCTGGAACAACACTGAGCCTATGAAATTACTTCCAAAAGAGGTTGGTCTAAATATCCCAGCAGAAAATAAAAACAAGTAAATGAAGAATACTTATTCTCCAACCTAGGATATGCAGTTAAAGGAAAACCCTAGGGCTCATCTATGAATACATGTATCAGATGGACACTGTGAATAGACCAACTGAGCTCCAAAATGAATGGGAGGATGGCTGGATTGGATTTGAGAAATTGCATAGAATTTTTAATAGTTCCAAGCTTCTCCCTGAAACAAAAATGTATCTTTTTAATGTCACATTCTTCCAGTGATGCAATGCTACAGAACACAGTGTCCGGAGAATTAGTCACAAGTCATCCAAAGCATATTGGAAAGGTACAGGGAGCCTGATTCAGCTACAATATATTACCTGTGAAGAATTGCTCAGAAGAAGTGGCCTAACGGATATATCATCAGAGAAAAGGAACATGGATACCAGAATGGGCATGTCTCCTTTAAGAATAGCATGGAACACTCAAAATTACTTGAGTTGGCAATGAATATGAAAGACAACAGCCAAAAAGGGCCTTTCCCCACCATGTTGAAGCATAGAGAAACACCAACAGACAGCTGCATGTGTTGAATGGGATGAGGACAATGGACAATAAAGAGAAGACAGAACTACTCAATTCTTCTATTTTGCTTCTATCGGAAATGATATTAACGTGAAAAGGATAGAACTATGGGCAGTAGGGATTTGGCCCCCAAATTAAGTTCCAAGGTAATAAGAAGACACTTTGCTACTTTCCATAAGTTAAAGTTGATAGACCCAAAAGAACTATCCAAGATGTCTTCAAATTCTTAGTGAAACCTGGAGCAGCTCTAAGATTTTAGAGACTCCCTGTATGTCTATGAATGCTGACTAAGTAGGAGATGTGATTCCTGTGCTATTGTCAGTGGTCTCTGAAAAATTATAAAGAATGGAAGGGGTGCCCCAGGTCTTAGAGATAGAAATGTGTCACTAAGGGGAATCTTCATCAATTTTGACTTTGATTCCTGTTAAAAATTCTAGAATGTCTTATTAAAAGATCAGATGATTTGTGGTATAAAAAAAGGAAAGTTTTTTCTCCCCCTTAATTTCTTTTTTATTCTTTGTTACAAGTGAAATGGTTTTCTGAATAGAGATATATATTTGGAATGAGGGTGATATGAAAAGAAAAGATATCAGAAATTTAAAAAATCCTTTAAACCTATAAAAGGAGAAACAATAGCCACCAAGAACAAGGATGATGTCTTTAAGAATAGGTCATGCCAGTTTCTAACATCACTTCTTTTTTCTTTTAACATTGTTACTTCACTAGAACATTAGAGGAATGCCAAAAACATAGTATACCTCTATTTCACCAAAGAATTTGACAAATCTCTTGTACCATTCTTGTGGATGAAATAGGAAGATACAGCCTAAATGCTAAAACAGTTTGGCAGATACAGAAATAGTTGGATGACTCATGGATATATCTATACTTTTATCCATCCATCTATGTATCTATCAATCTATCTATCCATCCATCTTGGTGGAGTGCCCCAGGGATCTCTTTGGCTTTGGGGCTAGTCATTTTTACCGGTAACTTCAATGAAAGGATGACTGTTATATAGTTTTAGGAAGGATTAAAATTCTCTCTCTCACTATGTCTCTATCTCTCTGTCTCTGTCTCTGTGTGTCTCTGTCTCTGTCTTTCCCTGGTTCCAAATTTAAAAGATGACACAAAACAATGGGCTAAATCTAAGAAGTTGATATTTAACTGGAATAAAGAAAGCCCTGAACTTGGGCTCACAATATCTATTATTTCAGTATAGGATGGGACAAATATAGTGAGAGGACAATTTTACATGGAAAAAGACTTGGAGTTTTTATGAAATGCAGGCGTAATTCAAGTGAACAGTCCAGCATAGGAATCACTGGGACTTAGGCTACCTTGAGAGTGGCAGAAGGTCCAGAAAGCCCGAAGTTGGCAGATGATGGCCCTACTACATCTGATTGTTTATTTGACTTCAGGTAGACCAAATTTGGTTTTTGTGTTCATTTTCTGAGAGTTGCATTTTAGGAAATACATTGATAAAGTGGGAGTAAGTTGAGAGAAGAGAAAACAGGATGATATGAACATGAGAAACAAAGGCATATGGGGGTTTGTTGAAATAAAAAGAGATGCTTACTCTGCTGAAGGTATGAAGGGCTATGTGATAACCATTTCAAGGATAGAAAGGAGTGCACTGTGAATAAGAAATTAGACTTGGGATGTTTGGTCCCAAAGACCACAGCCAGGAGGAGAAGTTGTAGTGAGGCCAAGCTAATGAGAAATTTCCTAATTTTCTCAGCAGTCAGTGAGTTCCTTCTCCTTGAAGATCATCAAGTAAAGACTGAATGGCTCTTTATGGGGTCCATTTTATGAGGGACTCCTGTTCTGATAAGAATTGGATCAAATGCTCAAGAAACTCACTTCAGTTCTGAGATCCCATTATTTTTTGAATCTGTAGTTGTTATTTCATATTAATCCACTTGATGTCAGCCTTGTAACCTTTCTGGGGGAAAAATTGGTTTCCAAGCAGAAGGGAAATCTATCACTTTCCTCCCTTTACCAGTCCTCCACATACTACTTAGCTCCTCTTTGGAAAACTGGGGTAGAGCTAGGATTGGAAAGGGAACCAGGTACAGGATCCTCTGGCAATGTAGTTTTACCCACAGCTCCACACTAGGCTTCATACGTTGTTATGGTTAATTTAGTGACTGTACACATGGAACAATTATGTACTGTTTCCATCACAACTCAAGACTTTTAAAGAAACAGGTTTCCCCCTTTCCCCACACAGTGCCCCTTCAAAGTAAGAGAAGGCAGAGGAAAGGAAACAAGATATATTTTCAATTCAATGAAAAATTAAGACTAAGCTTTTAATGTTCAGGAGAAAATGATTTCTGTTAAAAACAAAGGAATATTCCTACAACAAATTGGATCAGTAAGGTAGAATTTTTTTTGCTAACTTCCTTCTTAGAATGTGACAGGGTTTTTTTTTTTTTGCTTCTTTGAACATCTGTCATAATTTATCATAGGTATTTCCAAGGTAAGAGAAAGAATTCTGAGAAAATGTTTATGCAATGAAGGGGAGAGTATATGTGTGTGTAACATACATATATGTCTATATATGATTGAATATCTATATGCATGTATTTGTTTATGTATATGCATGTAGATAGCAGAGAAACACAACCTTTTCTGTTCTGTCCTCATATTTTCCAAACTGTAGATAGTCCTGGCAAAAAAGACTTCTTCCCTCACCAGGCAATGTGAATATCTAGTCAATTCATTACTTAAGGCTGTTTATCCTTCCTTATAAGGGCTAGGCACTTTGCAAGTCTTTAGGTTGAATTAACTGGAATCAAAGTAGGGCCGTCAATATCCGTGAATGAAAGCATGCCTAAATTAACATGTATGTTTGGATTTCACAGGGGTCTTGTTGAGAAATGACGTTATACCTCGATTTCATGGGCCACCTAGGTAGTATAGTGGATAAAGCACAGTACCTGGAGCTGGGGATACTCTTCTTCTTGAGTTCAAATCAGGCCTGTCACACTTACTAGCTGTGTGATCCTGGGCAAGTCACTTAACTTCCATTTGCCTCAGTTTCCTTATATGTAACATGGGTATAATAATAGCACCTATCTCCCATGGTGATTGTGAGGATCAAATGAGATATTTGCAAAATGCTTAGCACCATTGCCTTCCTCATAGTAAATACCATATGAATGTTGACTGTTATTATTTCAGGTGCAAACACTTCTCTTGGATTAAATTAATAATTTATTACTCTTCACTATATGTAACTAGAACTTCAATTCATGAAAATTTCTAATTGTTCTTACTTGTTTCGGATAGTATCTATTTACCTTTAAATGTACACATTCTATGAGCCCATATGTGCATTAGGGGGAAGTAATGGGAAAGGTTTTTTTTTTTTTATTAATTTGTTTGTTTCCTTTTAGTTTAAAGGATTCAATTCCACAATTCTTCGAGTGTCACATTTTGTTCCCCTCCCTCCCCTCCCCCCCATGGCAGCTTATTATCAAGTATAGGATCTGTAAATACTTTCACATTATACAATGGTCAGGTTATAAGGACGGGTTGTACCAGCTGGAATGAAAAATGGTAAGGAGGACATAAAACCAAATAAGAGAAGGAAAAAGATCAGGTATTTTGCTTCCACCTGTATATAAACTTAGTTCTTGCTAGTTCTTTCTCTGGATGCACATATTTCTCTACATCACGAGTCTTTTGGGATTGACTTATATCACTGCATTGCTGAGAAGAGTCCAGTCTATCAAAGTTGGTCATCATACATACGTTGTGTCTGTAATTGTGTACAAATTTCTCCTGGATCTACTCTTCTCACTCAGCATCAGTTTGTATAAGCCTCTCCAGGTAAATATGAAGACCGTCTGCTCCTCGTTTCTTATAGCACAACAGTATTCCATAACATGCGTATACCACAACTTGTTCAGCCATTCCCCAATTCATGGGCACCCCCTTAATTTCCAATTCTCTGCCACCACAAAAAGAGCTGCTATAAACATTTTTGTACATATGGGTCTTTCTCCCATTTCTATGATCTCTTTGGGATATAACCCTAGGAGTGGTATTGCTGGATCAAAGGGTATGAAAGTATTTATAGCCCTTTGGGCATAATTCCAGATTGCTCTCCATAAAGGCTGGATCAGTTCACAACTCCACCAAGCAATGCATTAGTGTTCCAATTTGCCCACATCCTCTCCAGCATTTGTCGTTTTCCTGTTTTGTCATCTTAGCCAATCTGACTGGTAAGATGTGGTACCTCAGAGTTGTTTTGATTTGCGTTTCTCTAATCAATAGTGAATTAGAGCATTTCTTCGTGTGCTTATAGACATCTTTAATTTCTTTCTCTGAAAACTGCCTGTTCATATCCTTTGACCATTTATCAATTGGGGAATGATTTGTATTCTTATAAATTTGACTCAATTCTCTGTATATTTTAGAAATGAGTCCTTTGTCAGAGAATAGGTTGAAAGATTCTTTCCTAATTTCCCACCTCCCTCTTGATTTTGGTTACATTGG
>NW_027185655.1:19620401-19631467 GCF_028583685.1 Petaurus breviceps papuanus | reverse complement strand
AAAAAAAAAAAGGATGAGACAAGGTTCTCAGCTGAGAATATTAGGGAAGAAATGCTATGGGAGGTCAGAGGAGAGGCAAGAAGGTTTGGAATAGTTGCCATGGAGAGTGGGATAGTGATTAATTAGGACAGTTAAATTTTACCTAGTTGCATTGAGGGTGCAGTTGAGATTAAATAACATAAATTCATAATGAACCCAGTGAGCAGACTTTCATTATTTCTCCACCTCTATTCTGTAAAATATGAACAGGAAGGAGGCATATGATGAGGGTAATTCAGGGTAGAACTTGACAATATATGATCAGTTTGATAGGACAAGGGGACAAGTGAATTGGAAGTGAAAGATACTGTAGAGTTAAGCTGATTCACTAAAGGACTGGGCTAGGGAAGAGAGAAGCGTGTAGCCAGTATAGTGGTGGTAGCTTGTAAAAGAACAGAGCATTGAAGGAAATGAAGGTCATGGTGAGGATGAAGAATGGGGTTAGGAATTTTAAAGCACTGTGACAGATACAAGGCTAAAGTATAATCAGATGTAGGAATTACAAAGTTTGTGAACATGGACATGAAACACTTGTGGATGAAGGAAAAATCAAATGTATGACCATCTTTTTGTATAGCTGAGGTAGAGTATTAGAGGTCATTAAAATAAAATAGATTAAGGAACTGGGAAGTTAGGGAATTTGAGGCAATATCAATACATAAGACCCTTACTATGAGATCTGGAGATGGGGAGGGAAGAGACTATGAATCAAGAACTAAACTCATTGAGGAAAAGAGGAAAGTATCAATAGATAATAGCCACTAGGGTCTGAATTGTTTGGAGAGATTACTTAGTGAAGGGGCATAAGGGGAGTCTGGAATTGGCAACTAGTAAGGAGAAGTATTATGACTCCCTCACCATAACCTGTGATTCAGGGAGTATAGAAGAAGTAGAGCTAGTTCTGAAACAGGAAAGAGTCATCAAGAGGGATCGAGATCTCAGCATGAAACCAGCTGTTAACATCTTTATCACAATAGCCTTCTCTAAGGCCGCCATTCCTCAAGCCTGACTTTCCTCCATTCCATTCTCCACTTGGCTGCCAAAGTGACCTTTCTAAATTTCAGGTCTGCCCTCGTCAACCCTCCCTCTATATAAATTGTTTTGGGCTCTCTATTACTTCCAGGATCAAATATAAAATCCTCTCCCATTACAACCTAACATATTCCTACCTTTCCAATCTTTTTACATTTAACCCTTTTCCAGGTACCCTCTGATTCAGCAAAGGCCTCCTTGTTTTTCCTTGAAAAAGACACTATCTCAACTCTAGGCATTTCACTGCCTGTCCTCCATATATGGAGTTTCCTTCTTCTTCTCTGCCACTTCTGTGAACCTGAGTGACTAGGACAATGATGATTCTCTTGACAGTAATGGGTAAGTTGGGTATAGAAGATTTGATGAGAAACACAATGAGTTCAGTTTTAGTTATATTGAGTCTAGGATGCCAATGAGATGTCCAGTTTGAGATATCTAATGGGTAGTTGGAGAAGTGAGACAGAGAGTCAGGAGAGATGTTAGGAATGGATGAATAGATATGAGAATGGTATGCACAGAGACCAGAATTGAATCCTTGGGACCTGATGAGATTAAGTGTGTGTGTGTGTGTGTGTGTGCGCACATGTGTGTGTGCATGTGTGTAGAGATGGGTATGAGTGAAAGTGCAACCAGTGCTGGAAAGGGTGACAAGAGATGCAATGTCATTAGAAGGAGGACAGGTCTCATTGAGAGCCAAATATGGGAGAAGTGATCCAGGAAAATGTTTAAGATGGAAGCAAATTTGTTAACTATGGAGTGGGTATTTCAGAGGACATGGTGGACAGGATGTACACATCCTTGGAGTAAAACATGGCAGGGAGTAGGGTTGAGGGAGATGGGAGAAAGAGCAAACAATGGAGAATGAAGAACAAATTTTATACAATAATAGCCTAGGTTTCAGAATCTTTGGGATGGGGAGAATAGTGATAAGCTATTAGTATGCAAATCATTAAGGAATGAGTGTGTGGGAAAGTATATTAGTCATTTCATAAATTTCTGTTGCATTTGAAAATTAGACTAGAGACAGAGTGAAGGATTGTAAATGCTAGATTAAGGAGCTTGTATTTATGGGGAACCACTCCAGGTTTTTGATTATTGAATTTGTAGTCACAGGAGGTCCTCTATTCCAATCCCTTCATTTTATAGAAAAGAAAAATGTGGCCCTGAGATGTTAAATGACTCTCTGAAAGTCATAGATAACTGGAAGGGGCAAGACTCAAAGTTCAGAGTCATTGCTCTTTCCCTGTTTAGTCCAAAAAAAAAGATTAAGTAACTTTTTCAAGGTCATAGAAATGGTGAGTAGGAAAGCTGAGGCTCCGACCCAGTTCTTTTGCACTCAATGCACAAATGCACTCAAATGCATTTTTATATCTACAGCGTCATGCCTCTTCCATTCAAAATGAGACTCAGAGAATTAAGAGGACAGTGATATCTTAGTGAGTCACTTTTCTCTGAGTCTTCATTTCCTCTTCTGTAAAATGGGAATAATAAAACTTGCCTTCTCTTCTGTGAAGATCAATGGAAATGTTGAATGTCATGTGCCTTGCTAACCTTAAAGGTATGTAGAATTGGCAACTCTTATTGCTATTAAATAACAGCCAGCTAAGTAGATGGTTGAATATTTTAATGGTAAAATTTAATGGAAAAGTCGCCTCCCTAAAGCCTGATTATGTTGAGAGTTGACCTGTAGCTCAAGTGAGTTGGTCTAGCAGGCCTGATTTTCCACCCCTTTTCTTCCCCACAACTTAATTCTATCCCTCACTGTTAGACGTTTTTCCTGCCACTGGACTCCAATGACTCTGGAGAAGAGAGTGAGGCTGATGACTTTGCACAACTCTGCCTCACTTAAATCCAATTGATGTGCAAGTCAAGACATCCTATTCCTGATATCAGTGGTCCTCTCCAAGAACAAAGGAGGAACAACCAACAATCTATTCCAGGGTGAGCCACAGCTTCCATACTTTGGTGATAAGCTCATCCCATGTATGTTGATCATTTCTTGAGACTTGCATGCTGCTCCTTGACTGTGCTTAAGAATGTGCCTTGGAACCCTGAGATTTTTGCTTAAGTGGACTAAAAAGAAAGATCAGGTGAATAGTTTCTCTACTTTCACTGGTATCTTTGGGTGGACTACACTATCCAGTAAACTAAATGCGTAGGAATTTCTTTTCCCCAGTACTTATTTAGCTACTTTTCCCTGTATTTTTCTCTCAAAGACATCAAGATGTGCCTTTTCAAGAGCCCTTGGATAGGTCCTACTTCATTTACTAAAGAGAGAGAAGAAGGGGCAGTGAAGACTACCCTTCAATGGCTAATATCTTTCCAGTCTCTGGAGGAGCACAGGTTCTGGCTAGGTGGGCATCTCCTAATGAAATATTGTCCTTCAGTGTTCAGCGATCTACCTGTAAAGTAAGAAGCAGGAAACAGACTACAGGATCATCTGGGATGTAGTTCTAGCTGATTGAATGAAGCATTTAATATATAATGGTTTTAGAAGGGTTTCTAAAACAGTGTGTGTGTGTGTGAGAGAGAGAGAGAGAGACAGACCTTTTTTGAAAGTCTGTTGAAACCTATTCATCCTTTTGTAAATTAATTTTTTTAAATACATAAAATAAATACAAGGTGTCCCAAAAGTCTTCGAACAGCTTTCCGTTGTTAAAAGCTTATAACTGCACCAAGACTTTGGCAATATCCTCTACATAGGATTACAAAATGAACCAAGATATTGCAATGAAGATATATCTTTCCTCCCTATCCAAGTTCAAGGTCTTCCCTCTATCCCACCCTCATCCTTTAAATCTAGAGCTCTAGTTTAGAACCCCTACTTCAAAGCTAGACCCTTAGCATACGTGTCACAGTGGGCAGCTAGATTGGAGTCTGCAGAATACTTTTCCCATTGGGCATGGTTCCTGCTAGCATGCATCTTCAACCACATTAATATATCACATTCGAGCTTTGCTCTTTGTAAAGGAATGAATGGGGATGTCTTCAGAGAACAATCTATCATTGTGATGTGATTGCAGTTCTCCATCTATCATCTTCATCTTTGAAAAGGCCAAATGTGATTATCTATATATAGTTACAGTTAATTCAGAAATGGTGGAGTTCATACTTGAGTGACACTTCGGTCTGCCAGAATTTCCCTTGTACAATATATTTTTGGTGGAAAATTGAAGGATAGGAACTGGATTTTTTATTTTATTAGTATAGAGAACTCCTGGTGAGGAAACACTTTACCAATGTAGGTCAGTATTTTCTCTGCAATTTCCAGTGGTAGAAGGTTATCTAGGTTCCTAAGAAGTTTTGTCTTGCCTGGGGTGACAATGACTTGGAAAACTGGTTGAGGAGGGATAATTTAAGAATCATCAGATAATAAAAAATTTGGCCATTAAGAAAAAAGAAAGAAAAGTTGGATTCCCACTTTAACACCATCATAAATAAAAGCTGTCCAGCTCTATTAAGACCAGAGAGCAAATGAAAATAAAAAAGAAACCCATAATGGAAAATTCCAGGAATGTGGGGACTAAAATACCATAGTACCTATAATGTTTCTCCCTCTTTACTTTAGACTTTTAGTTTTCAGGACTCAGATAATGACTTACCTTATGCAGGAGACCTTTCTCTAGATTCCCTTCCATCCATCTACTCATCTTTTCTCTCTCTCTCTCTCTCTCTCTCTCTCTCTCTCTCTCTCTCTCTCTCTCTCTCTCTGTCTCTTCCTCTCTCCCCCCTCTCTCTCTTATTAATTTTTTTGCAGTATTAAAATGCCTTTTTGGAGCAAAGATTGTGTTTTTTTCTTTCTTTATGTCCCCTGTTTAGCACAGTTCCTGGAACATAATGCCTGGAGACTGACTGATTGAAGGTAGTAGTACTGCAAGGATATTGTTTTGCATTATTAGATCAATATTGGGTTGTTGTGAAGATAAAATGAGATGATTGTAAAGTATTTAGCACAATGACTGGATCATAGTGTTATGGAAATATTAGTTAATATCATTATTAATATTATTGTTGCAAAATTGAGACTTATTTACATAAGACTTACTACATATTTACATATCATGAGACTTATTTACATAAAAACCAGGACCAGTCTTTGGCCTTGGTAGAGTCATATTTTTTTTGAGAACTTGTTGCCCTTTAGAGCAATTTCTACATGTGATAGCAAAGGCCTAGACCTTTAAAGGTAGAGGTCCTTTCCTTTAGTGTAAGGCTTTATGAACCTATTAAAGTACAAATCCCTCTGGGAGTAATAACACTTTCAGCTGATAGCATCCACTTACATTATAGAAAGAATGAATTTTGAAGTCCTTTTCTGAGAGCAGGTGTTGATAGGAGAAATAAAGGAGAAGGCAAACAGGCATCTGAGGAAACGACTAATGCAGGTTGAAAGGGGAGAAGGTACAGTGAGATTGGCAGATGTGTTCCAGACAAAATGGTCTTATTGCTGACTGTTCTTTGCTGTCTTTTAGACATATCACTAATAAAGGGTATGGCAGAATCAGAAAACCGACTGATTCGCATGACCTCATAATCACATATTTACTATCTGCATGACTGCCTCACTTCATGGATTTCCTAATGACAAAATTAGACAAGCTCCTTTACATAGATGTATTGAGATATTGCTCAGGATCAACCTGCTGTTCTTCATGGCTAAAAAATGTATTCTCTTCCCTCTGTTGAGAACAAAAAGTTAAAATCTCTGGTTTAATAGTACAACCAAGATGCAAATCTAAGTTCTTAGACACTTTCCTCTTTATCGGGATACCTTTACAGAAGATCAGGCCATTTAAGAAGGAATTAAATTAGCCTGGTGAAGCCTATGGACCCCTTCTCAAAATCATAAAATTACAAAGGAAATCAATTATACTGAAATAAATTTCTCAAAATTATTTTTTAAAAGCAGTGTTCATACATTCCAGGTTATAGACTCTTTCATTAAGCAATTCACATCACTTTATCATCTATAAAATCTCAGGTGACATTGGATATGTAATTTCATTTTTCCAAGTCTCCATTCCCTCATTTGTAAAACAGAGACAACAATTTTAATCATCCAAATAGGTAAGATTTTATGCTTTAAAATTCTAGAGAAGAAATTGACTCAAGAGAGATGGGAAGTTTCTGAGGATGAATGCTGAGTCCTGAAAATAGAAACAATTGCAATGAAGGAGAAACAATCCAAGGAGACTCATGGAGAGAAAGATGGAGAATGAATGAATGAATAATAAAAAAAATCACTTGTTAAGCATTTACTATGTGCAAGGCATTAGGAGTACAAATAAAAAAGTGACTCAGTCCCTGCTCTCGAGCCCCTATTCACTTTCTAAAGAGGGGGAAAATACCTATAGATGTTTTTAGTTTCAGAAGTTTACAATTATAAGCCAGATGGAAGGGCCAAGTGGTCCTTGGAAGTCTTTAGCAGCAGTGATATTGATAATAAAGCATTTTCTTTAGTGTAATTTCCATTGATAAAAAAACATCTATTGAGACGGTTGACCATTCCAAAGGACTTGTAGAAAAGAACTTTCTTTTCCAAGTCTTCAGTAGCTGTGACTTCTCAGTAGCCTAGGGATTTGGCATCACATCTCCCCAGATAATGGTTACAGCAGGCAGTCTGGAAGCAGAAATGATGGTCTCAGATGGGAGGCCTTGCCTTTTGTAGGGCCCTTGGGATTACTTGCTGGTTAGTGGCAGTTGGTATTGATGGTAGCAGATATTGGTCCCCTTCCCATAAGATGTTTCACCTGGATGGTGGTTTCTGAAAACAAGATTAACCTAGTGGTTGGGGTGGGGCATGGCCATTCCCAGCTTGGGTGTGGGTTCTTGGGTTGTCTTCCCTGGGATCTGAGGGGATATGGTCAAGGTGGTAGCAGCAATTTGTCCTTCCTAGTACATGCTGCCTCCTCACTTTTTTCAAGACACCTTACTTACTTCCTTTGGCTATGTGAACTCACCTGTCCTGTCAGTTAAAAATGATATTGGATCACCCATCAATTTAGAATTTAAATAAAAAATTGCAAAAGACAGAACCAAATAATGAATGCAAAATGTGGCACAGTGCTGTAAGAATAATTTCAGGAAAAGTTAAGCTAAGAATGAAATCAAACTGAAAAAAATAATAAGGAAAACAAAAAAAAAGGTTTTCTCATTTATTTATTTATTTTGCTTTGTTGGTAATAAAACTAAAGTAGACAATGGAGAGAAGAAAAAAACTATTTAATTCTTTATCTCTTCTGTTAAGGAAAATGTGTGTGTGTGTGTGTGTGTGTGTGAAGGGAAAGTTTGGTCTATTTAAATTCCAAGATTAATAATAATTTCTGATTAAATGAAACAAAATGTCTAAAATAAAACAAGAACTCTGAAGGAAAAAAAGAAAGAGAATCAATAGTTTAGAACAAATCATGGAAATCATTATCCAATGCTCCCTTATAATTAGACTGGATTAAACAGAACTAAATAACTCCACAAGGCATTAAGAAATATTAAAATAAAAACAAATATTTAAAAGAGCAGAATTAAATGTAAGATATGTAATATTTTAAAAACTGACTTGGAAAACAGGGAGAGGAGAGAACAAAATAAAAATAAAAATGAATCTAACAGTTATCTTCTGGAAAAACTTCAAATTGAAAAATTACAGACATGGGATAGTTCAAGTACCAAGGAACCATACTAAGTGTTGCCCAAGACTTCACAGATAGTAATCTAAAGAAAAGAATTTTTAGATTATACTATTTTAAAACGAAAAATGTAAGGACATTTTAAAATAATTTTCTATGAAAGACAGTATAATACTACCAAAAATAGACCCTTAATGGAATATAGGGCTTTCAAGTATTCCTGATTAAAAATCAAAGGAGAAGTCTGAAATGCAAACAAAGGAATCAAGAAAAACCTGGAAAGTAAAAGTAATTTTAACAATTAGAAGAGGCTAAATGATGATGAAATGTTTTGATTTTAATAGGAGGACAAGAGACAAGTGTTTTTCTTACTCCCAATGTTTTCAAGTGTCATGGAGGGAGTTAAATGAGAAAAACAGTGCTTGAGGATTTTTTTTCTCTTCTGATGATAAGAGAAAAGAAATTGTAGGTATGAGTTAGGGAAGAAATGAGGAAGAAGGGGGAAGCTTATTATTTTCTTAGAAAAGGTGAGAGAAGTGTGCATCATATGACCTTTGTCTTGACTGGACAAAGAATGTTTCACCTACATATACCCACAGAGTTCAGTGTAGTAATATTTGTTAAACTTAGCAGAGAAATAGGTAGGGACAAAGAGAGGGTACAGTAGGAATTAAGGAGTTAGAGTTGGGGAGGGAAAGGTGGATACTAAAGAAGGAATTAAAAGGAAAGAAAGGGAATAAATGAGTTTTTGCTAGGGGAGGAGAAGAGGGACAGTGGATTGCTTAAATGATGTCACTAGCATTTATTAGCTTACTTCTTCATCCCCCCCCCTTTTTAGCAGCTGTATATAGCATCTTTACAAAATTAATCATGTGTTATGCATTAAAACTTTATAAATAAAGCAGAAATGCAGAAATATTAAACACATACTTTACTAACCAAAATGAAATAAAAATCATAATCAATAAAGGGCACTGGAAGAAAGGATTTAAAGATAAATGGACATCAAATAAAAATACTAAAGAATTGATGTGTAAAAGAAAAGTTATAAAAATAATAATTTTGTTGTAAAATTATATTCATAACATGAAACTATAATAATTAACCATTATAACATACCTAAACTTTTTGAGATATAGTTAAAGCAATCTATAAGAATATATTTCTATCTTTAATCACTTTGGCTACATATTTCTTTATGTTTCTGAACAAATTGCCAATTTCAAAAGAAGAAAAATGAGAATTCATATCAAATGAAGAGGAAATAAAAGAAACCATTAAAATGAGTTCACACAATTAAATGCAAACAAAATTGATAAATGAAATGGATGAATAATTGCAAAAACATAAAATACTTGGCTTAACCAGAAGAAGAAATAGATATTTTAAATAAGCTAATCTCAGAAAAATAATTTGAACAAGTCATAAAAATTCTCCAAAAGAAAAAAAAAATATTCCCAGGAACTGAGAGATTTACATGTGAACTCTATCAAATATTCAAAGGAAAAAACCAATCATTTCTGATACTATTTGGAAAATAAGAAAAGAAGAGTTCATATGAAACAAATCTAACCTGGATAACTAAATCAGAAAAAGACAAAATAGAAAAAGGAAGGGATGAACCACTCTATCTAAAATATTTTTGAAAAAATATTGAATAAAATATCAGTAAGAAGGCTATAATAACATATTTAAAAAGGTATAGTGTTGATTCAATGTTAGGAAAATTAGAAAGAGTAAAGGTCTCTATTAATAACAAATCAATAGGGTCGGCTAAGTGGCATAATGAAGGCCCTGGCCTTGGAGTCAAGAGGAACTGAGTTCAAATCCGGCCTCAGACGCTTAACACAAAACTAGCCATGTGACCTTGGGCAAGTCACTTAACTCAAACTGCCCTGCCTTCACCCTCCAAAAAGAAAAACAAAAAAAAAAACAATAAAAACTATAAAGATCACATGATTAAGTTAACAGATTCATAGCAAAAAATCTTTTGACAAAATATAACACCTCTTTATTAAAAATAGTGTAAAGTACAGGAACATGGCAAATAGGACATAGAGAAAACCAAGAGCCAGTAGTATCTGTAATGGAAAAACACTGGAGATCTTATTCTATTAAGGTCAGGGGTAAAGCATGGGTATCACCACATAAAATAAAATACTATAGTGTCTGGCACATAGTAAGTGGTATATAAATGCTTTTCCTTTCCCCTCCCATCTTCCATCATCACCACCATTATTTGATGTAGTTCTAAAAGTGCTAGCTGCAGCAATAAAACAAGAAAAATAAATTGAGTGTCTAAGTATAGGCAAAGAGCTGATAAAATTATCACTTTCTGCAGAAGGTATTATGGTCTACTTAGAGAAACACAGAGGGAATTAAAACGAATTGAAAAAATTAACACCTTTAAAAACATAACAGTATTTAAAGTAAATCCATTTAAACCATCTGCTTTTCTTATATTACTGATAAAAAAGCAAGAAGAAAGATATTTAAAGAGAAATTCCAGTCAAAATAATTATAAAATGTATACAATTTATGGAAATCTACCTAACAACACACACATAGAAATTATATGGATATGATTACAAAGCACTTTTTACAGAAATAAAGATACACAAACAGTTACTGATTTATCATAATTGGAGTCAATATAATAATAAGGTCAGTATTACTTAAATTGACCTTATTCTGCCTGACCTCAGAAGGCAGAACTAAGAGAATTGATGGGGTGGGGAACCTGTGACCTCCAGGCCACATATGGCCCTCCAGGTCCTCAAGTGGGGCCCTTTGACTGAATACAAACTTCACAGAACAAATTCTCAATTCAGTTAAAGGGCTGCAGTTGAGGACCTAGAGGGCCACATGTGACTTGAGGTCACAGGTTCCCCACCACTGGAAGAAACATGTTTAGGCTTGCTGTAGCAAAATATTTGGATTGTGAGTTATCTTATACCTCAGGAGGTTGTAGGTTCCCCCCTAACTTGGAGATCTTCAAGCAGATGTTGAATAACAATATGTTGGAGTATTTGTTGTAGTCAAGTGACTTTCCAAAGCTGAAAGAAATCCTATAGTACTTCAGAAGACCAGTAGAAGGGATTCCATCTTAACTATGGGCTGGCCCAGATAACCTCGGACACCCTTTCTAATTCAGTGATTCTGTAGGATTTATGCTATCTTCCAGATTTGATATGACAATCAAGTGATATACCATAAGTACTTTGTAACATTTAATTAGTAGACTTTAACTATGAATATTCTATAGAGACATGAGAAGATAACTCACCTGACTTTTTTGTGGGTGATGTCAAAATGTGATCTGGGAAGAGAGAGAGAGAGAGAGAGAGAGAGAGAGAGAGAGAGAGAGAG
>NW_027185655.1:19584838-19620301 GCF_028583685.1 Petaurus breviceps papuanus | reverse complement strand
GAGAGAGAGAGAGAGAGAGAGAGAGAGAGAGAGAGAGAGAAGTGAAATGGTGAGACCAATCCTGGGTCAACTGAAGATATTGCCCCATATAGATAATTCAAACCTCAGCTAAAAGTTCCATTCCCCCAAGTACTTAATTGGGCACCATCAGTACAAATTCCAGCACATACTTTTGTACCACAAGAGGATTATACTTTGTTACACTGCTCCCTCCAACACACCCATATAATTCAAGTGCCATCATGGCTAGATTCCATGTGAATGAATTAGAACAACCCAAACAATAATTCCCACAATCTCTACCCCAAAATGCAACTTCTTCAATAGGTGCTATTTAATTTGGCTTAGAATGAAAAGGGCTCTGATGTACAGAAGGAGAAAGTTGGGAAGAATCAGGGATTCTGAGAGAGAGATTATGAGTTCTGCTTTTTACCTGTTGGATTTGAGGTGTCTATGGGATACTTGACTTGAGATATACAAAAGACAGACTTATAGTTGAGAAAACTAGGACTGTATATGTGAATATGTATAGAATGTGCATGTGTATAGGCACATGTGTACGTATGTATATATATGTGTGTGCATATGTATATGTATGTATATGTATGTGTACATGCATATGCATAAGCATATGTATATGCATACACACAGAGATCTGGAAATTATCACCATTAACATAATAATTGAGCTAATGAGATAACAAATGGCATGCTATAAAGAGGCAAGAGGAAAAGGTCCAGGTCAGAGCCTCATGGAACACCCATGGTTACTAGGTGTTGAAGATGAATGTTCTGATAAAGATCCAGTAAAGAATCTTTTTGAGAAGAAGCAGGCAGACACATAGAAGAAAATCTAGGAGAGAATAGTTACTAAAAACCAAGAGAGGAAGGGGTACACAGGAGGAGAATTTGATTAACACTCAAATACTGAAGAGAGGTTAAGAAAGACAAGAATTTAGAAAAAAAAAAGCAACATTAGATCTGGTAAATAAAAGGCCACTGTTAATTCTAGAGAGATAATTTTCAGTTGAATGATAAAGGTGGAAGCCAGACTGTAGAAGGTTTAGAATAATGATGGAAAAAGAAGTGGAAGCACTAACTGTAATTGACAATCTTAAGAAATTTACCTGGTAAGGAGAGAAGCAGGATCAGATAATAGCTAGTGAGTATGGCAGAATAAAGTAAGGATTTTTCAATAATGGGGGAGATTTTAGACTTTTGTCAGCAACAATGAAGAAGCTATTGGATTGTGAGATATTGAATATGAAGGAGAGTGGGGACGGTGATGGTGATGATTTGCTGGAAAAGATGGGAGATGACTCTGGAAAGGTGCAAACTGAGGGGTGTCTTCTTTAATTCCACATTATTATTTATTCTTCTTTATTACACAGCCACAACCCTACTGCAGGTCCTTATTACTTCTTGCATGGACTATTACAGTGGCCTTCTAATTAATTTGCTTGTCTCACATCTTTCCCCACTCATCAACCATGTCACCACCGACTCAGTAAATGCCGGTGACTCCGTGACTCCAGAACCAAATGTAAAGTCCTCTGTTCACCATCTAAACTACTACTTTATGATCATCAGCAGCACAACTAACATTTTAAAGTGCATTAAAGTTTGCAAAGCACTTTACACATTATCTCCCTCACAACAACCCTAAAGAACCACTGATGTTTTTATCCTCCTTTTATAGAGGAAGAAACTAAGGTAAACAAAAGGGATGTTACTTTCAGTCAGTGTCTGAGACAGGATTTGAACTCAGGTTTTCGTGAGGGCACATCAATTATCTTTCTCCTGCACCATCTGGCTGTCTCATCACTTGGATCCATTTTACCTTTATAATTTTCTACTTTACCTCCCTCCATATACCCAACTATCCATATAAACTCCTTTACTCATTGTTTCTCCTCAAACATGACACCCCATTTCTCTTCTCTGGGACTTTGTAATGGCTATTCCCCATGCCTGGAATATTCCTGTTGCCTTTGATTCTTGGTTTCTCTGGCTTTTCTTAAGACTCAGTTCAAATCCCATCTTTTATAGGAGGCCCAACTGCTATTTCCTTCCTCTCTCTGAGATTACCTTTCATCCTCTGTGTATATGTCATTTACATACTGAGATAATTGTGGGAATTAAGTGAACCACATTGATTCCATCTTGCAACTCAATGCTGAATCTAACCCAGCTCTCTTTCTATTCAATTACAGGTCTGGTCCAATTTCTGCTTTGTGAGAAAACTTTAATCACAGGAATTGTGAGAAAACTTCCTTCCATTGTTTGAACCTAGCCCTGTGTGGCTGGAAAACTGAACCACCTCTACCTGTTGCTTAGAGACCCTTATCTAAGGACCTAGGTTATACTGACCAGAAACCCAGTCAGATCTGAAATTGATGCAAGGAGTTTTCTCACAATTATATAACTCAAGCACCTCATATGTCTTATCTGGAAATTGGCCCTGTATTGGTTAATCAGTTTTTTTTTTTAATTGAAAACCGGCACTTGTGGGAGGGAGAGTGAAACACATTTTTTTTTCTGATTTCAGGGAGTTATACCTATCTTCTCTCCCCACTCCCAACTCAGAAAGCTCCTAATATTTCCTCCTATGAGAAATCTCATGGCAATCAGATTATTATCCATAAGTATTATCCATTCTGTATTGTATCCTGCTTATTGTTAGCTTTTAATGCATAAACATTTATCTCTCCTTTTATTTGGGGTCCAGTACCAAGCTGAAGAGACCTAGTCCTGATTTGTTATGCAATTAGCATGCATTGCTTAATAAATTAACAATGCTCAGAAACTCAGATCTTTGTTTCCTCAGTATTTCAGATTTCACCCACCACAATACCTAGCTCTTCCATGATGTTTCCAACATTTGGATATGGGCATCTTGAGTATAGAAATTATTATTATCTTTCTTTATATCATCACTGCTGATTAGAGTACATAACACATAGAAAACAATAAATGTTTTTTGGCTTGTTTGAATAAATAATTTTGAAATTAATTTTTATTTGACTTTCTTCTGTCCTCTAAGTCAGTGATATCAATTAGAACAGAAATGACAGTCACTAAATTATACATAAGAATTTCTGTGGGCCTCATATTGACTTAGAAAACTATATAACAACATTACCTATGTTCTATTGCATTTTTATTTACTGTGTTAAATGTTTCCCGATTTTAATCTGATTCAAGCTGTACTTGGTGTGTTGAGAGCTGTAAATGCAGCCCAGGGAGCTGTGTGTTTGATAATTCTGTCACCTGCCAAAAGTGATAATTTTCTTTCCTTCTTATTTATTACCTTAATTTCTTTTCCCTCCTCATCTCATTGAAATAGCTTGCATTTTTAGAATTACTTAGATAATAGTGGTGACAACAAAAATTCTTGCTCAGTACCTGATCTTATTAGAAAGGTCTCTAGTATTTGTCCATTACAGTCTAGTATTTGGTTTTACATAGATACTATCTGTAGTAAACATACTACTATATATATGTATATCTATATATATGTACTATTTACTGAAGTATATTTTAATATATTATGTAACCAAGAAAAAGAGCCAGTATAAGTAAAAAACAGAAAATAATGAAAAAATCTGCTTGAAACCTCTAATGAAAGGGAAAGCATTATAGCAACTAGTATAAAGCCCACTTGATGATTGTTGAACAATGAAATAAACTCTTGAATGGTTCAGAAAACCAATAAAAGCTATTTAATAGAAAAATGGTACAAGTTAAGATGGAAATTAGAATTCTTGAAGAAGAAATAAAAGACAAACAAGTGAGGAGAAAATTTTAATGACAATCTCTTCAGAACAATAAATTCCATTAAAAGAATAGCAGTCTCTGTCAAAAAGATCAAGGTAGAAAAAAAATAAGAGAATAATTTGAAAGATATCAAGATAGAAAACATGAGGTTTCAACAATAAAGGCTATTAAATTTGTAGATCAAATACTCAGAGACAATCTGAGAATCACAAATCTTACAGAAACACAACTAAATAAAAATTCTAAATACTATATTTTAGGAGATCGTGGAAAAAATATACAGAAGTAGTGGAAGCAGAAAACAAAGTATATAATTGATAAAACCCACAAGTTCTTAGCAGAGAGAAATACCAAATTTAACTCTTTCAGAACCACTGTGGTCAGGTTTTAGATCTCTACCCCACCCTCCACCCCCCAGTCCTATCACACCTCAACCTAGGACTATGTCTGCACACTAAATTAGAAAGGAAATAAATGGTGGTGGTGGCAGTGGTTGTATAGGTAATATGGAGTCAGTAACCACTGTAACTGATTTCATTTCACTAGAGTAGTAATTTTCTTTTCCTTACTACAGTTTCCAGGTTCCTCAAAGTCACCTTGTGGAAGAAATAGCAATATCTAATATGCTCTGAACTGTATTCACAATGAACTTTGCTTTACAGATTCATGAAACTAATTAGCTGATTCTCCCCTTGACTTCCATTCATCTCTAATTGGAGGATAGATGGGAAAATATGCTTTATAACTTATTTATGCTTTTTGAGATTTCAGCCTTCTGAAGTTCAAATCTCTTTACTCCTTGTAAAATATGACATCCTGATTTTAATGGGGGGGGCACCCCCAGATAATAATTTTTGAATTCTAATGGCTTATGAAATGCTTCATGAGTAAACAAATCAGTAACACACAAGTTATATTTTCCCAAAAATACATGAATTTAAATAGAGAAATGAAAAGAAGATGAGCTTTGCACACTTGTAATCTGACTCAGGGTTTCAAGTACACCCAACAAATACAAACTGTGGTAAGCCTAGCTCATCCTCCATTTAGAGTCACGTGTCTGGAACAAGGGAAACAGATTGCTTCCATTAACTCTGTGATCTTTCCACATCAAAATGTCTGCACCCTTGTTTGTGGAAAATAAGAACCAACTTCAATTAACCCCAAAGTTTAAACCAAATGTGTTTGAGGTTTACAGCAACTTATGGAAAGAGGATAATTAGACACTGCCAAGCACTTGGAAAATTCATGGTGTCCTGTCTCTACTGGGTCAGAAAGACCCTAATCTTAATTTCTTCTTTCTCCCTCCTTCCTCACTGTCCTTCCTTCTTCATTAATGTGCTTTGTAGGATACTATACAATGAAGGATGAGAAGGCTCAAGAAATAGGCTCAGCAACAAGAAAAAAAAAACCTTTTCTCTTTAGAGAAATAATTTTGCCCCATTCTGTTTTCATCCAGAAAGCAATGAAATAGGCATTTCCAAACCATCCTGAGCCTCATTTCTAGTTCCAGACAACACCAACATCTCCCTATGGAGTTGGACTGAGCATCACCCTATTGTTTTAAATGGAAGCGGTCACAGCTGCCTAGTTCTTGTTTTTCTGCACTCTAGCTCTTTGCTTTCTGGCATTTCTTTTTTCCTTGACCTCATCTGTTCTACTGGGACTGGGTCTATACATGTTCCAAATGGCTTTTCAGACACCATTCTCCTACCTCCATGAAAAATTAGGAGAGTTGGACTGAAACATAGATCTTCTACCTGGAAAGAAGCCATTTCTGAATTTCTAGGTAGATGTATTGTCTGCTGGGGGAGGGGGGTGATTTTAAAGGTGGAATGGGAATCAAAACTGACTCTGCAGATCTTTATCCAAAAGGCAGTGCCCAAATGGCATTTGACCAAAACAAATGACTCTCAACTAGAGTTTCATAAGATCCAGGTAAAAGTACCATAGATTACCAAGAATTGTTAAGTCTCTACAGCCCCATTAAAACTGAAACTTTGTGAAGAATTGCTTTAGAGCTGAGAATCTACAGAGTAACTACGATGACTGATTGCGGGTTTATTTTCCCCTGAATTTTTAATGTGGGCACAATGGAGCTTACATTAAATTATGCTTAATGCTTACTGGCCTGTGGTGGTTAAATGCAGTATCCACTTTCATAAGCCTCCATGCAGTCCAGTAGTTTCTCTTTGTCATTGGTATGCTGCTCCTTTCTAGATATGTCTAGACTCTGGTACAGTCAGAAACTCTGAAGTACCTTCTTGAATATTTTACTTTTGTGGGAGCACAACAAAAACCGGCCTGCAGTGACAGACAATAGACTGCATTTAGACTTATAGAGTGGGGCAAGTGAGTAAAGGCCAGGTGTTTGGTTTATTTCTTTATAACTGTTATGGTACAGTAGAAATAATAATAAAAATAATAACAACAGCAATAATAGTAGTAACAATATTATACATGTGGAACTTTAAGGTTTGCAAATTATTGTACATATGCTGTCTTATTTGGGCTTCACAACAGTCCTGTTAGGTAGGCAGCAAGGATGCTGAATTGGGAGTCAGAAGAACTAGGTTCAAATTCTGCCTATGATGCTTGTCACCTTTGTGATCTGGATTAGTCATTTCAACTATCTGGGTTTCAATTTCTTCAACCCCAAAATAAAGCAGTTGTACTTGATGACCTTGAAGATTTTTTCCATCTCTAAAATCTATGATTAACCACTTGAGAATAACTCTAAAACTTGATTCTTTAAATTTAATCTTAAATGGAGCTCTAAGGTAAAGAGCCTAAATGGAGAATTTTTTTTGCTTTTTGGAGGGCAATTGGGATTAAGTGACTTGCCCAGGGTCACAGGGCTAGTTTTTGTGTTAAGTGTCTGAGCCTGGATTTGAACTCAGGTCCTCCTGACTCCAGGGCTGGTGCTCTATTCACTGTACCAATTAGCCTCCCCATAGATGGAGGATTTTTATAAAAGTTAAGCTTTGGGAATGGGGAATTAAAGTTCTTTTTTTTATCATATCAGAACTACTGCAATAAAGTCTTTTAAATCAACAATTCTAGTCTTTCCCCAACTGGACCTAGGAAATACACCACTGGGGGAAGATATTGAGGGAAGGAAGTGAAGTGATTTTCTTTTCAGTCATAAGAGAAGGTCTGAATAGATTTGAAGGAAATATTTTATCCTATATATCAGTTGAACCAAATCCTGGTTCTAACAGGAAGATATCATTTTGAGTCTCATCTCTGGGTCATGGATCACTCGTATCAGTTGAATACTTTTCTTTTTACTTAAACACACACACACAAAGACATGCACACATGCACATGCAAGCATTTGTTTTCTCTTCTTCCTACTACCCTCTCCTCTAAGCATTGAGCGACGTAAAAAGAAAAGCAAAATGCTCATAACAAATACACATAGTCAAGCAAATCAATTTTTCATTGGTCATATAAAAATCTATGTCTTGTTCTATATTTTGAGCCCATTTCTCCTCTGTCAGGAGGTAGAGAGTCCTTTTTCTTTAGTCCTCTGTAATCATAATTTCTCATTGCATTGACCAGAGCTCTGAAGCTTTCACCTTTCATTATAGTCAGGCAATCAGGGCTTTAGTTGAACAAGCATTGATTTTAGGATTAGAACCCCAGGATTTGAGTCTCATATTTGGCACTTACTAGCACTCTAACTATGGATGAGTCATTCCTTCTCTAAGCCTGAGTTTCCTAATTTGTAAAATGGGGATGATACAAACTTCATAGGGTTATCTGGGGAAAGTACTTCACCCTTACAGGTATAGAAAAATGTGAGTTACTATTTTGATTACTTCTTCCACACAACCTCCAAGTTATTGCTTTTAAGCCTGGGACATTCATACCATTTTTTTTTCTTATTGTGAGTTATTCAAGATTGGTGTCTGCTATAGGACTGAAATTTCTCAATGCCTGTCCAACCACATGGGTCCCTGAGACCACTGAGATGGCCCTCAGAAGATTTCTGTTCTATTTTCTCCCACAAGAATGGGAGAGGGACATTTCACTGGTCATAGTCTCACAGGCTCATGGGACCCTAGTAGCTAAGCATTGAGAAATTTTTATCTTGTCAGAAGAAATAGCTTTCCAAAAACTTGTTACCCTCACATTCTGGAATATATCACTTGCCACTGAGCTATACCTCTCTTTCCCCAAACTGCTCAACATTCACTGTCCCCAAGGAACCTTCCTTGACTAAAGCCCATGATGCTTTTCCACTAATCATTTTATCAATATCTTTATGCTTAAGTGCCTCTGTAACTAGTTATACATATGTTTTTCCCCTGTTTATTTTCTCACATATAGTAATTGAGAAAAAATCTTCTTTTCCTGCTAGACATAGAATTAAATTAATTGTAGAAAATAACATTGGGCCAAAAGTAAGCAACACAGCCACTGTGCTTCTTTGGGATTCAATATTCCATATGCTAAGTGGGAGTGATAATGCCTATCCTACCCAACTTCTAGGGTTGCTGTGAGGAAAAAATGAGATTTGTCAATTTCCAAGCAAGGGCCATACCTTTTCCTTTCCCTGTAACCTTCCTCACTGTGGTTGACAAGGTGAATGCTTAATAAATGGTGATGAATAATGTATTAAAGTGAATTTTTGTGCTCTAAACCAGTATTGATGAGAGAATGCAAATTAAAACAACTCTGAGCTACTACCCCATACCTGTTAGATTGGCTAATGTGATAGAAGAGGAAAATGACAAATGTTGGAGGGGTTGTGGGAAAATTAAAACACTAATGTATTATTGGTGAAGGTAACCATTCTGGAAAACAATTTGGAACTATGTCCAAAGGGCTGTAAAGCCACACATATCCTTTGACCAAGAAATACCACTATTAGGTCTATATCCCAAAGAGATTTTAAAAAAAAGAAGAGACCTATGTGTATAAAAATATTCATAGCAGCTCTTTTAGTGATGGCAAACAATTGCAAATTGAGGGGATGTCCATCAACTAGGAAATGTCTGAACAAGTTGTTATATATGATTGTGATTTTGCTATTGCGCTATAAGGAATGATGAGTAGGATACTCTCATGGAAAGGCTTACATGAATTGAAGAAAAGTGAAATGAGCAGAACCAGGGGACCATTGCATACAGCAACAGCAACATTATATGATGATCTTCTATGAATAACTTAGCTATTATCAGCAATACAATGATCCAAGAAAATTCTGTAGGACTTAATGGTGAAAGGTATTGCTCATCTCCATAGAAAGAACTGGTAGAGCCTGAGTTCATATCAAAGATACCTTTTCTTTACTTTATTTTGTTTTTTTTGTCTGTGTTTTCTTTTGCAGAATGACTTACATGGAAATGTGTTTTGCATGACAACACATGTATAAATTATATAAAATTGCTTGCCTTTTCAATGGGTGGGAGGTGAGGAAAGAGAGGGAGAGAATTTAGAACTCAATTTTTTACAAAAAAGTGTTAAAATTGTTTTTACTTGTAAAATTTGGAAAAATAAAATATTAAATGAGATCTTAAAAAGTGAATTTTTAAACTCATTTCTCATTTGTAAAGTAATGGTGATTCAAGTTTGGGGGATTTGAACCTATTTCCTCTGATTCCCAATTCAGCATCTTAGTTGCCTGTTGTGAAGCCCAAATAAACATATACAATAATTTGCAAATCTTAAAGTTCCACATAAACATTATTATTACTACCATTATTGTTGTTGTTGTTGTTGTTATTTTCATTATTATTTCGACTGTACCATAATAGTTATAAAGAAGTAAACCCAACTCCTGGCCTTTACTCATTTGCCCGACTGTATAAGTCTAAATGCAGTCTATTGTCTGTCATGGCAGCTTAAGAGCATTCCAGCTTTCTTCCCCAAATCATCTCCACATAAGCTCTATCTTCCTCTATTAAAATGCAATCTTCTTGAAGAGAAGAATTATCTTACTTTGCATTTGCATCTCGAATAGCCCACAAACTTTCTAGCATATAATAGGTGTTTAATCAATGCTTGTTCATGCATTCTCCCAAAATGAATCCTATTATACCTGTTCATAGGAAATATGATCTAGTGAGTATGGGAGAAAGGGGAGAGAAATGGAAACTTTTTGGTTTGACATACATATTATTTTAAAATGCTAGATTAGCTGAATTTAAATAAATCTACTGATGATCTTAAAGGTCAACTAATCCATTCCCCCTCCTGAAACCTCTTTATAGATGTAAGCTATTTTTTTTTGCCCTTTGGAGGGCAATTGGGGTTAAGTAACTTGCTCAAGGTTACATGGCTAGTTTTTTTGTGTGGGTGTTAAGTGTCTGAGGCCGGAACCGAACTCGGGTCCTCCTGACTCTGGGGCCAGCACTTTTACTCACTAGGCCACCTAGCCGCCCCAATGTAAGCTATTCTTAAAGTAATAATAAGTAGCACCTAATCCATAAGTAAGAACATAATAGTGCTTATGCAATATAATTTATAGAACTTGGGAGTGTAATCAAAAGACATTACACACACACATATATGTATCATATATAATTTAAATCTAAGTTGTTTTAAATTATTGCTTATATTTTATATAAAATATTAATATTTGATACTAATATTATATATAGATACTATTGAAATATTCAAAAGCTATGTTATTTTTAGAGCATAATTGACTAGAAAATGCTTTTTTCATAAGTTATACTTCATTAGTTCTTGTTCTGCAATGAGTAATTAATTCATGCAAAAACTCTATATGCTAGATGTGGTTTCCATTCTAGTGACATTTATGGCATTCCTTCTTCACTATGGTTGTCAACTACCTATCAGAGGAATTTAAATGTCATTTAAACTCTTTCCAGATATAGTTTTTTTTTAGGAAGTATGGAGCAGTTCTTATAAAGTATAACTGAAAGATCTGTGGACTGAAAGTTAAGAGACGTACTTTCTAGTTCTGTAATGGAGAGTGGGGAATTTGGAGTCATAAGATCCAAGTTTAAATCTTGGCCCAGCTAGGTAGGATAGTGGTTATAAAAATGGGCTTAGAGGCAGGATACCTGAATCAAAATTCTGCTTTGGAATCTTACTAGATGAGTGATCCTGGGTGTGAACCCTTCTGTGCCTCTGTTTCCTCATCTGTAAGACTAGGGAGCTGGACTCTCTGACTTCTAAAGTCCTTTCCACTTCCATATCCATGATCATATGATTTGAAAACCAATGTGACCTTGGAAAAGTCAAGTCACTCTAAGGTCCTTTCCAGATCCATATCCATGATCATATGATTTGAAAACCAGTATGATCTGGTTTTCAAAAGTCAAATCACTTTATCTCCTCATTTCCTTATTTGTAAAATGAAAGGCTGAAATATATGATAGTTATGGTCCCTGTCATTACTAGATTTATTATCCTCTGACTGAAGGGGTCACACTAAATATCCTCTAAGTTATTTATATTTTTGTGATTTTCCTATCTTTTGAGCTTCAGAACAATAGAAAATGAGAAAAACAAAACATACCTAGACAAGTAAGAAAGTACAAAGACTGGCTTGTTGTTCAGTCATTTTTCAGTTGGATATGACTCTGTGACCCCATTTGGGGTTTTCTTGGCAAAGATACCGGAGTGGTTTGCCATTTTGTTCCTTAGCTCATTTTACAGATGAGGAAACTGAGGCAAACAAGCTTAAATGACTTGCTCATGGACACAGAGCTAATAAGTGTTGGAGGCCAGATTTAAACTCAGGAAGATGAGTCTTCTTGACTCCAAGAATGGCACTCTATTCTCTGTGCCACCTACCTAGCTGCCCTCACCATCCAGGTAAACTATTAAGACTGTAGGCTAGCCAAAATCAGAAGAATTTGAACTTCTTTAGGACACATCCTTTTTCTCTGCTTTCCCTTACTCCTTCTCCAGGAAGTATCAAATTTTCAAATGGGCATTTCCTGTATGCAAGAAATGACTCACATGGTCAACTTTTTTAAACACACAATGCCTTCATCTGGCCAATGTTGTCTAAAAAATCATCATCCAGATGTTTAGAGGAGGGATAAAACTACAGATGTTTGCAGTCAGGCAAATATGAAGAGAAAACTCTCTTGCTGCCACTAGATTTAATCATTTCATATATCATCTTAACTCTTCAATATTGTGCTCTTAGATGGGTGTGAGAGAGGCAACCATACAATAATGATATAATTAATATCAAACATTTATTGAAAAATACTTTACATATATCTTATCTGATTCTTACAACAACCCTGGGAGATAGGTGTTATTATTATCTTCATTTTACAGAAAAGGAAACTGAGGCAGACAGAAGTGAAGTAACTTTCTCAAGATCATGCAGTTGGTGTCTGACGTGGGATTCAAACTGAGGTCTTCCTGACTCCACATCTGTTGCTCTCTCTACTCAACTATGGAGCTATGAAATAATCCAAGAAGGCTCCATGTTTTATCATTTTATAGGTGAGCTCTGTAGTACTGGTACCCTCAAGTTGAATCAATGTTCTCAGTAAGAACGCTGAAGGCAAAACCAGATATACTGGGTGATATCTGTCATGGAATGAGTCACATATATTCTTTGTCCACTAATAGGACATAGGCTACATGTGGTCACTTATTTTCTTTGTCTTTGCATCTCTGGTACCTAGAATAATATCTGTCACACCATTGAAATGAGGATCCAAATGGCTTAATAAGATGGGAGGCAGAAAAGGAGCATAGTAACTATCTCTTCTCTCTTGTCTTGCCAGGAAATCTGAAGGTTATCAAGGGATTAAATTTTCTTTCATTTTTTAATGAATATGGGGATTTGTTTTTAAGCCACTTGAAGGGCAGCTATTTTAAGCTATGTCAAAGAGCTCCATAGGTGTGGTTGACCTCAAATAAACTACTTAGACACATGTTGTTAAATGATTCAACATAAAATGAGGAGTCATCATGACTCAGGGAGCTGACCACTCACTTCTGAATGAATGGTCACTGAAAGCAGCCAGGCTTTGATCTATTTAGGATATTTCCCCTTCTGTTTTGCTATCTTTTCTTGTTTTTGAGTACATGAGTCAAAGATTTGACTTTATACCCCAAGAGTTTTGCCCCAGTGTCTGAAGAGATGAGGCTCTTTTCATCAAGTCAACTTTGTGATCTTGGTCTCTGAAAAGATTGTGGATTTAGAGCTGGATAGAACCTTAGCTGTTATAGTATGATAGATTTTGGGGTGGAAGTAAACTTGAAGATCATCAAATTCAACTCTTTCATTTAGATTTAATCATTCCATAGATCATCATAACTCTTTAACATTGTCTTCTTGATAAAATTAATAAGAAATGAGGAAACTGAGGCACAGAGAGGTTACATGATGCACCTCAGCTTCGACAGTTACTAGGAAAGTCAAGATTCAAATTCAGTCCCTTGATGCCAATCTCCATGCTTTCTACTACACCATGATGCCTCTTTTCGATATCTTCTCATCTCCTCAAGGAGATTATTACTTTGATCATTGCCCCCACTCTATTTTCATTTTTTCTTATCTTTTAGATCCCTTTTTATTGCCAAAATGTGCTCATGTATCTTCCATCCTTTAATAACTTAAAACACACACACATACAACTCCTTTGCTCAGCTTTGGCTATCCCCTCAAACTATCATTTTTTTTTTATGATTGCTGTTGTTGTTTGTTATGGTGTATTCTCTCCTCACCAGTATACTCTTGGAAACTTCAGCCTCTTTCCCTTCCCAGCTCAGGTATTAGAGCTTTCCACATGAAGCCTTTCTTGATCCCTATAATCACTAGTGGTCTTTTCCATTCTCAATTACCTTGTATTTAGAGGCACCTAGGTAGTGCAGTTCGGCAGAAGGTCTGGAGTCAGGAAGATCTAAATTCAAATCTAGCCTTAAACATTTACTAGCTATTTGATTTTATACAAGCCATTTAACTTCCATAGGACTCAGTTTTCCTAATTTTAAAATAGGTATTTAAAAAATGAATGAATAAGAGTCCCTGCCAGGAAGGCTGGTCAAATTCTTGTAATGTGAAGCACAGTTTCTGGGCATGACAGGACCCAGAAGCTTTCTGCTCAATTTAGAAAAGCACAAGTGTGTTGTGCCTTTGACTAACTGCCCAATTGCTTCTGGAAGTTAGACAGAGTTAAACTGGATTCTTTCAATTCAGTCATCTATTTCCTCATGCTGCCTGGAATTCCTACAGATCTTTTTACCTTATGACCACTACAAAGCCAATGCAGTTAGATATAGAGCACAAATAACCATTCCTTATTTGAATCCTGGGATAATGAGCTAGAACTTATTAGAAGTTACCTATTATTGATGGATAGTCTGAAGTTGAAAATTGTAGACTCATCCTATCTCCAAGATGGTTCAGCCCTTATTTGAGAGGGGAATTCTCTCTATTCCATCTATCTATACATGTACTCTAAAGATGTCAGTAAAATTGTCTGGGGGCAAGTTGAAGTTTAGGTGGATAGAGGTGCTTTGAAGACAGACATAGAATATAGTTAAAAGCCTCCTGATCCAGATCCCAGATTTGCTAATGTTCCATATGTGATGGCTTAGATATCCTCACTCTTCACATTTCCCCATGAAGGATTCATCTAGCAAAAATCATTAGATGAATCTGAGGTCAAAGGGGGTAAAGAATCAATCAACCAAAGTATGTTAAGTGCCTTCTTCACATTAGACTCTGAGGAGGCAGAGAAAAAAAGAAGGCAATCCCTTCTCTTAAAGAACTTAAGTTCTCCTAGGGGAAGATAACAAGCTCATAAAACAATTCACAAAAAAATCATTCACATGTATATGTATATGCTGCATATATACATGCATGTTTATATATGTTCATAAATATGCACATACAGTATATCAACATATATACTAAATATTGAGATAGAGAGATAGGAATAAGTAGGTAGATAGATACATCAATAACAATAGATAGATGATAGATAGATAGATAGATAGATAGATAGATAGATAGATAGATAGATGATTAAATAGGTGGATAGATAGGTGATTAGATAGATAGATGACTAGCTAGCTAGCCAGATTAGATCTCAATACATAGTGATTTGCAGGGCAGAGTGAGGAAGACTTACAAACTGGGTAATCAAGAAAAGTCTCTTCAAAGAGCTTACCTTTCAACTGAGTCTTGAAGGGAACTAATGATTTCAAGAAGGAGAACCCAGGGGAAAATTTCAGTTATAGGGTAGATTGCTTGGGCAAAGGTATGGAGATGGGTGATGGGATGTTATATGCAGGGAATGACCAATAGGCCAGTTTGTATAAAGCTTAGAGTATATTATGAGGAGTAAGATATAGTCAACCTAAAAAAACATACACTGGATGCAGATTGTGAAGGTTTTAAATTCTGGGAACAGTGGAGTTTACCCTAAAGGTAATTGGGAGCCATTGAAACTTCTTGAGCAAAGCAGTGACATACTCAGACCTGCTCTTTATGAATGTTACTATTGAACTTCATTCCTTTTTATTTACTCATAGGATGACATGGGCTCTGGACTCTATGGACAATAGTTGGTCTGGAGTACCTGTTCTTCTATGCTTCTGAAAGTTTTCTCTTTTCCTAGTCTTTCTAAAGATTTCAGAATTGTGGTTCATCCCTGGGGCATAGTGGCTATTCAATCTATGATCCCTTTGCTTATGCTAACATTAAGGCTTCAAGATACGTGCAGAAAAGTCTATATACCTAGTCATCCTTATGGTTCAAAGCATCAACACACATCCCCATTACTCACTGCTCTTCTGGATGCTTTGTGTGGTAGACATAGTACTCCGAAATTGATCAGAACCTGGTGGGTTTGTGGTGCTGGAAACATTACTTGGGCTCTCACTTCGGGGGGTTTCTTTTTCTGCAAAGACAGGAAGCATCTGTTAATAACATTGCTAGAGGTTTGTTCTTATTAATGTTAATATTAATAGTCATTCTAGATCAAAAGCTGAAAATCTGAAAGTTATTCAATCTGGCATTTCAGTGCTAGCTAATCAATGACCCAGTGCATTTTATTACTGGCAATGCTGGTTCATCTGCTCATTTCTACCAACTTGACAACAAAAGCAAGGAAAAAATCAGGCATCTGGTCAGCCAGATTTTACCAAAGCCCCTGGTACTGTAAGTCTGGATTATATTTATAGCTCTAGGGTCCTTAGAGGACACCGAGTTCAATTCTACTAATTTGACAGCTGAGGAAATGGAAACTTATAAAAGTTATGAGACTTGCTTAAGGTCATACAGGTAATAATAAGTAGTAAAGCTGGTATTAGAACTCAAGGCCTTTTATTCCAAATCCATTTCCCTTTCCATTGAACCAACTCTAGAGGTATGTGCACATGACATTTCAAGAACTCAAATATCCCTAAATTGTGAACAAGTCATCTTATAGGAACTGGGGGTGAGTGGAAGTGATTCTAAAATTTCAAGTGTTGATACTTTGGAGAATGGGGTTCCTATTGACAAGAGAAAGTCAGGAGGAGAGGTTGCTATTTTTTCAAGAATGGAAGAGAAGATGATCTCAAATTTAGATTTGTTGAGTTTGAGGTGTCAATGGCATAATCAACTAGAAGTTCCCAGAAGGTATTGGAAATGTGTAACTGGGGCCCAGAAAAAAAATGTTCATTTGAAAGTAATCTGTATGGGGACAGCTGGGTGGCAGAATGGATAGAATACTGGCCCTGGAGTCAGAAGGACCTGAATCAAAATATGGACTCAGACATTCTTTAGCTGTGTGATCCTGGGCAAGTCACTTAATCCCAATTGCCTCCAAAAATAAGTAAATAAAAGAAAGTAATCTATATGGTTGTGACTTTTGAAGTTATCAGAGTGGGTTGAGGTCTCCAAAGGAGAGAATAAAGAAAGGAGTAAGGGCTGAAGCTTGAGATGAATAATAGATGCCTCTGTTTAGGGGCAGGAGGAAGAAATGGTCCCCTGGAGAATTAGGAAAGCAAAAGCAAAAACTTTGTTGCATAGGAGTTTATTTCCAATAAAAGAGGGGTGGGTTAGCAGGATCAAATAATTCTGAGAAGTCAAAGAGAATGCAAAAAAGGTATTTTATGAATTTTTTGTTATTTTACAAGTAAAGTTTAATTTTTAATTTCAAAATAAGCATTAGTTTCCTTTTTGTTTGATGAATAAAAATAATGACTGAGTTCTTTATGATTTATTCAACAAATATATACCTTAAGGATAATAATAAATAAAATTCCCTGGGTATACCTCTTAATGAAATGGACTGTACACATCTATCACCAAGGCTGATAATGATTAGGAAATCATAGGAAGTGCTTTGTGTCCTTCAATAACACAGCAAGCAGTTTTTAAAGTTTCATCTATATTCCAAGGCACTGTGCTAGTCTCTGGTCGTACCAGTATAAAAGCAAGATGGTCCCTACCCCTCAAGGAGCTTCTGCACAGATAAGAAAATAGAAAATATATGGAAAATATATAGAAAGTGAGTCAAGTAAGACATCTTCAAGAGATATTCATTTAATCATTCAACACACATTTATGCTGAATATCTAGAGTGTTAAGCAAGAAGATAGAATGCAAATGGTTAAGGAGAAAGTGGGTGTCAAGCAAAATGGGGATAAGAAATTTGGCAGTGAAAGAAGGGAAAAATAAGAAATCATGTTTCTTAGGTCTTGTTATATATTTGTATGCTTAAGGAAAATATTATTTTATATGCAGAGAAAGTAAAGGACAAAAACCCTTTTTTGATGTAGGACTAAGAGAAGAAAATGACTCAAAATAACATATTTTTTACACGATTGGCAGCAAATGGCCACTTTGTTAATGCTCTGTGATTGTACCAGGGTACAGAATGAGCTCAATGCTGAAGTAACACCTCTTGGAAGTATGAGATCCAGTCTGTAGTACTAGCAGGTATTTGAAATGAGGGACATCTCTGTAAATGCCACCCTCTGACATGGAATCTAGGTCCTACATAGGAGCCTTCAAAAGGGCTTAGAGAAAGGAAAGAATGATGGAAGCAGGTATCTGGGAAATGATAGTTGAAAGGTATAGATGGACTATATATGCTGTTTAAGTGGGAAGCAAAGATGAAAAATAGATTTCTTTAGGACTAAAGTGAGATACCTTTTTCATTAGTTGATGGAATAAGGAAAAATTAGCAAGTTTTCCAGGCTGAAGTAAGGAGGGGAGCCAGGGTCTTTATTGAGTAACAGATAGTGCTATTGAAGTCTATAGAGAGACTAACTGAAGGCAACTAAGAAAGAAGGTGTAGTAGAGTGCCTGGCACACAGGAATGCTTAATCCATATAGTAAATTCTCTTTCCATGGTTCATTTTTCTCCTAGCTCCATTTCTGACACTCCAGTTCTTCCAACATCCTCTCACTTCCAGCTCCCTATTGTGCATTGTTTTCCTCTACTAGATTGTAAACTCTTTGAGGACAGAGACTACCATTTTTATTGTATTTGTATAAAGCCTCTGCCTATCTACCAATCCATCCACCCATCCTTCATCCATCTATCTGTCTGTCCGTCCGTCAGTCTGTCTGTCCATCTGTCTATCTATTATCTATCTATCTATCTATCTATCTATCTATCTATCTATCTATCTATCTATCTATCTATCTATCTATCTATCATCAACCTACCTAACCACCTATCTGGAGGATTTTTACTTTTCTATGGGAAGCAAAGGCAGGACAAAGCATGCGTTTTTTAGACAAAGTAGAAAAAATTCCCTCCAGGGTCAGTGAGGTGATGCAGTGAATAGAGTACTATTCCTGGAGTCAGGAGGACCTGAGTTCAAATCCGGCCTCAGACACTTGACACTTGCTTGCTATGTGACCTTGGGCAAGTCACTTAACCCCAATTGCCTTGTCTTCCTCGCTCCAAAAAAATTTCCTCCAAATGCTAGTCTTATATTTACCTTGTATATATCTTATATACACCAATACATGTACATGCTGTTCTCTCCAGTAGAATGCTTGCTCTTTGGGCTCAGGTACTCTTCATATAAGTGTCTGGCACACAGAAAGTGGTTAACAAATGTCTTTTGATTGAATGAAAACCAAGGAACTGGTAGGAAGGTCTCTGTGTGATCTAAAGAAATGGGTCACAGAGTGCAGGTGCTGAACATTATGTACATTTGTATGAGAGTTGTTCTGTCAAGTCTTATTTACTCATGCCTAATACATACTTATGATACACATCAATTTCTTAGCCCTGAACAGTAAGGAAGAAAAATCAAATTAGGCTGAGTGTTACAGCAAATGTTTTAAATCCTTGCTACCAGGTAGGCTGAGGTTGGTGGACCTCTCAAGCTTGGGAGTTCTGAACTGCTGTAGGCCAAGCCAATCAAGTTCCCACTAGGTTCAGTCAAAGGAGGGATGAACCAGTTCATTCAAGAAACAGAGCAAGTAAAAGCTCCCACGCATGATCACAGGGAATTGGATGTATGGAGTCCCTGTACTTCCAACTTGGGCAAGACAGGAAGACTCAATGTAAAAAGGAAGACAAATAGGAAGGAAGGAAGGGAAAGATGAAGGAAGAAAGAAAAAAGAAAGAAAGTAAAAGGAAGAAAGAGAGAAGGAAAGAATAAAGGAAGGAAGGATGGAAAGGATAGAATGAGGAAGGAAAAGGCAGTGAAATAAAGGAATGTTGGAAGAAAAAGCAAAAGGGAAGAATGGAAGGAAAGAAGGAGAAAATAGATGAAATGCCAGACAGAAGCACAATCTTAACAATAAGGGGGAAGAATGAAAAATATAAGCAATCAGACACAGCTCAAAAAGCATAGCCATCTGGGGCCATTTTTTGTAGGGTTGCATACAGTTACATACCTAAATAGGCATTAACTTCATTGCAGTTTAGTATAAATTGATGTAGATATAAAAAAGTTAAATTCTATTTAAGAAGTTAGTGAAATACCAGTATATTTTTTCAGCCAAGTTTGCTAAACCAAAGCCAATCTGATATTTAAAGGGATGAGTTTCAGCTATCTGGAAAAGTAACTTCTCTAGAAAAATATTCTCTATTGATGCTGGATAAATGAAGTTCACCACCTACCTGTCTTTGCCACTGCTGAGCTCAATGAGGATTTCGTAGAAATCATAGGCATTGTTGATTGTTCTTCGAGTGTCCCTATTTTGATGAGATAAATGACATTATTATTATTAACCACAGTTTTCATCATACATGTCAAGAAAATAATCAAATGTAGGTAGAGATTGGGGGTGGGTGGGAGTCATTCTGCAATGGTATTCTCTAAGCATTCAAACTACAGAGACTTTTCCTATTTCCTAGTGCCTTTCCCTAGTGAGTAAGAACTCTGGTTGGCCACAGAACTCCTGGTTTTCTCAGCAATTGGCTGGTTCACTTACACATCCATATTAATGGCATATTTTCCAACCTTACCTTTACTGCATTTCACAGCAGACTCTGAGCTAAATAGTTTAAATACCACCAGGTTATCAAAGAGGCAGAGAATAATACAAATCGAGAGCATAAAGAAACATTTTTCTGGGAGGGGGGGTTCAATTCACAGGACCATATATTTAGAAACAGGTGGGACTTTAGTGATTGGTCTAATCTCCTTAATTTTACAGAAAAAGAAACAGGCTTTAAATAACTTTCTGAAATAAAATAAGCAGTAATCAGAATTCAAATCCAGCCTGACTCACCCCAGGCCAGTAATCTTTCCACTGTTCTAATGACCTCTCAGCAATTATAATCATACTTATTAAGGGTCCAATAAATAGAAAAGTTGGCCTACTATGTACAGGTTAAAAAAAGAAGATTGGTTTGCTAAAATCTGAAAATGATGTGCATACTTCTCAGGATGAAACAATTCTCAAAATTTATCTAGCTCTTTGAGTTGCCAAAGTAAAAGTAAGATGAATATAAAAATTAACCAATAAAATCATTTTTCTTTGGGAAGAGACTGGCAGCCATTTTTACCCTCTTACTCTGAAGAAGCTTTAAAGATTAGATAATGGGAGAATTTGGTTTATAATGGATCAAATGCTAGACTTCTAATCATGAAGACCTGGGTTCAAAGTTCACAGTTGATATTTACTAGCTGTGGGACCATGGACAACTCAGTTGACTTCTCTAATCTTCCATTTCCTCTGTAAATTGATAATAATATCTATAGTATTAGCAGCATTGTTTTGAATTTCAAATGATGAATTTTATAAAAAGTACTTCACAAACTTCAAATTAACAAAAATATTTTAATTATTAATTATCAACATTGACTTATCAATATTGCTTTAAATTTGCAAAGATCAGACTGACTTTAGATAATATTATTTCACAAATAAAGTATGAAGATATGATATCTTGGAACACAGGAAACTTTTTTGCTAACATCCTATCTCCTGATAGAGCTGTTCAAAGATGCTCTCATTCAATCTATAAAAGATGAATCTTTATTCCAATACTTTCATTCAATTAAAAAAAAACTCTTATTCTATCTACTTGGTCAACTAGGTGGCTCATTGCAGATGGAGGAAGGAAGATATGAATTCAAATCCAGATTCAGATACTTACCAAACATGTAACCCTGGGTAAGTCTGTTAAACTATGTGCCTCAGATAATAATAGTGACCACTTCCCAGGATTACTCAGAGGATCAATTGAGATTATAATTATTTACCACTTACATTTTGTCTGGCACATAGTAGGTGCTTAACAAATGCTTAGTTTTTTACTTTCCTTCTTTATTGTTACAAAAGAACAATAGTAGGAAAGTGACTTGTCCCTCTACTGTTTCTATTCAGACTCCATCAAATAGCAGGATGAAAAGGAAGGGATGACGATGATGGTGGTGGTGATGATGATGGTGGTGGTGATGATGATGATAACATAACTTATACTTGTATGGCAATCTCATCTCTTTTTCTCATTTTATTCTTCTAAAAATCTTTAAGACATGGCTATACAAGTTATTGTATATGATTGCGATGGGATACTACTGTGGCACAAGCAATGCTGAGTCCAGTGATCTTAGAAAATACATGGAAAGATTTACATGAAATAATGAAGAGTAAAATGAGCAGAACCAAGAGAACATTGTACACAGTAACAACAACATTGTTTTAAGAACAACTTAGAGCAAATAAATTATTTTGATTATTATAATTATACAAATTAACTACAAAGGATATATGAAGGAAGGAGCTATACACATCCAGACAAAGAGCTGATTAATAATATTTATAGGATAATTTTACATACACACACATGTACACATGCACATACTCATGTGTCTAATGGTGGCCATTTCTAGTGTAGGGTAGGGGGAGCAAAGAAAAAAAGGGAAAAAAGAAATTTACGTATAACTTTGTTTTATATTTAAAAGGAATAGCAAGTTATACATAGTAGATTTGCCATTTCATGTGCAATCATCTTTTTATTGCAATATGTTATAAAAAGTTTTGTTCTGTTCCATAAAAAAAAACATTAAATGAACGTCTTTAAGACAGACATTTTGCAGATAAGGAAACTAAGACTTAGATGAGTTAAATTAATTCTTGAAAATTTCACAGCTAGTAAGTGGCAGGCATGAGATCAGTTTTTGGACCACTTGTCAAGTCCTCTATCCACTCAGGTCATAAAAAAGCATGTGATACTTTTTCTTCATATGCAATGTCTCTCTGTCTCTGAAATACTTGCCTCCTCTCTTTGCCTTCAATGATATCACTTTCTTCTTTGTATTGCAGGATGAAGTCTTGATTTTCTCTAAGTATTGGAGTTCCCAAAAGCAAATCTGCCCAAACCCCGTGGAGATGCTAATGAGGTGATAAGAATGGAGAAAACCCTTGGTTGGACCATGTACCCTGGTTTTTGGCCACATCAGAGCAAATCAGTGGGCCACAAAGGTTGAACATTTCACACTTCTCTCATGAGGGAGCCTCTGCCATTGGCAAGAAAAATGTAAAACTAATGAATAAGTTTTATGTCTCAAATAAAGATCAAAAGCTTTGGCAGTTATAAGAAAAAGTATACCTTTCGATTTTAAACCAAGACAATCTGATTAGCAAGTCTTTGAAGTCAGTGAGAAACCACAGGTTTCCATTTTTATAATCCCTTTCCTTCCTCCAAACACACATTGACCAGAGGAACAACATTGCTTTGTTTTCAAAATCTCATTCCTGAGAGATCCCTATCCTTCCTGGATCAATATCTCCATGGAATTCTAACTATGATTTCTCTGAATCCATTGAATCAGATTTTCTTAAATCTAGAGTGTATTTCAGATTGAGATTGCCTTTCCTTTTCTTATTTTTTTTTGGTCCAAATGATTTCCACCCTCTTAAATTTTTCCCTGTTGTCAAGACAAGGATCAAGTGTAAAATAAGAGGGAAGGGAAAGGAATATGCATTCATACACCATCTACTACATGCCAGACACTGTGCTAAGTGCTTTACAAAATAATCCTGAAAGGTGGATGCTGTTATTATCCTCTTTCTACAGGAAACTGAGATGAATAGAGGTTAAGTGACTTGCAAGAATTCATAAGTGTCTGAGGTAAAATGTGAACTCAGATGTTCCTGACCCCAGGCCAGATGAATCTAGTCTGGTGGTCACAGGATCAAGGATCTAGAGTGATAAGGGACCTTAGAAGCCACATTCTCCAAGCCCCTCATTTAACAGATGAGAAAACTGAGGTCCATAGAGGTAAAGTGACTGCCCAGTGTCACACAGGAAATGGCAGAGCTGAGATTCAAAGCAAGGTCCCTTGCCTCCAAATCTTATACTATGCTAATTAAACAGCAGAAAAAATATTTTAATGATAAGTTTAAAGATTTTAGAAGATACATTTTCTCTGCTATGAATGGGCATATTCAAAAGACCAAGTAATATCATTCACTGATGAGAGACCTTATTTAACCTTCACTGTCCCTTGAATAATAATAATAATAAATAATAATAGTAACAACAGATAGCCTTTATTTTTTTTAAAGCAATTGGGGTTAAGTAACTTGCTCAAGGTTACATGGCCAGTTATTTTGGGTGGGTGTTAATTATCTGAGGCCAGAACCAATTCCGGGTCTCCTGACTCTACGGCCAGCGCTCTTACTCACTGTGCCACCTGGCTGCCCCAACAGATAGCATTTCTATAATGCCTTCAGATTTCCAAAGAGCTTTACAAACATCATCTCATTTTATCCTTACTACAACCTTGGCAAATAAGTGCTGTTGTCATCCCTCTTTTTAGTGATGAGGAAACCAAGGCAGATAGAAGTTAGGTGACTTGCCCAGGGTCACACAGCTAGTAAACGTCTGAGACCAAATTTGAACTCAAGTCTCCCATACTCCAGGTTCATCACTCATTCACCATATCACTTAATTACCAGTGATCTCCTGGTGATAAAAAAGAAAAAATAACAGCCCCTGTCCAAAGGAACTTTACATTCTGAATGGGGAGACAACATGCACATATGTAATTACATATAAGACATACAAATAAAATCCAAAGTAACCTTGTAGGGGAAAACAATAGTGGTTGGGAGCTGGGGGTGGGATGAGAGCAAGACAAAGAAAGGCTACCTTAGTAATCTGAACTTGAGTCTTGAATTAAACCGAGGGTTCCAAGGGGACAAAGATAAAGAGAGAACATGCTTGGCATGGGGATAATCAAAGGAAAGATATAGAGAGGGAAGATACAACATGGTATGTTACAAACTTCAAGTAGGTCGCTGTGAATGGATTGTCAGGGAATGGAGGGGGAGAAAGTAGAATGGAAAGGTAGGAAGGGCACAGATTCTGGAAAACTTTGTTTCCAACAGAGGAGTTGTTTTTAATCTTAGCAGTAATAGGCAGCCACTGTAGTATATTGAATAGAATGTTCATATGAACAGAGCCATGCTTTAGAAAAGTCATATAAAATGTTTCAAATCATTATTGATTAGAGAAATGCACATTAAAACTACTTTGAGCAGTGGCTAGGTGGCGCAGTGAATAGAGTACCAGCCCTGGAGTCAGGAGGACCTGAGTTCAAATCTGGCCTCGGACACTTAACACTTACTAGCCATGTGACCTTGGGCAAGTCACTTAACCCCAATTGCCCTACCTTCCCCCCTCCAAAATGCAAAAAAAAAAACCTCCAAAAAACAAAACTACTTTGAAATGTCATTTTACACCTATCAGACTGGCTAAAAACAATTGAAGGGGACAGTGATAAATGTTGGAGGGGATGTGTAAAAATTGGGGCACTAATTCATTGTTGGTGGAATTGTGAACTGATCCATCCATTGTGGAGACCAATCTGGAATTATGCTCAAAGACTTGTCAAGCTGCCTATACCCTTTGACACAGCATACTACTACTGGGTCTATTTCCAAATATGATTAGGGAAAAATGAAAAGAACCTCTATATTCTAAAATATTTATAGCAACTCTCTTTGTGGTGGCAAAGAACTGGAAATTATGGGGATGTCTGTCAATTGGGAAATGACTGAACAAATTGTGGTATATCACTGTGATGGAATACTACTGTGCCTTAAGAAATGACGAGCTCATTGATTTTATAAAAACATGAATAGACTTTCATGGACTAACAAAGCGTGAAACGAGCAGAATGAAGACTAAGTTGTCTATGATAACAACAACTTTGTTTTAAGAATTACTTTGAACAGCTAAGTCATTTTGACTATTATAAAAACTCAAATTAACTACAAAGGAGATATGAAGAAAGATGCTATATGCATCCATAGAAGGAATGTGTAGAATATTATGTATATGTATAGAATGTGTTTTAAATGCATACATACATGCACATATACTATATATACACACATATATATATATACATGCCTATATACCCATGTTTCCCCGATAATAAGACACTGTCTTATTAATTTTTTTGGACAGAAAAACACCAGAGGGCTTATTTTCAGGGGAGGGCTTATTTTAATGAACATAGACAGCAATTTTAATAAACAGGTAAACGTGAACAAAAAAATGTACCTTTATTCAATAAACAAATCACTGGGGAAGAACAGGATGACGCTCTCACTGCTGCAGCTCTGATTGGATGCAGCTCGGAGCTCGGTGTGGGTTTCACGGGGGGGGGGTGCATACAGAGGGTACTGTAATGTAGCGTGTAGTGCAGGGGATCACCTTCACTACAGTAGCAATCTCAATAGGGCTTATTTTTGGGATAGGTCTTATTATTGGGGAAACACGGTACATACACACACATATTTGTATCTAATGGTAGTCACTTGGGGGGAAGAAGAAAAAAGTAATTTACATGATAAATTTAGCATATGTTTCAAAGGAATAGCAAGTTGTACATGGTATATTTGCAGTTTTATGTGTAATCATCTTTCTATTATGTTATGGAGATATTTGCTTTATTCCATAAATTAAAATAAGATTAAATAAAAAATTTAAAAAAAGTTACTTTGATGGTTGTGTGGATTGGACTGGCAAGAGGCATGAAGTTAGAAAGTCATTCCCATAGTTCAGGTGAAAGGTAATGAGATCCCATAATAGAGTGGCAATTTTGTTCATGGAAAGAAAGATGTCAGTCAATAAATATTTATTAATGTATGCTATGTGTCAGGCACTGTATTAAGTATTGGGAAGACAAAGAAGGGAAAACCAGAGCTGTTGTGGAGATAGAGGAAGATTCTGTGAGCAATTAGTTATGTAGGATAAGAGAAGAATTAAGGTGACACCTGTGTTGTTAACCTGTGTAAGCAAAAGGATTATGTAGCCATCATTAGTAACAGAAAGTTCAGAAGATGGGTCATTTTGAGGAAAAGACAATGAATTGTGTTCTAGACATGTTGAGTCTCAGATGACTGAAAGTGATTCAGGAGAGAGACTAAGGCTAGGTATCTAAATGTGTAAGTCACTTGAATATAGATGCTTATGGAACCCATGGGAACCAGTGAAATAACTGAGAGTAAGGAGGGAGAAGAGGAAATAGCCCCCACCCCCCCAACTTGGAGACACACCCTCTTAGTGGTGATGGCATTGATGATGAATCAGCAAAAGAGCCTGAGAAAGAGCAGTAGGGGATATACAGGCATGCACTGGAAAATGACATCATTTATAGATGATGCTTAGTTATATATAAACCAGATTGAGAAGATGGAGGGAGCATGTGTTGCCACTCATCATGATGTAGGGCTTCTTTTGGACATTGAGGTTTAAGTCAGTAAAAAAAGAGTAGTTTTTATCACAGCTCAGCTCAAGTACCACCTCCTTCAAGAGATCTTTCTTGACACTTTCTCCATTGCCTTGTATTTATTTAGTACCTGATTATTTTGTACACACCTATATGTGTATATGTTGTCTCCTCTGCTGGAACATAAGCTTCTGGAAGGCAAGGATGACTTTATTTATGTATTTATATTGCCAGTGGCAAATCCGCTGTCCCTACCTTCCTTCCTTCCTTCTTTCCTTCCTTCCTTTCTTCCTCCCTCCTTTCCATTACAAAAATCACTGTACAAGGTACTGGAAAAGATATAAAGTTTAAGCTGACATTACCTTGGCCTTACAAAGCTTGCAGCCAAGTTTAGGTATGACAACACAATGAACTCCTATATAGGATAGAGTAATATTTATGTAAATATAGTAAGATATATACATACAGATATAATATATAATACATTACTACACACAATGCAGTAATGTAAGGTCAATGACTTCCAAACAAATCTTCTCTATTAAATGTCATCTTTTTGGATCAACTGTCAATCTTCCCACCCCTTATCACCTAATCAACACCATCAGCAGCTCTCTCAATTAATGGGCCACCCCTTTAATCACCCACTAGCAGGCATTTAAGTCAATATTAAGTACTTCTCCACAGAGGATTAATTGACCCAAATACCTTTGGGAAGCAGCCACCTCATTAAGATAATGAAGTGAGGTAAACTCTGAAGATGAGGAATTCACTACAGATTTGCTGAATGTCAGTTTGACTAAGCCATATACATACAAAAGTTATCCTTACATTTATTATTTTCTATCCCTAATCCTCACTCCCAGTCTTCTTAAACACAAGGGCAGTCACTAAGTAACTGGTTTTAAAAATAGTGCCAGCAACCAGAGCCCCATAGAAATCACCATGTGGACTTTGTACATGGTACATGATTCTGAGCTAAAAGATTCATTAAAACACATCTGTCTGAAACACAAATCAAATTCTCTATCTCTGTCTGCCTGTCTCTCTCTGTCTCTCCCCCTCTCTCTTCTCTCTTTCTCTTCCTCTCTCCTCTCTGTCTCTCTCTCTCTCTTTGCCCAGGTTACCCAGCTAGTAAGTGTCTGAGGTTGAATTTGAAATCAGATCCCCCTGACTACAGGGCTACTGTTTTCTCCACTGAACAACCTAGCTACCTAAATTTTTACATCTCTTAATGGCCAGTATCCTCTTAGATCTGTAGATGGGCTCACCTGATTCAACCTTCAGTACAATATTCTTTGTGGTCTGGGTCTTTAAATTTATTTTTTATGGTCCTCCTTTGGTCACCATAACCCTGTTGCTTCCAGCCACAGTACTTTTCCACTTGAACTTTTAGGGAATCCTGGCCATTCTGGTACTCTGTCATATTATGAGGCTGATACCACTAGCTCTTCTTTGTCTAAATTTTTTGGCAATGTTCACCATGTCATTGGCAGCATTGAGAGTGCAAAGAAAGGAGCCCCATATACTTGTGCATATATTACTCTTCTTCATCCATCTCAACATGATATCAAACTGACAAGCCGCTGAAGTGATTATTCTAAATCACATTTCTTGCTAAGTCATTCCACAAGCTCCAATGACTCCAATTGCAGCTAGGATCAAATAGAAACATTTCTTATTGGTTTTTAAAGCCCTCAACCTACATTTCCAGTTTAATTATATATAATTTCCCTTCTCACAACCTAGAATCTACCAAAACTGACCATCTTACTGTTTCTCACTTATCACATTCCATTACTTGACTCCTTGCTTATAAACTAACTTTATTCTATGTTTGGAAAATGCTCCTTCATCATCTCAACCTTTTAGAATCCCGTTTAGACTTTAAAACATAGTTTAAGAACAAATTTTTAAATGAAGTCTTTTCTGCTTTTCCCAGTTGATAGTCCCTACCTCTCAAAAATTGTCTTAAACATTCAGTATATAGTTATGTATGTGTTGTCTTCCTCAAAAGAACGCAAGTTTCTTGAAGGCAGGTACTGTTTCTTTTTTATCTTTGTGTCTGTAGAATATGGGATAGTGCCTGGCTCATAGTAGTTTCTTTATTAAATGTTTATTGACCCTCTAATTCTACATTCCATTTGGCATACACTGTCCCTCCAAGTTTGAAATGCATTGTCACCTCACCTCTCTCTCTTAGTATTCCTAGATTCTTTTAAGGTCCTGCTTTGATGCTACTTCTTAAAAGAAGTTTATTTTTTTCTTCCTCCAGTTTTACCACTCCTTTTTCCAGTTATCTTGCATTTATATGTGGTATATCTACTCTCCCTCTTCACTCCCTCTCTTCTCCAGAGGAACATAACCTTCTTAAAGGCAGGGATTATTTTCCATTAAAAAAAAAACCATCTTCAGTAACTAGGACAGTGCCTTATTCACATTGTCTATTTAATAATTGTTAATTGAATTGAACTAAACTTTGAAATAGCTTTTATTTCTATTTTAAAATCTATGTATGTACATGTTGATGTAAAATGTTATGTATTTCTTTTTAAAATAGCTTTTTGGCAGTGAGGTGGCACAATGGATAGAATAATGGTCCTGGAGTAAGAAATATCTGAGTTCAAATCCAGTCTCAGATATTTGCTACCCTGGGTAAGTTACTTCACCTCTGTTTACTTCAATTTTCTCAACTGAAAATTAGGGTGAGTGAGGTAGCACAATGGATAGAGCAATAGTTCAACAATCAAAAAGACCTGAGTTCAAATGCAGCCTCATTCACTTACTAGCTGAGTGACGCTGTGCAAGTCACTTAATCTCTATTTACTTCAGTTTTCCCAATTATAAAATGGGGATAATGGCAGCATCTTCTTTTTAATGTCGATATGAGGATCAAATAAGATATTTGTGAAGCACTTAGCACAGGGCCTAGCACATAGTAGGTGACTAATAAATTTTTTCCCTCCCCCTTCTCTTATTCCAGAATGAAACCACCAAAAAAAAGATCATTTCTATACCCACAGAAGAATGCAAAAGAGAACTTGCTATGACGCCATGAGTCTCCATTTCAATTTCTATTGAGTTTGTTGTATTTCTACACCCAATTGTTTTTGTGTTTTTAATCCTCCTTTGTAAGTTTCAGTTAAAAGTAAAGTTCATCTGATGTCCACTCCTCTCATGTTTCCTGTATGTTTATATAATCTTCTTTTCATGTACCTCAACATTCTTTTTCTGTTATATATTAGTATTTTCTCCTTTTACTTTCCTGTCTTTTTTCTCTCTTCAAACTCTCAGAATAGTACGAATCTACTCTGAGGATATCTTTTTTTCTTATTTAATTTCCTCATTATCCTTTGAAAATGTTTAGGATCTGAAGGAACTCATTTCTTCTCTTCTTATTAGAATGTTAGCACAGCTTCTTGACTCTTCCAATTGCTCAAATAACTTCTAGATTTCTTTGAATCTTGTGTTCCTCTTCAGCTCTGGTCTTTTTATCAGGGGTGTTAGAAAATACCCATATTCCATTAAAGGGTTTTTCTTTTATCATTCTGTGAAATTTTACTCAGCTTTACATGGTAAATTATTCTTTGCTGTACACTTTTATCTTTCAGATTATTGTATTCCATGATCTCCTCTAGTTTTAAGTAGCAGTTGTCAGGTTTTGTGTGATTATCCCTTTAGTTCCTTATACTTGAACTCTGTTGTAGAAGTTGGCAGCATTTTATCTTTGATTAGGAGCTCTGAATTGGGCTATGTATATTTCTGGGACTTTTTGGAAAGGATTCCATTAAGAAGGTGCTTGGTAGATTTTTTTTATTCTTACTTTATTAAGGATAAAAATCTCCTGTTTTAATTGATGAGTTGTTTCATTTCTTCTTGATATTCATTTAGTTCTCATGAAAAGTGATTTTTTTCCTTTGAGTCTCTACTCAAAGTTCTTTTTTATGAAGTTAGACTAAAATAATTTCTGAATCTGGTTCATGTTTTCTTATATTCATTGATCTCCTCTACTTTAGTTTCAGAATGAGACATTTTACCATGACTAGTTTCACCTCCCCCCCAAAAAAATTGTGGGCAGTATATTCAGTCTTGCTTAGTGTTCTCCTTGGATCCTTGGATTCTTGTACTGACTCCTACTTCCTGATATTTGTGCTCCAACTTCAAAATCTTTGAGGTTCACAATGCTAGATCTTTAGGACTCCTCTCTCTCTCTCTCTCTCTCTCTCTCTCTCTCTCTCTCTCTCTCTCTCTCTCTCTCTCTCCCTCTCTCTCTCTCTCTCTCTCATCTCATCTCATTCCAGAACAGAGTGTTAAGGACCTCAGAGCTTCTGGACCAGGGAAGTTATGTGAGGAAAAATGAAGCTCTATCATCATTGTTACTGTGCTGCTCACTAGTAGTTGCCTACTAATGCTCTCTGGGCATTCCTGACTGTCCAACATTCCTGAAATGATTTCCCTTTTCCACTCTGACTACTGACCTCCTTGCCTTCCTTTAAAACCCCACATTCTATAGGAAACCTTCCCCAAGCTCTCTTAATACCAATGCCTTCTCTTTGTTAATTATTTCCTATTTATCTTGTATATAAGTAGCTTTGTATATATTTGTTTTCATGTTCACTTCCTTACTAGATTATAAACTCCTTCAGGGCAGTGCCTGCCTTTTACTTCTTTCTGTATCCCCATAGCTTACCCCAGTGACTATAGTAGACATTTAATAAATGCTTATTTATTTATTAATTGATTCCTAATCTGAACCTTGAAGGAATCCAGGAAAAAGGTGGAGGTGACAAAACAGTAAATTTGGGGCATGGGAGTACAGATCATGAAAAGTCTCAAAGGTGGAGGGAAACGGAATTTAGAATTCCAGAATCTATATCCTAGTGTTTACTGACCACTCTAGAGCTTTCCTAAGAAAATCTTTTGATTTTTCTTTCCCTATACACAGAATATTTCTGGTTCCACATGTTCTGTCTCTAGTCAATTTCATTTTGCTGGAGGGGATCCTTTCCTTATCCCCTGTGACATTCTTATGAACATTTTTTGGGTGCAATTTCAGGGTGTGATATTATACTTCTTATTGGATTTCTTCCATTCAGTCTGGTATGAACTTCAGCATTTACTGGAGTAGGTCTGTCAGGGCTATGTGGACCACTTCTTGTCCAGGCTTCCATCTTGATTGGAAATAAATGATAAATGTCTCAAAAGTTCTCAGACCTGAATCCAACCCCAAACCAGATCTAGCAGGACCTTTCTAATATGCTGGAACCTAAATTCATGGTTCAGAGAGCAAGAGGGGCAGATTACTGAAAGACAGCATGCACAATCTTGGAAAAACTTGATATTGTATATGTTTTAATATGATCTGTGATCTAAGATTCCTCACAGACCCTGAAATAATGATAATAATAGCTTGTATTTATATATTGCTTTAATATTTACAAAGGGCTTTATAGATGTCAACTCATTTTATCCCCCCAACAACCCTGGGAGGTAGGTGCTATTATTATAGATGAAGAAACTGAGGCTATCCTGACTCTAGGTGTAGTACTCTAACCATTTTTGTCACTTGTGTGTTTTTTTTTTGAGGGGCAATTGGGGTTAAGTGACTTGCCCAAGGTCACATAGTTAATAAGTGTAAAGTGTCTGAGACTGGATTTTAACTCAGGTCCTCCTGACTCCAGGGCTTCTGCTCTATTCACTGCACCACCTAGGCATCCCACACTTGGGTGTTTTTTTGATGGGGGGTGTTCAGGATAGTCATAGATCAAAATGAATGAAAGAGAGAAGTGTACAATTTTAATTTTTAAAGTTTGTGCCAGTGTGACAGAAAATTAATGTAGTGTTTAATGCTTTTTCAGGAGACTGGCAAAAGTGACAGTGATAAACCCTCCTATTCACCACATGGTTAGAAGACAAAAATCACTCAGAACATTTCCATATGCTCTACCATCTCTCCAAGTCACTTCCCTTAGACACCATCATTACTCTTCCAGAAACAAGCTCCCTCACATCTTGGACAGAAACACCATCTGAGACCTTCTGTGCATGTTCCAGACTCCTATTGCAATGCAATATTAGAAAATATACAACTAGTGTGAAAAAAAAACTTAGAGTAGGAAGCATGGCTTTGCTGGATCCAACTGGAATCAACTTGGGAGAACTGATTGTTAAAGTTTCATTGGGAACATTTAAACCTCAGAAATAGCCCAAAGCTATAAATCATTGTTGATTGCCTAGACTTAAATGATGGAGAAAATATGGAGAGCAAACTTAAAAATATATTGCATATACATTTTTCCACCTTGAAGAACCAGGTGATAAAAATTTACCAGCAGAGTCTTGGTTGTAAGTAACGTCAGAGGTCACCTAACTCAACCTGTATCTCTTTAGGAATACCTCAATAATAAAATAATGTATAATTATAATATAATATAAAAATATGATATAATCATATATTATGTAATATATAATATAGTGTAACACCATATCATGTCATATCATACAATATAACATGAGACAACACAGCACAACATAACAACACAACATAACACGATATAACAATATATGATATAACGTAATGTAATAATCAGCATCTAGATGCTGACAGAAGGTTTCTAGTGATGAGGATTTCAAGATCTTAAAAGACTTAGCAAAGTGCCTGGCACATAGTAGACTCCAAACAAACAAACAAATGAACAAAACAAAAACAACAACTTGTAAACTTGACTTCTGAGGCAGCCCACCCCATTTTCGAACAGTACTAATTTCTAAGAAGTTTTCCTTTTACTACCAATGCTTGTTATTACTCTACATCAGAAAGAGCTGCAAGCCATCAGCTACTGATGCCATTCCTTCCAAAAAGTTATAAACCTGGTTTTGCTTTTATGATCTAATATCCCTGGACAACATCCGTTGGTGCAGGTTCATTATATTGTGCAGTAGTGTAGGACTTTAGAACCATGGAAGGAATTTTCAATGACAAATTTTGCATCAGTCACCAAGTCAACTAGATTTTATTAACATCTCCTAAGTGCCAGGCACTTGGTTATAAAAAGGCTATTGTTAATCAGTTCCTGCCTTCAAGGAGTTTATAGTCTAGTTAGAGAAGATGACCTGTGCACGCATAGGCATATGTAACACACAACATTCTTTTTGGAGGAAAGTTCCTAGAATCTGGAAAGATTAAAGAAAGCCTTCCATAAAGAGGTATAACTTTGAGCTGAGCCTGAGAAGAAACAAAGTATTCTCTATGGTGCAAGACATACCAGTTTTTAAGGTTAAGGTGGGGCATAGTTCAACTCTAAGACTTCATTGTTGTAGGAAACTCCCAATGAAGCAACTCCCTCTTCCAATGCAAATTGGCAACTTGGGGTCTGTGTCAGGTCTGAGACTTGAAACAGTCTCTGAAGTCATTTCTCTATCCACTGTGCCTCCCTCTCATTCACTGTTTGCCAATAGATAAAAGAATCCTTTAAAGGTAGACTTAAGGCATGTTGAATCCAGAAATGGATTACTCTGCAATCAAGAAATTTAGTGAAGGGGGCGGCCAGGTGGCTCAGCGAGTAAGGGCACCGGCTCCAGTGTCGGGATGACCTGGATCAAATCCGGGCTCAGATACTTAGCACCACACCCAGAAATAACTGGCCGTGTAACCTTGAGGAAGTTACTTAACCCCAATTGCTTAAAAAAAAAGAAATTTAGTGAAGAATTTCAGATAATTAAAACGCCTGATCTGGAGGGCCAAGTAGCACAGCGAGTAAGAGCACCGGCCCCAGTGTTGGGATGACCTGGGGATAGGGTCTGGGCTCAGGCATTTAGCACCCACCCAGAAACACGTGTCCGTGTAACCTTGAGCAAGTTACTTCACCCCAATTGCTTAAAAAACAAAACAAAAGAAAACAAAAAACCCTGATCTATGTTCATGTCATCTTTCTCAAGTGAAAGTGGCCTCAAAATTCAGAAAACATAAAAAAATTACACTTTTAGTTATCAATTCATAACATAATTCATGAGTATAACCTAATATCTTTCTTTTAAATGTTGATTTTATATCAGGCACTTGCCACTTACCATTGCTTGTGGAGAGTGTTAAGCTTGATGATGATATTCTTATTGATGATGTCACTTTTTCTGTTGCCACTGTAGTTTCCAGTTTTTCTGGAGTATTCACTGAAGTTTGAACAGTCACACTTATTGCTAGAAGAGGGAAATTGTTACAGGGGTTAAATTATGCATAGAACTATGCTAGTTTAAGATCAAACTTATGTGATATTGAGGGGTTTACCAAAAGTTGTTTCTTTTAAGAAGGTGTTGTCCTTCTTATATGATGATAATATCAGTGTCCCACAATCATTAAAACAGGAACTCAAGACTTTTTCCATCTTGGTTGTCAGGGAGAGTTATATTGATACACTGATTTTTCTCGCCTAACACCATTTAACCACTGGTATTAATTTTCAAACTCAAAAAGATCATTATGGTAGTTTCTACTACTGGAGCATTGTTCCTTGCTTCCATCTTTCTCACCTTTCTTTTTTTCTTTCTTTTCCTCTATTCTTCTTTCTTTCTTTCTTTC
>NW_027185655.1:19540412-19584738 GCF_028583685.1 Petaurus breviceps papuanus | reverse complement strand
CCCCAAAAGAAATGAACTTATCATGGAAAGAATCTTTTAGGGGAACAAAACTCTTAATGTGAGCCTTGAAATGAATATGATAACCATTACATTACCATTTGGGGTCCATCATCTCTCTATCAGGAACTGAACGAGAGAGGTGGGGTCAGTACACCAAAGAAAAGACAGGGAATTGCCTGAACTCTCCTCTAAACCCCTCCAAACTATTTAAATAATTTCTCAAAAACAACTTCTGGATCAGTAGAACCCCAAAAAGGATTTAGTGAAACAGTTTTCTAGCCCAAGACAACATGGAAGATTGGGAGGAAAGATCTATTGAAACTAAGGTGAGAGTGGAGAGCAGTCCAGCATAGGCTGTGCCCCAGCAAACCAGCGGTAGGCCTTGGGGGTGACAAATTCAGTGTCAGTAGTGACTGTTTCAGACCTCTCAGTCCACTAATGGCAAGGAGATCAGACAACTGGTCAGAAGGAGATTGTAGGGGCCTGTCACTGGGACTGGAGGGTAATACTCTGTTGCATTGCTCTAACTTGGATCTGGGTTGCAGTCCTGGGTCTCAGTCCCACAGTGAGGAGTAGCTCTAGAACACCAGAGCAACATGGGAGCAGAAAACCTGTTCATAGTTCCAGGGAAGAAAATAGTGATTGCAATCACTCACAGACCAGGGCACAGGCCAAGAGAGTAGTAAACATACCTCTCCTTATATCATACCATCTTGGAAGAACTTAAAACTTACAGGTCCCCAGAATTATCTCTGAATATTATCTCTCTGCACAAAAACCTGGAGCGGGACCATGCTCCTCCACTCCAGAAGCAAAGCCCCACTTTAGCAAAGAGTTAAAAGTAAAATAAAAATAGGCTGGAAAAATGAGCAAACATCAGAAAAGATCTTGATTATAGAAAATCCCTATGGTGACAGGGAAGATCAAAACACAAGCTCAGAAGAAGACAACAAAGTCAAAACTACTACTTTCAAAGTTTCAAAGAACAATATGAATTGGTCTCAGGTCATGGACAAGCTCAAAAAGGATTTTTTAAATTCAAGTTAGTAACGTAGAGGAAAAATTGGGAAGAGAATTTAGAATGAAGTAATAAAATCTTGAAAAAATAGGCAAAGGGTTGGTAAAGGATGCACCAAAAATTAAGGAAGAAAATAACACCTTAAAAATAGGATAAGCTATAAAAGAGGCACAAAAATTCAGTGAAGAGAAAAATGCCTTGAAGCATTGGCCAAATAGAAAAAAAAAAGTACAGAAATCCACTGAAGAGAATAACTCCTTAAAAAGCAGAATTGGCCAAATGGGAAAAAGGTACAAAAGCTCAATTAAGAAAATAATTCCTTACAAATTAGAAAGGTGCAACTGGAAGCTAATGACTTTATGAGACATCAAGAAACACTAAAACAAAATCAAAACAATGAAAAAAAAACAAGACAATATAAAAGAACTCATTGGAGAAACAGCTGATCTGTAAAATACATCCAGGAAACATAATTTAAGAATTATTGCACTACCTTAAAGCCATGGTAAAAAAAAAAAGAGCTTAGACATCACCTTTCAAGAAATTATCAAGGAACAGTCTTCTGATATTCTAGAACTATAGTTTAAAAGAGAAATTGAAAGGATCCACTTATCACTTCCTGAAAGAGATCCCAAAATTTAAACTCCTAGGAATGTTACAGCCAAATTCCAGAGCACCCAATTCAAGTAGAAAATATTGCAAGCAGCTAAAAAGAAACAATTCAAATATCATGGAGTCAGAGTCAAGATAACACAACATTTAGTATTTTCTATATTAAAGGATTGAAAGACTTGGAATAGGATATTCTGGAGGGCAAAAAACTAAGATTACAAACAAGAATCACCTACCCATCAAAACTGAGTATAATCCTTCAGGTGATTATATGGACATTCAATGACATTGAGGGTCTTTCAAAGAGCTCAATAACATGTTTCATTTTGAATTCTCTGAAAATGTGGTTGTCATTACTTTGATCAGAGTTCCTAAGCTTTTTAAAGTTGTATATTTTCACAGTATTGAAGTTATTGTATAAATTGTTCTTCAGCGATGAACTCAAACTGGAGTCATGATTTGCCTGTGTGTGTGTGTGTGTGTGTGTGTGTATGTGTGTGTTTGCATCTATCTGTCTATTTACAGCGAAATTTGGACATTGCTAATGGCAGGAATTTGTTTTGCTTGACCATGCATGTTTGAAACAGGAGGGTTTTTTTTTTTTTTGCCTTATCAGTTGGGGAAGGGAGAGAAAAAGTGAAGTTATGAAAAAAAATTAAATTAATAATAATAAAAAAGACATTACCAGTTGATAGAGATGGAGATGAAGATGTGGTAACTATAGGTGTGGATTGCTTGGTCGTTGTCATAGTGGTTACAGGATCTGTAAAATAGAAACTGGATTTAGAAAGTGCGTATTTTAGGGGAAAGACTAAGTTTAGGATTCTGTTTTAGGACCCCAACCCTGTGATTTCTTTAATACAAAGAATTTCTCGGGAAGACATTCCACCATTGTAATTTACTTGTTCATCAATTTCTCATCTTAGATATTCGTTTTGAGCTCTAAGAGGTGGGGAACTTGTGTAGAGTCACACAATCACTAAGTGTGAGAGTTTTGCAGAAGAGCCCAGGTCTTCCTGAGTGTATTGCCAGCTCCCCATATGCTCTGCCAGACTGCATGGGATGGCAGATTTATTTGTGATAATCTGAATATGATTATATGATTATATTACATATTATGTTATATTATACATTAACATATTCATGATAACAATCTGAAAATATAAAACAAATCTATATTTGCTGTTGTTCAGTGGATCACACATGTCTGACTTAGTGATCCCATGAACCGTAGCATACCAGATCCTTCTATCCTCCACTAGTTCTTGAGGTCTGTCCAAGCTCAGGTTCATTGCCTTTCATGATACTATCCTTTCATCTTATCCACTGCCATCCCCTTTGCCTTTTGCCTTCTATCTTTCCCAACATAAGGGTCTTTTCCAATGAGTCTTGTATAGCTCATGTTTAAATAGTACACATAAAATTTGCAGAGTACTTTCTTCAAAATGGTCCTATAAGGCAGATTGATTTCATATTATTTTCCCATTTTCCAAGTGAAGAAAGTGAAGTTCAGACAGTAAAATCTGAATACAAATCTTGCCTCAAACACTGACTGTGTAACCCTTGGCAAATCCCTTAATCTCTACTTGCCTGAGTTTCCTCATCTGTAATATGAGCATAATAATAGCACTTACCTCCTCAAGTTGATGTAAGGATAAAATGAGATCACATTTTTAAAGTACTTTGTGAACTTAAACCTCTACATAAATGTTAGATAGTGCTATTATTAAATGACTTGCTCAGAGCTACAAAGCTAGCAAGTATCAGAGTTGGAATTCAAACTCAGATCTTCTTGTGTTCTATTTTTTCTGAAGTATTGAAATTTCATATGTGAGTAAAAATTAGGTGGTTGTTTTAGATGTCTGTCCTAAATTCAACCTCTTGGTCTCTCCTCCCTAGTGGGCACATCCCCCTGCCCCCACCCAATTACTCAGTTATTCACACCTAGGAAAACAACAATAACAACTGACATTTATATATTATTCTTAAATTTGCAAAGTGTTTTATAAACATTATTTCTTTTGATCATGAGACGTAGGTAATATAGACATTATTATTCCCATTTTACAAATGAGGAAACTGAGACTCAGTGTTCAGTTGAATTGTCAGTGTTCAAGTAGCAAGTAAGGATTAAAAGGTAGGATTTAAACCAGTATTCCTGACTATAAATCCAGCATCCTAGTCACTATACAAGATAAATAATGGTACCCTCAACAAAAAGACACACAAAGAACATCCACACTCCAAACACGTGCAGCACCCTGAGAGTAGAGGGTTTAGAATCAGAAGAATGGAGCCTGCGTCCTAGTATATATTATAGTACTTCTAAACTGTATTTTCTCAGGAAAGTAATACAACACTTCTAAGACTAGTCCTAGAGTTCAACCAGATTCTCCACCACCACCATACTGTATTCTTCCTTATCCTCCCTCTGCTCCCATCCTCCACTTTGATTAAAACTTCTTTAAAAATATTTATTTACTTTTAATTTACAACATTCAGTTCCACAATTCCTTGAGGTCCAAATTTTCTCCCCCCTCTCTCCTCCCTCCTCCCTACCCATGGCAGCATGCGATCAATATAGTTTCTATAGATACCTTAACGTCAACCATTAGTCAGGTTGTAAAGGATTATAACCAATGGAAAGAACAACAAGAAAAAAGAAATAAAACAAAGCAAAAAGAGAGAGAGCAACTAGTCTGCTTTAATCTGCATTCAGACTCTGAAGTTATTTTCTCTGGATGTGGATATCCTTTTCCATCATGAGTCTTTTGGAGTTGTCTTACGGTCTCAGTCTTGCATTGCTGAGAGGAGCCCTGTCTATCAAAGTTACTCATCACAGATACGATGTGTCTGTAATTGTGAACAATGTTCTACTGGTTCTGCTCTCCTCACTCAGCATCAGTTTATATAATTCCCTCTAGGTTATTATGAAGTCTGTCTGCTCCTCATTTCTTATAGCACAATAATATTCCATTACATTCATATAACACAACTTATTTAGCCATTCCCCAATTGAAGGGCATCACCTTGGTTTCCAATTCAGGTTAAAGCCTTCTTAACCTCTATACAGTCTCAGCTCAGGTTTTCTCCCCACTTCTCCATGATGTCTTTTCTTATTTGCTAGTGAATTGTGATCCTTTGCCTCTCAAAATATTCTGTTTGACTTGTTTTGAACATTTAGTCACATTCTAATATAATTTATGTTAGACTATGCTTATCTATTATATTATGTATTTATTTTTTAAATATATGTATCTCATAGCTGTATTAGTCAAGACTTTGAGGGTGGCTGCCAGATATATGGGCTTAACTCACATCCTCAGAGCATCCTGGATCTCCCCCAAGCCTGGCTGTGCCCACTTTGGCTGGACACCTTTGGACCAGCTGCAATCAGCTGTTTGTGTCTTTCAGGAAATCAGGCAGATAGTGATTTTAGGAGATATATAGGGATGCATGCCTCCCATCTCTCAGCAGAGAGGTGTTTTATCACAGATGCAGAATGAGTCATACATTCATAGACATGGTCAATGGGTCCATTTGTTTTATTGTACTTATTTGTTATAAAGGAGGGATAAATGGCAGGGGTGGAGAGTCATTGGAAAGTGACAATAATGGGAGAAAAAAGCAAATAAATACTTAATGGGGGAGACTAGACAATGGGGCCCAGTCCTTTGACCATGATTGTATTTACCCTCCCAGTTGGATCATAGAGAATATGTGCAATGCTTTCTTCATGCTTTCAAGGAAAACATGGAAGGTCATGCTAGTTTTTGTCATGGTGACTCAGTTAGTAGTATGTTGATGAAGAGTCTTCTAGCTGGCTAAGGACTTAGAAAGACCAATGATTCAGTAGAGACTAAAGTGGACCTGATTGCACTTAGGAAAGGGAGGAAACTGAGAGCCAGGAGTGGATGGAGGGGAACAGTAGCTGCCTCATCTTCCCACCCAAACACCATTTATCTGTAATTGCATGGCACATCTGTTTCCTATGTCTCTTTTGTATTTGCTTTTTTTTCCTGATCATAGGTAAATGGCTATCTGGAAATTGGATTCACCAAAGACACTGTATCTGGACTTCTCCACCTGGCATGGGAAAACTCTTTATCTGGGAAGATCACTACTGCCCCGGAATTCACACACCTCAGGTACACTCTACCTCTGCAGCCCCTCCCTCTGGATGGCTCCTCTTGGAACCTTTATTTAAGGATGATACTTAGGGCAAGTATATCTTCATTTTTCACCAAGCTTTACTGCATACCTCTCCTTTGTGACCTGCGCCGCTCAGCACCTATTTTCAACTTCCAGTTATATATTGTTTCCACCCCCTCTCATTAGAATGTAAGTTCCTTGAGGATAAGAACTGTCTTTCTTTTTGCTTGTGTTCACATTTGCTTAGAACAAACAAGTGTTTGATCCCTAGTAAGTAATTAATAATTGCTTGTTGACTGTTGTTGTTTTGTTAAATAAATAAAATATTTCCTTAATGGGAACACTCAAATGCATCCACCTTTCCATTTGGAATTCTTCACTTTTCTGAATAATGTGCAAATGATACAGAAGCTAAATGGGGCAGTGGATAAAAGACTGGCCTTAGAGTCAATTAGACCATAGTTCAAATCCTGCATCTGACTCTTGCCAGCTGTGAGTAACCATGAAACATGTCACTTACATCTTAGTGTCTTTTGGTGACTGTCTTAGAATCTAAAGTGCAGATGACTGGTCAATCTGCATTAATGAAGACAGTTTCCTTAAAAACTAGTTCCCTACATTTATGAAGTATGGTAAGAGGTCTAGAACTGAAAGGGAAGCCAGGGACCATTTAGTCTATCTCCCTCTTTTATGCAATTAGGAAATCAAGACCTAGAGATGGCAAGTGACCTGCCTAAAGTCACACCACCGTAGCAAGTAGCAAATCTGGGATTCAAATTAAAGTCCACTATGTTCAGGTCCATGCTCTTACAAGTCTGAACCAAGACAAATCGCAAACGAGAAGAAAGAATAACTGATATTTACATAGTACGGTAAGATTGGCAAAGTTCTTTATATATGTGAGTTTCATAAATACCAGAGGTATTTTTCCCATTTTATTGATGAGGCAGCTGAAGTTTCTGAGGCAACTCAGAGTATTTGTCAATGTTCCATAGCTAGCAAGCATCTCAGGGTGGGAATCAAATATAGGTTTTCCTGAATCACAGCTACCTCCCTACCTACTGCACACTACATCTGATAAAAACAATCTGATATCAGGCTACACAGTACATATGTCCAATTGCCTACACCTACAATGGGATAATATGAAGCAAAAATTGATGTTCAGAATTGGAGGTCATCAATAGAATCATCAAAAGGAGATTAGATGACGCTCAGTTTGCTCACTAAGACAAGAACTGGGAGTACTAGATTCTAGAATGGAATGTATTAGCTGGATAAGAGAAAAAGATCATTGGGTGAACAAGTCTTCTGGGAGCTGTATGTATGTAGGAATAGGGTGAGTCAGGTGCAATAGGAGGGGGCCATGGCTGAAAGATGAGTAGCCAGAAATAGCTCTGGAAAAATGGGCATTTCAAAACATGTGATATCATGGCAGTGGTTAAAAGGCAGGGGAAAATACAAATGCAGGAAAAAGCCACTTTAGGACAGAGCAAATGACCCTGGAGAAATGGCAAAGGACCTTGGGCCCTGGGACCCAGAATAACAGTATGCTAAGATTTCATTTCTTTGTGGTGTGAATTTTTTTGGGGGGGAACCAAAATCACTAAGAAGGGAAAGAGTGTGAGGAGGGCTGTCTATAACTATTTCCTTTTCTGTATCTGATATGCCTAGTAGTAAGTTCAAATGAGTGTGTTTTGCAGTTAGGAGATTAAACACCCACCCACAGGGAGAACTAAGGTAGCTAGGTGACTCAGTGAATAGAATACCAGACCTGGAGTCAGAAGGACTCATCTTCCTGAGTTCAAATCTGGCCTCAGACACTTACTGTCTGTATGAACCTGGGCAAGTCACTTAACCCTATTTGCCTCAGTTTCCTCATCTACAAAATGAGTTGGAAAAGGAAATGTCAAACCATTTCAGTTTCTTTGCCAAGAAAATTCCAAATGGGGTCACAAAGAGTTGGGTATGGCTGAAAATGACAGAACAACAAAAGGGGAGAGCTAAAGTTACCCACATAATAAATATAACTATAAGCAAAAGTACCATATCATTGGCATTTCCCATCTCAGTTAAATACAATATCTCAACTTGGCATCAGTGTTTTTTTAATAGACTTATGGTATTTTGAAGTGTTAGCAGTTAGCATTGGCTTTATTTACTGTTAGGATGTACACAAATGCCATTTACAGTGTAAACAGAAGTTACAAGACTGATTTTTCACAGGTTTTCCTGTAATCAAATCAAAACCTTTTTTCACATCTAAAACTCAACTTCACATGCTAGATATCACTTTTCCCACTTCAATATAGCACAGATCAGATCATGAAGAACTCAGAACTATGGGAGGTCAAACCTCCTGGTTATTTGGTTGTTTTAATTGTCTTTTTAATTATAAAGTGAATGAAGTAAAACCTAGCCTAAGGTGAGGCTGAAGAAGTTAGGCAGGTGGAGGAAACTTAACTACAAGACTTTATAAAATGAATAAAAAATGAGGCATAAACAAATGCAACATTTTGTGATGTTTTTATAATAGTGTTATTTCAAAAATAATTATTTATGGATATTTTGTTTTCTATTGGGTAAATTTCCCCCTATATCACTTTTCCTTCCTCTGTCCTCCCAGAAAAAAACACATACCATATAGCAAGGAATTTATTTAAAAGGAGGAATAAAAAACATAAAACTGATTCATACATGGAAAAAACTGATAATATATGCAATGTTCTACATCCATGGACTCACCCCCCATCCATTGCAAAGGAATGTGTGTATGTGGGGGGGAGAGATAGATAGAGGGAGAGAGAGAGATAAACAGAGAGAGAGACAGAGACAGAGACAGAGAGAGAGAGAGAGACAGAGACAGAGAGAGAGAGAGAGAGACAGAGACAGAGAGAGACAGCGAGAGGGAGAGGAAGAAAGAGAGAGAGAAAGAGAGAGACAGAGACAGAGAGGTGTTTTCTCAGATCTGTTCGAGGTAGGCTTATTTATTAGTAATTTTTCAACATTCATTTTCAATTGTTTTGTAGTTTTTATTTCCAAATACATTACAGTAGTCATTATGACTGCTGTTTGCTTAGCTCTGCTTGATTCATTTGGCAACAGAGTGAAGAAGTCCTTGGAAGTCCTCAAGAGCTTCTTTATATTCATTATAATTGTCATTTCTTCCAGCACAATAATATTCTGTTATATTGATACACCACAATTTTTTTAGCTATTCTCCAAATGATTGACATCTGCTTAGTTTTTAGCAAAGTATTGCTTATAATAACATTGTAAACTGTTGTGATAGAGCACAAAATTATAGAATATATACACAGTTATTAAGTAGTGCATTGGGGGGAATCAGGAAGACTTGAGTTCAAATCCAGTCTCAGATATTTATTAGCTGTGTGACCTTGGGCAAGTCATTTAACTTCTTTTTGCCTTATTTCCCTCAATTATAAACTGAAGATAACAATAATGCCTATTTCCCAGAGTTGTTGTGAGGATCAAATGAGTAAAATGCCCATCACATAATGGGTGCTATGTACATAGTAGTTATTCATTAGAAGACAGAATCCAGAGCATTTACTAGAGAATGTCAAAAGCATAGCTTGGTCCTGTAAGAATTAACCACAGCATTGTTTGTAATGAGGTACTTGCTCAGAGCAGATAATAACTGTAAAAGCTAAAAGTACCTAGAAAAGGGAAAGAGTAAGAGAGATGGAATTCCCAAAAGTTTTGTGGAGAAAGTGCTACTTGAATTGAGCTTTGAGGGCCATACAAGCTGTTGTGTGTGGGCCTTGATCAGGTGTGGCTGTGATCTCCATGAAAATTCAACTGTTGTACATAGATTTGGAATAAGAAAATCCTCCCAGGAGGGTGGTGAGGATAGTAAGAAATTAACTATATGAGATGATGAAAGGAAAACTGAAAAGGAGAAAAATCTAGAAAAACCATCTTGTAATTCAGGGGATAAGGGGAGTCCAAATATACAACCCTAAATCACATAGACCCTGTTTCCCCCTTGGACCATTGTCAAAACACCCCCAGGACTGACTTAACATTCAGTTTTGGGGGATAAAACCAGGGTGGCTGGTGAAAGCCTCACATGCTGCTCTTCTTGGAATCTGAGATATTCTGTCCTTTTGTGGGGGGATAGAGAGGTGCAGAAAATTCTACAGAGACTGGAACTCCTCTTGGGTCTGATTTTACATCATGTATCCTTGATCCCTGTATCTTCTGATGAGTCTCAATAAAGTCTGAAAATTTGTGGTTAGAAAGAATACTCATTCTCAGTGGAACGAAGAATATGAGGTCCTCCAAGGGCGACTTCGTTGACTATATATGAACAAACAAGAGAATGTATACAGAGGCAAAAAACAAAAGTGGCATAGCCCATTGCTCTCAGATATATGATTCAATCAGTCAACAACTATTTCTTATGTAGTTATTATTTGTCAGGTGTTGTGCAAGGCATTGGGGATACAAGTGCAAAAAATGAAACAAACTTACATTCTAATGTAAAGCACATATAAAAAACAACATAAATATAGTTAATGACTACAAATATATATATATATATATATATATACATACATATATATATATATAGTAGTTAAATTCAGGTAAGTGGTACTTTCCCCATCCATTATCCAAGGGATTTTTTAGGTCATTCTTATCTTCAGGTATGAATACATATCCATAACTATGGTTTTCCATTCCTTCTCTTTTCCCACCCTTAAGCTGGAAATTCAACATATGTTGAGTAATCTATTTGATTAATAATCTAATTATTATTAATTAAATTAGTAATCTGGTAGATGAGGTAACTAAAGTTAGTAGACTTGTCTAGGAGGATACACTTAGTGACCAAAGGAGTAAGGATTTGAACCTAGCTTGCCTGGTTTCAGGTGTATAGCCCTTTCCTCTAGACTGCAGCAGCCTCTGCCTCAGAGTACTATGAAGTCGATAGTTTCAAAACCAGGAAAACGTGGTGACATAGAATTAGCATTTCCCTGAGGAAGTATCTTTTTCCCAACCCATAATATGAAGAGGCCATAACTCAAAGAAAATAAAACTACCCTTAGTACTTGATTGGCATATATGTTTGGCTCCAGCTTCTTTTCTTGACAGTCACCTTCTCTCCATCTCCATCCAACAAAAAGTAGGCAATGACAAAGCTGTCCATGGGATTTGATTGAGCCTGACTTCCCTATTGCAGCTTCCTGCTCATCCAGCAGCATTAAAATCCCAACTCCATAGAAACTAGACCCCTCAGATTTGGTGGATTCCTTTTTTTCAATCTATTTATTTTTAATTTTCAACGTTCACTTCCATAATTTTAAATTCCCCCCCCCAAGATGGCATGCAATCTGATATAGGCTCTACATATACATTCTTATGAAACACATTTTCACATTAGTCATGTTGCATAGAGGAGATATAATGAATGAGAGAACCATGAGAAAGAAAATAAAGCAAAAAAGAAAATAGTCTGCTTCATTCTGCATTCTGACTCCATAATTGTTTCTCTGGATGTGGATGGCATTTTCCATCATGAGTCCTTTGCAATTGTTTTAGATCCTTGCATTTCTGAGAAGGGCTAAGTCTATCAAAATCACTCATTGCACACTGTGGTTATTTCTGCGCACAATGTTCTCCTGCTTCTTCTCACTTCAGTCAGCATCAGTTCATAGAAGTATTTCCAGGATTTTCTGAATGTTCGTCATTTCTTATAGCACAATAGTCTTTCATTACCTTTGTATACCACAACTTGTTCAGTCATTCCCCAATTGAAAAACATGCGCTCAATTTCCAGTTCTTGGCCACCACTAAAAGAGCTGCTATAAATATTTTTGTACACATGGGTCTTTCCCCCCATTTTTATGATCTCTTTGGGATGCCAACCCTAGAAGCCACGTTGCTGGGTATGCACATTTTTATAGCCCTTTTGGCATAGTTCAAATTGCTCCTCAGTATAGTTGGATAAGCTCACAACTCAGATTTGGAGGATTTCTGAAGGCCACATAAATTACCCTTCCACGATGATCTGATATGTTTGCATATGCAGATTGGGAGACTAAGAGTAGAGAAACTACCACTGTGGCCTCAGAACACATTATTGGTGTGTTTGGGGCTAGGTAAGCTTCCTTTGTTAAGTGTTCAGTAACTTCATTTCATCCCAGTGTTAAATATTTTAGGGCAATTGGGGTTAAGTGACTTAGCCAAGGTCACATGGCTAGTTTTTTTTGTGTGTGTGTTAAGTGTCTGAGGCAGGACTTGAACTCAGGTCCTCCTGACTCCAGGGCCAGTTATCTATTCACTGCACCACCTAGCCACCCCCCCCCCAATGTTAAATTGGAACTGAGTGCTGATATTAGAGTCATGCCTCTGACACCTGGGTTCAAGTTCCATCTTGGACACATGCTCTACTGTTTGGCCCCACTGGGTGAGTCAGTTAACCTCTCAGCCATGTAGGCACTACTTTAACACTTCATTTTATGGGGAAGGTGTAAATCAACATTGGTAGTGAGAGTTTCTTCATCTGACAGATTCTTATACTAATGAAGTCACAAATTCAGTTCTTATCCAATCTCTACACATTGAGCACTGTAATGTATGTCTATAGTGCTCAGCATATATTCACCATCCTTCTGGGCCTTACCATCTAATTAGAGACATCACCACCTGAGCAATATACCCTTTATGTCATCCCTAACAAATGGCCATCCATTCTGTTTGAATCAACTCCCTCCTAAGGCAATACAACACATTGTGGAAGAGCTTAGTGAGGAAGTTTTTTTTTCTTGTATTGAGTTATAATTTGCCTCTTCAACACTCATACTTATATCTTGTGGAGCCAATTAAAGCAAATTTAATCCATCTCTTCTTCATTATAACTCTGAAAATGATTGATGATAACTATTGTGTCCCCCTAAGTCTCCTTGTACATATTTAACTACAAAACAAAGAATTATATGTTAACTGTCATGTGGATGAAAACATAGAGTCAGTGCCATAGGAGTTCAGAGGAGGAAGAAATCAGATTGATTATGAAAGCTTTCATGGAAGAGAAGGAATTTGTGGTGGGATTTGATTGACAAGTTGGATTTCTATGGGCAAAAATGGCAGAGGGGGATATTTTAGGTAGAGGGAAGAGTCAAACATTGGCTCAAATGAAAGTACAAAGTACATTGCCGTGATTCCAAATAGATTATACTGGCTAAAATACAGTTTGTGCAGAGCAGTAGTGGAAAGTAGTCAAAAGTTAGTAGTCAACAAACATTCCTTAAATAGCTTCTATGTGCCGGGTAATGTACTAAGCATTGGGGATACACATATGAAAAAAGAAAGATAGTCCCAAATCTTGAAAAGTCTACTGTATAATAGGAAAGAGACACAGAAAGAAAGGGGGACAGAGAGATGGAGAGAGATACAGAGAGAGACAGAGACAGAGTCAGAGACAGAGAGAGACAGAGAGAGACAGAGAGGGACAGAGAGACAGAGAAAACAGAAAGAAGTTAAAAAGACCTGTAGATAGATGCTTACTTTGGGAGGGCATTGAATGCTGGGCTAAAAGGTTTCAACTTTACCCAATAAGCAGTAAGAAATAATTCCATGTTTTTGAGAAAGGAAATAACATGTTCAAAGTGGTATCCTAGAAGTCTTATTATATGTGATTATAGTCATGTGTAAGAACAGCTAGAGGGATCAATTTCTCCCCAACCACTGTGATTCTGCTGGCTAGGTGAAAATGGTATTGGATGGTTAAATACTTGCATGCCAAGATAGAGTCCCCAGTAAATTTTCATTATTCCTCCTTCATTTTTTAGGAGTGAGGGATTTGGATTTCTGGAGCACAGTTTAAAATATAAAAATGATAGACTACTGACCAGGGATGGAGTTCAGCCAGGAAGGACTGATAAGATGGTATTTGCCTAGATTCTTAAAAAATTAATTAAATATTACAGTAAAAAGGAAGGGAATATACCAAAGAGATAGGAGCCAATATGGTTCAATATGTATCAAAATATTATTAGCAATAGTTTCTGTTGTAGCAAATAATTGGAAACAGTAGATATCCATAAGTTAGGGAATAGATGAAAAAATTGTGTTTACAAAAGTAACAACACATAAAGTTTAAAACTGACAAATATGAAGAATTCAGAGAATATGAGAAGGTTTATATAAATTTATACAGGATGAAATCAACAGAATTACAAAAACAACATACAAAAAACTTAAGTAAAATATATGGAAAGGCCTCTGAGAAGTCAAACTCTGAGTCACTGAAGAAACAACAATGGTCCTGTAGAACAGACAATAAAGCAGCTCTCTCCTCATGACAGAGGATAAGAACTATAGAATTATGTTGTATACATGTTAGCTGCAAGCACTGCATTAGATGTTTTTATTTAAGCAATTTTCTCTGTTACAAAGGAAGGTTCAGTGGGGTGAAGGAGAGGTATATTTCCAGAAATGAGCATGATATAAAAAACAAAAAGTATCAATAAAACTTAAAGAAAAGAAAAAGAAAGAAAAGGGTAATGAATAAAATTGCTTACATAAAACCCCCAAACTAGTTACTAAATCTACTAGGTACTATATCTAAACTATATAAAGAATATTTGCAGTTGGGATGCATTAAAATTTACAGGAACAAATAAAAGTCAAAGAAAGAAAGCACCAGTAGTAAAACCCATGATCTTAGACGTGCATTCACAAATGCATAGAGCAAAACTCCCAAGTAAGATGAAGTCCAGAGGTCCTTACTGAAAGATAAAACTAATTTTGCACCATAGATATCACTGGAAAAAGGTAGAATGAGAATAATGATTGGACAATGGTGGTTACATCATATTCAAAAGAATCTGTATAAGTAAAAGGAAGGGTGATGGGGGGCATCATATTTTATATTAAGTTGATAAACTTATCTAAGAAAATCCAGGAACTGAGGGGAGGAAGCATGTCAGAGAGCAGATGAGTACCAAAGGAGGAAGATCATACTAAAGATCACCTGTATAGAAGAAGGAAATAGATATGAGGAGTCAAAAAATATATCACATCTAGAGGTTAAGAGGTGAAGGGTGATTTCAATTATTCAGACAGTTGCTAGAGTATCTCTGTCTCTGTCTCTCCTCAAAGAAGTGCTTCTAATTATTTCTTCATTTACATTAATGATAATCTTATTTTTCAACAAGTGGAAGAACCAAGAAAGGGAAATTCTATTCTGGACTTGAATCTTGCCAAGTAGTAGCTTCAATGGAAGTGATAGGCCCCTTATGGAAAAATGACCACTTTCTCATGGAACTTATGTCTTATGTGCACCCTAGGTTTGAGGAAAGCATGTTTCAGGGGGTTCAAAGAGGATCCCATGGACTAAAATGACTCAACAACAAACAAGAACATGGACTAAATAGGAAGTCAGCTTAGAAGGGATAAAATTCTTAAGACACAAAAAACATCTACCCTGACAATGAGGGCAAAAGAGATGGAATTGAAGAGATAGACAGGAATACAAGAAGAATTCATCAATTAACTTATATTTTAAAAAGACATATACAGAAGGTGGAAGGAAAAAGGTGACAGAATGGATACAAAAACATGGCATGGTCCTAAAAGAATAGTGTGAAGCATACTAAAGCACAAATAAACTGAATTTGATAATAAAAATTAAGGAAAATGTGATGGACTAGATTTTTAAAAAGCTAGATGGGAAGAGAGATTTGAGGCAAAAAGACCAATTAGGGGGCTGCTCAGACATTCCAAATGCAAGGGAATGAATGCCTGAATGAGGCTAGATAAGAGCATAGAAGGAAGAAAATCTATAGAATGTTATGGAATAAGAAATTAAAAGATATTACACCTGATTTGGATGGGTGATGGAGGTCAAGTATAGAGTTGAAGATTATATGAATGTTATGTGGTGCCTTCAATGGCAGTATGAAGTTTAGAAGAGGAGTGTTTTGGGGAAGGAAGATAACGAGCCCATATAATGAATCTATTGAGTTTAACATGAGACATTCATGTATATGAATGACTATTCATGACTATGAGACATTCAGTTTGAAATGTTCCATAGGCAGTTGGTGAGAAGGGACTGAAACTCAGGAGTTAGAGTAGGGTGGATATGTCTATCTGTCTATCTATATCTGTAAATCATCTTTGCAGAGATAGTGATTTAAAGAACTATAGAGATGGAGAGAGTTATAGAGATAAAGATAGACATATTTCATTTTGTTTACTTGCCAGAGTGAATATATTAATCATTGATAGTCAAGTAATACTTTTTTGTGGATAAATTTTTCAGATTAGACAACAGGGATCAAGGTTCTGTTAGATTGGAAGACAGGTGTAGAAAAAGAAAAAAAGGGAAAAATTTGACTCACAGCATGTTCTTTAGAAAGAGTAAGCCTATAACACTTCAAGGGCTGTATCCTAAAGGGATCATAAGAATGGGAAAAGGACCCACATATAAAAAATATTCATAGCCCTTCTTTTTGTGCTGGCCAAGGATTGGAAATTGAGGGGATGCTCATCAGTTGGGGAATGACTAAACAAGTTGTGGCATATAATACTATTGTGCTACAAGAAAAGATGAACAGATGGACTTCAGAGAAACCTGGAGAGACTTATATGAACTGATGCTGAATGAGGGGAGCAGAACCAGGAAAACATTGTACACAGTAACAGCCACAGTGCGTGAGAACTGATTTTGATAGACTTAGCCCTTCTCAGCAATGCAAGGATCTAAAACAATTCCAAAGGACAAATTATGGAAAATGCCAGTCAAATGCAGAGAAAGAACTATGGAGTCAAAATGCAGAATGAAACAAGACTATTTTCTTTTTTTCATTTTTTCTTTCTCATGATTTTTCCCATTTGTTAGAATTTTTCTATGCAACATGACTAATGTGAAAATGTGTTTAATAGAGAAAAAAGAAAGAGTAAGTCTAGGTGAGGCTCTAAAGTGAGGGATCCTGTGTTAAGAGACCCCAAAGCCTAAGGGAGGAGGGTTCTGAAAGAGGAGTAAGGATAGCTAAAACAAACAAAAAAAGTCCCACAATTTTGATTAGGACTTGTCACTAGCCAAATGAATGCTTAACATCAGGTCTTTCCAAAAAGAAATCATCCTATGCTCAATCTTGTGCCTTGAGTTTGCAAATGTCAGCTCTACCCAATCTTGGAAGAACCAAACCTATAGTTGCTCACTTCCCATCTCTGAACTGTCCCAGCTGGCCAGTTCTTCCCAGGGCCTGCTGGAAGTTCAGAATCTGTACAGAGGACATGACAACAACATGTGATATCTTTGCCCATGTGTGGCAGAAGAGAGGAGGTCCAAACTAAGTGACTTCCAATGGGGAAGAAATAGAGGGCAGAACTAATAATTTCATTAAAAATCATTAGCATTAGATAGCAGCATAGAAGCAGCAAGACTACTTGTGCTCCTCCTATAATCACCTCAAATACCTATAAAAATGACTCTAAACAAACTTTAGGGCTACGGAATCCACAAAGTGACAGAGAGAAATAAACCTCCTATTGAAGACAGCCCAGAAGACTGACAGGAAGGGGCCATGTCTGGGAGCAGCACCCAGCTCACTTGAGTCCTTGGTTTTAGCCTCAGGGTGGCCCGAGGAGCCATGGCTAGAGGGATATAGGGAGAGTGGATCACCAGCAGCTTTGGCAGTTTCCAGAATTATTAATTCATAAATGCCAAAGACAAATTGAGAGGTCAATGTACTTTGTACATTGCTGTGAAAACCCCAGTGATTTGGGACAAAGCTCTCCTCTCTGGAAGCAGAATTCTACTGTGGCAGAAAGCTCAGAAATCAAGTAATTGAGTGGCAACATGAGCAACAAAGGAAGCAAAGCAAGCAGAGCAATCTGACTTTGGATTTCTTTTTGGGGGACAAAAAGGATCAAAACATGGAACAGGAGTAAGACAGTGAAGTCAGAATTCCTGCACCAAAGCTTCCAAGAAAAATATGAACTGGCTACAGGCCATAGAGGACCTTAAGAAGGATTTTGAAAACCAAATAAGAGAAGTGGAGAAAGAATTGGAAAGAGAAATGAGAATGATGCAAGAAAATCATGAAAAGAGAGTCAACAACCTGACTGAAGAAAACAAGACCTTAAAAAATAGACTAACTCAAATGCCAAAAGAGGCTCAAAAAGCCAATGAGGAGAAGAATGCCTTAAAAAGCCAAATTTGCCAGATGGAAAAAGAATACTAAAAGCTCACTGATGAGAATTATTCCTTCAGAATTAGATTGGAGAAATGGAAGCTAGTGACTTTATGAGAAGTCAAGATACCATTAAGCAGTTCCAAACAAAAGAAAAAATAGAAGGCAATGTGAAATATCTTCCTGGGAAAACCACTGACCTGGAAAATAGATCCAGGAGAGATTATTTAAAAATTATTGGACTACCTGAAAGCCATGAACAAAAAAAAGAACCTAGAAATCATCCTTCAAGAAATTCTCAAGGAACATTGCCCTGATATTTTGGAACCAGTGGGCAAAATAGAGGTTGAAAGAATGTACCAATCATCTCTTGAAAAAGATCCCAAATAGAAAACTCCTAGGAATATTATAGCCAGGTCCCATAATTCCCAGGTGTGATAGTAATGGAATATAAAGATTCCCATGTATTGGCTTGGTTTTCAAATTGATTGTGTTAAAACCCAGAGCTTGTTAATCCCACCTGTGGGATGGGCTTGTTGATGTGAAAAGAAAGTCCTGAACTGGGAGGAGCTGGTGACATAGATTTGGAGAGACAAGAGAGAGGCAGAAGAACTTTTTGGAAGCAGCACCTCATGGAGGCAGAGAGAGACTGATAGAATTGCTGGGGGCCACTTTGAATCACCCTGGACTTTTGAGACCTGCCCCCTGAGCTGCCAAGGACTGAGGAGACATGACTGTTTTGCTGGTACTTTGTCTGTCTGTTTTGATTCTGTTTTGCCAGATTTGTCCACTGGTAAAAGACAGTCCTGTTGTTGAAGAAGTCCTGGAAGCTGGCTTTTGGTTAAGAAGCCCTGAGACTGTCCTGCAGACAGAGAGTGAATACTGTCCACTAGTGAAGGACAGTGCTGTTGTTGCAAAGGTCTGGGAACCTTTCTGTTGGTTCAGAGCTACTGAGACTGTCCTGCAGACAGAGAGTGAATACTGTCCACTGGTGAAGGACTGTGCTGTTGTTGCAGGGGTCTGGGAACCTTTCTGTTGGTTCAGAAGCCCTGAAGAAGGATTTTCTTGTTGTATGTTTACAGAAATCCTGGGAGAGGGTTTTGCTAATGTTTTCAGGGGTTCTAGGACAGTTCTACAGACAGAGGATGAATTAATGAAGAGACTGGCAATGTATCTTGTGGTCTTGCTAAGCCTTGTCTCCCCAGGAACTAAGATTGCTGAGAACTTGCCTCATGTCAAGATGAAGAAAAGACCTCCATTTGGGTATTAAGTGCTGTGCTTAAACTTGATGTAACTCTGGGGTAGATTCAATTGTGATCCAGGGGTGGGGAACTTTTGACCTTTTTGTGCTCTGTGATTGAACAAATGAAGGTACTTTACTTATGTTTGGAAACTAATCTCCATTTGAGAAGAGGAGCTTTGTGGTGGACTAAATGAAGGTACAGCCTAGGGGTGGAGTAGTATTTAGAACAGGGACTTTGTAATTGATTGAATGATTGGAAGGTCCTGGGGTGGGGTAGTACTTGGAGATTATTTAATCACACTTAGTAAATGCTGTATTTTGAATGATGTCATGTTTTGACCTTCTCTGTTCTTGGTTTGTCACTGAATAAAATGGAGAGCACCTATGCTGGTATTCTGAACCTTGGGAAGTTGCCTTTCCTTGATATTACATTACACCAGGTCAAGGAGAAAACTTTACAAGCAGCCAAGAAGGAACAATTTCACAATCAGGATAACACAGAATCTGGCAGCTTCTGCACTGAGGGATTGAAGGGCTTGAAATATGATATTCTGGAAGCCAAAGGAGCTGGGATTAAAACCAAGAATCACCAACCCAGCAAAACTGAGTATCATGTTTCGGGAGAAAATATGGTCATTCAATGAAATAGAGTACTTTCAAGCATTCTCGATGAAAAAAAAAAACAGAGTTGAATAAAAAAATTGACATTACAAGAAGCAAGAGGAGCATGAGAAGGTAAACAGGGAAAAGAAATCATAAGGAACTTATCAAAGTTGAAATATTTACATTCCTACATGGAAAAATGATAATTATAACTTATGAAACTTTTATCAGTATGAGAATAGTTGAAGGGAATATAAAAGTGTGTGTGTGTGTGTGTGTGTGTGTGTGTACACACACACATTTATATTCCCTTCAACTATATATATATATATGTATATATATATATATATATAATGTGTGTGTACCTACATACATACATACATACATACCTATATAGGATGGTATTTTGGCATATGAATACATATGTGAGTGTGTGTATATATGAGTACAGGTATACATAGATAGAGGGCACAGGACCAATTGAAGAGGAAGGGATGATACTTAAAAGGTGAAATTGAGAGGTGAGAGATGAATATGATGAGAGGAGATGGGGAGAGACAGAATGGGGTAAATTATCCCATAAAGAAGAGGCAAGGGAAAACTGTTAACAGTGGAGGGGAAGAATGGGAAAGCAAAAGGGAACGGGTCAACCTTACTCTCATTAATTTGTCTTAGCGAGGGAATGCCATATACACTAAACAGTGTATCTCACCATGCAGGAGAGTAGGAGGGAAAGGGATGAAAGGGGGGATGATGGAGGGGAGGGTAGGTTGGAAGAGAGGGAAGTTGGAAGCACATACTTTTTTAAAGGGACAGGGTCAAAGTAGAGAATAGAACAAGTGGGGGGCAAGATAGGATGGAGGGAAATACAGTCCATCTTTCACAATGTATCCACTATGGAAATGTTTTGTATGGTTACACATGTACAACCTATATTGAATTGCTTATCTTCCCAGTAAGAGTGGGTGATTTGGGTGGAAGGGAAATAATCTGGAATCCAAATTTTAAAATTAAATATTACAAAATACATATATATATATATATATATATTTACATGTAACTGGGAAATATGCTATACAGGCACTGGGGTATAGCGATCCATCTTCCCCTTTTGGAAAGTTGAAGGGGTCATGGAGGAGGATATAGGAGAGAGCATATTGGGGGATGGGGTATACAGTGGGATTGTTATTTTGGCGGGGTAGGTAGGGGAAAGATGGAGAGAAAATTTGTAACTCAAAATCTTTTTTCCACAATGAATGATGTAAACTCAAAATTAAGTTTTAAAAAATCATAAGCATTTTTTCATTTTTCTCCCACCTATGATAACATCTTAAAGACATTTTCAGAAATGGCTTAAAGTGGCATCAAGTTTTATTGGCAGTATCTCAGTCTACTTGGAATTAATATTAAGTATAAGAAATAAACATTCTGAGTAGAGAATCATTGAATTTGGAACAAAAGTTGTTGCTAGAAAAAAAAGCATCTTTTCTTGTTTGTTGCCTTAAGATTTTTTTCTCTACCAGTCACTGCAGAAAAGGTAAAAATGATTGTAAATACTTTCTGTGTAGTCTTTAACCCCCCGGGCATAATAGTTATATTTTTGTTCTTGGCTATGGTCTTTGAAAAGTGTTTCCAGGATGGTTGGGAAGGTATTATCCTGAAATTTCAACTATTGTCTTGAAATGAATCCTTTGGTAGTTTTCTATCTCTCTACAGAATGAAGAAAAACCCAGGAAGGAAAAGGAGCCTCTGACTTTTTGATCTTGCTTTGCCAAGCCCTATCATGCATTACAGATTACAAGGCAATAAGAAATATCAATAAAGTAAATGTGAATGAAACATATAGATTTCTATTAAGACTGAGTAATGGTTTCTTACATTACAAATGAATCAAATGCCAGATCATAGAAAAGATAAATAATTATCTTGAAATGAATGGCAACAGTAAAATAGCATGTCAACATTTAAGAGATACAACTAAAGTGAGTCCCAAGAGGAAAATGTATGCCCTGAAAAAGTCTCCCATGACATGTTTGCTATCTTAAGTTATTCTTTTTCACTACATACTACAGACAAGCTGAGAATGATTATCAGACAGTATTTAAATGTAAGATCATCACTGTGTCACTGTGATATTATTTGGTACTGAGGAAAATTTTTATCTCTGAAAACATATTATGGAAGAGAAAAATGGGTCAAATATACAATAAAAACACTTAGAAAGTCAATAAATTCCTGAAATAGGTATAAAGAAAAAATATTGAAAATCAAAAGGAAGATAAATAAAATAAAAACAGAAGACTTTTGAACTAATAAAAGGGCTATTTAAAAAAATAATTACTCAATAAATATTTATTAATCATTTATTTTGTGCCAGGAACCATGGATGGTTGTAGGGATATAAAAATACAAAAAAATGAAACACCCTGTGCTCTCAAGGAGATTAAATTCTATAAAAATGATGGGCAAAATTGATAAGACTAAAACAATGATTAAAAATAGCAAGAGAGGGAAGAGCTAGGTGGTGCACTGAACACAGCACTGGCCTTGGAGTCAGGAGGACCAGAGTTCAAATCTGGCCTCAGACACTTAACACAAAAACTAGCCATGTTGCCTTGGGCAAGTCACTTAACCCCAATCGCCCTCCCCCAAAAAGGCCAAAAAAAGTATCAAGAGAAAAAATATTAAACAAAAAATTCAAAATTAGTATTGTCAATTTGTAACCAAGAGGAAATACAGAAAATTATTAGAAATTACTATATTAAAGCAAAGCTGAAAATGCAAATGAATAAACAGCTACAAAAACATAAACTTCCCAGATTAAGAAGATATATAATATCTAAAACATTATAGAGATATAGTATCTGAAAATTCAGTCTCAGAAAGAGAAATTAAGGAAGCCATAAATGATCTATCAAAGAAAAAAATAATACTGTGCTTAGTGGATTTGCATGAGAATTCTATTAATTTCTTTATCAAAAGCAACACTCCCTTTGCTGCATATGATTTTTTGCAATTAGCAAAAAAGTCACTATGCTAAATTACTTTTCTGAGATAAAAATCATTCTGTTACAAAAAAGGCAGATAAAGTTAACAATGACCAATTTTACTAATGAATATTAATACTTAAATTTTAAACAAAATCTTAGCAAAGAGGCTACAATAATATATTTTGAAAATCATTATAACCCAGATGGATTTATACCAGGAATGTGAGGATAGTGGATCCATAAGAAACCACTTAACATAAATAGTCATATCAACAATGATAACAATAACAATAAACTTATTTCAACAGATGCAAGGAGGGAAAACCTTTAGCAAAATATCACCCTTCATTCATGCTAAAAATCTAAGCAACACAAACACAAAAGAATTCTTTTTGAATACTGTCAAACATTTTTGTAAGGATAAGGGGGTTCATGTTCCAATTTCAATTAATACAAACAGGGAAGGGAGATCAGGACTTCTTGAGTAAATCAATCTATCCAAGGTGTAATCTGGGAAAGAATATATACTTAAAAAATTAAGGATTGAATACTTTGATATTTGGATAAGCACATGAAATATCTTGTGATTGATTAATTCATGTATTTTTGAAAAATAATAAAGCAAGCAAATTGAGAATTACACACTCCGGGAAGTAATGAGTCAATTGATGGTCAGTCCAGCCATGAAGGATTCCTGAGAGGAGTGGAGACTGGGGAAGTATCAAATTTCTTTTTTCATCCCCTTCCCTACCTCAAATGACCAGTTTATGACTTTGAGATCTTTGAAAGGGAGGATGATTTGGAGTTGCCATTGATGTTGGGGGAGCATCCACTTGAGCCCTTAGTAATATTATCTCACAGCAGTCAAAGTCTTCTATCCAGGGCTGAGAGACACATTGTCAACAAACTAGACATACCAAGGAAAGATATAGTTGGGAATCTACAAAGGTATGGATGCTTGGAGTGCAGGAGAAATTATACCTAAGGAAAACTTCATAAGGATTCTACAAAGGAAGAAAATAATTTCAAGTAATTTGAAGTTTTGAATGTACCTTTCAGCCTGATGTGCTTTTTCAAGATGAACCCATTCTAATGAAAAGAAATGCTAGTGAAGGTGGCTTAGCCATAACAGATCTTAAATTGTATTATAAAGTAGCAATCATCAAAACTACTTGGTACTGGCTAAGAAATGGGAGGGTGGGGTAGCTCAGTGGAATAGGTTAGGTACACAAGACATAGTAGTCAATGATTGTAGCAATCTACTATTCGATAAACCCAAGGACCACAGCTTCTGGGATAAGAACTTACTGTTTGACAAAAATTTCTGGGAAAATGGGAAAATTGTATGGCAGAAACTGGACATAGACCAATGTCTGACACTGTATACCAAAATAAAGTATAAGTGGGTACATGATTTCAATATAAAGACTGATAGTATAAACAAATGGGAGAGCAAGGAATAGTTTATCTGTCAGATTTATGAAGAGAAGAGGAATTTATGACCAAACAAGAGATAGATAATACAAGTGCAAAATGAATAATTTTGATTACATTAAATTGAAAAATTTTTGCACAAAGCCAGTGCAACCAAGATTAGGAGAGAAGGAGAAAATTGGGAAAGAATTTTTAAAACTAGTGTGTCTAATAAAGGCCTCATTTCTAACCAGGCAGTTTTCAGAGGAAGAAATTTAAGCTATCTATAGTCATATGAAAACATGCTCCAAATTACTATTGAATAGAGAGATGCAAATCAAATTAACTCTGAGGTACCACGTCATACACCTCAGATTGGGCAACATGACAAAACAGGAAAATTATAAATGCTAGAGAAGATGTGGGAAAGTTGAAACACTAATTCATTGTTGGTGGAACTATGAACTGATTCACTAATTTTGGAGATTAATTTGGAACTATGCCCAAAGAGCTATAAAAATGTGCATACCCTTTGACCCAGCAATACCCCTTTTAGAGCTGTATCCCAAAAAGATCATAAAATAGGAAAAGGACCCACATGTACAAAAATATTTATAGCAGTTCTTTTTATGGTGGCCAATAACTGAAAACTGAGGGGATGTCCATCAATTGGGGAATGACTGAACAAGTTGTGTGATATATGAATGTAATGGAATACTATTATGCTATGAGAAATGAAGAACAGGAAGACTTCAGAAAAACCTCTAAATACTTATATGAACTGATGTCAAGTGAAGTGAGCAGAACCAGGAAAACATTGTATATAGTCACAGTCACAGTGTGCAATGACTAATTTTGATAGACTTAGATAGACTCATGATAGAAAATACCATCCATATCCAGAGAAAGAACTAAGGATCTGGAATGCAGAGTGAAGCAGATCATTTTCTTTCTTTTTTTACTTTCTCATGGTTTCTCCCATTCATCATGATTCTTCTATGCAACATGACTAATGTGAAAATGTGTTTAGTAGGAATGTATATGTAGAGCCTATATCAGATTTCATTCCATCTTGTGGAGGGAGGGGTGAGGGAGGAGGAGAAAATTTGAATCTTATGGAAGTGAATGCTGAAAACTAAAAATAAATAAATTAACTAATAAAAAATATGAACCCATTCTACCCAGGGGCCTTGTGTGTACAAAGAGATAGTGTATCCCTGGTTTGGAAGGATATTTCTGGAAGACTTTCCTTGCTGATCCTTCTTAATAAATAATGTTTAAAAATCTAATTAAATCTAGCTGATAATCAGTGGGGGAGTACAATGAACTGGGGGCTTATGAGAAACAGTATTAGAAACTTTAGCCCCATAGGCTTTCACCTAGAACCCTCAGGGTAGTAGCAGGCAGGTGCCTTCTGGAGACCTGATCTCCCAACAATTTGGAGTTGAGAAAATGAGACCAGACTGAGTTCTACATTTATGTCCATGGTGGAACATTATATACTTTTCCATTAAATACAGGGGTAAAGCAAGGATGTTCCCTCTATATACTATCATTTAACATAGTTTCATCTATTCTAACAATAGCCATACAATTAGAAATAAAAATTTAAGCTTACAAACATTACAAAAAATAAATGTAAGTATGCCCCATCTTAGGTTGATATGATATTTTATTTAAAAAATTCCAGAGAACATTCAAAGAAACTAATCAAGATAATGAATAATTTTAGGAGAGTCAAAGAATACATAACAGATCCACAAAAAACCCAGAATATTATTGTTTCTGTAAAATACTAATACAGACTTTAAGGAAACACAAAAAGAGAAAATTTTTCAAAATTACTATAAAACATTTAGTTAACCTACCAAAATTAGAACATATAATTACAATTAACAAATGCTCTTTAGAAAAACAAAGGAAGGGCAGCCAGGTGGCACAGTGAGTAAGAGGGCCGGCCCCAGTGTCCAGAGACCTGGGATCAGTTCAGGCCTCAGATACTCGGCCCCCCACAGAAAAATAACTGGTCATTTAACCTTGAGGGAGTTACTTAACCCTGATTGCTTAAAAAAAAGGAAAAATTCTATTATTGTCATATTCTTCAGTATTCTTAGAAACATTTGGTCACCCCACAGCCCTAGCACAGCAGAAATATATCAAATCTATAGTAATTAAATCTAAGAAGACAAGATAGAAACATCTCTGCCTAATGGAGAGACTTCTGCCATTATTGGAGAGGCAAATTACCTAAATCTCTCATCTTAACCACCTGGTTAGTATAGATGTAAGGCGTAGCCTTGCTTTTTCAGGCTTTACTGTGGAGACCTCTACCTTTCCCCCTCATGGAATAGACTCAGCATAACTCCTTTCTATTCTCCCTTCTTTTGTATTTTTAAAATTAATTAATTTATTTTTAGTTTTCAACATTCACATTTATAAGATTTTGAGTTCTAAATTTTCCTCCCTCTCTCCTCAACACAGCATGCAATCTAAGATAGATTATACATTCAATCATATTAAACATATTTCTATGTTAATCATGTTGTGAAAGAAAACTCAGAACAAAAGGGAAAAACCAAGAGAAAGAAAAAAACAAAAAGAGAAAATAATGTGCTTTTGATCCGCTTTTAGACTCCATAGTTATTTCTCTGGATGTGGATAGCATTTTTCATTATGAGTCTTTTGGAATTTTCTTAGATCATTGCATTGCTAAGTATATTCTCACTTCTTCCCCCCACGTTATAACTTAACTTGATCTCACCAAGCCACCAAACAGAAGGGATTGCAAGCTTTGGGGAAGATAAGGGGAAACCCAAGAAATAGAGTGGGAAAGGACTTTTGTGACTAAGGAAAAAGATCTATAAACATAGTGGTGGTCCTCTCCTGGTAAAAGCTACAAAGGGCAGAAACCTACAGACAAACCACTGCTACTCCACATCCCCCTGTGTTCAAATTCCACCTATAATGCTCACTACCTGTGTCATCCTGGGCAAATCACAACCTTCCTACTGGGTCTTCTTTGCTCATCTCTAAAATAAAGGGGTTGGGTTAGATGACTCCTGAAGAACTTCCAGGTCTATATTTATTATTCTATAATCCTGCAATTCTCTTACAAGCTCCCAAGAGATAAGCCTTAAGCTATGTAGGTTACTTAATTTGAATATTCCAGCATTCTTCTGCATGTATCAGAAATCAAAGAAGAAAATGTTAAACATGATGTTCCCCAAAGCAAAAGAAACTGGGATGCACCTCCAAAGTAGCATATTGTGCAAAGCTGAGCTGAATAACCAATGAAAAAAGATGAATCTTTAGCAAGAGAGGTATTTCATCTTCAAAAGGCATCTCAAAATGCCTTTCATTGCTTTTTCTAAGGAAAACAGAACTAAGCAGAGCATTTGATTTGTAAACATGAGAAAAAATTGGAGAAACATGAGAAATGGTATAACAATTACAAAGAATTATCTAATGTATCTAGGATAAAGCAAGAGTATTATTGTTTTTTAAATATATATTGCTAAATAGATCACCAAAAAGTTCACCAAACAGTAACTTCTTTAAGGGGATAAAATTTAGAAGGAGGACTTAAGCATTAAGGAAATAAATGGAGGAAGATTTCAATTTTAGTGCTGAAGAATAAACCCCACATTGTTATACTAGTAAAATTATCTTTCTGGGTTGGGAGACATAATAGAGGGAAGTAACTGGAGTGTGGAAAAGGTTCCCAGAGACAGAGGAGCTGGAAATTCCTTCCCATCTGATCAGGTTGTGAAATGAATGCATGATAATTAATTTGATCTTTTGATGAACATGGAGGGCTATGGGAGAGTAGGAAAATAGCAATAGGAAGAACCAAAGGGTGGGGTGTCAGCATCTAGAAGAAAGTCTGAAAATGCTTGCGATAGCAATAAAGTAAGATGGAGAAATCAAAGAATTAGGAACACATATAATAAAAAAAAATAAACCTAGTAGCATGGGACCTGATTGTTTTCTTAGAAAATACCCTAATTTTAGTGAAGAAACTAATTGACATGATTAATAGATTTTGAAAAGATAACATAAATCCAGAAAATCACTAGAATTTCTATATAGTAATAACAAAAACTAGGAGATAAGGGCGGCCAGGTAGCACAGTGAGTAAGAGCACCCAGCTCCAGTGTCGGGATGACCTGGGGATCGAATCCGGGCTCAGACACTTATTACCCACCCAGAAACACCTGGCTGTGTAACCTTGATCAAGTTACTTAACCCTGATTGCTTAAAAAAACTAGGAGAAAAAGATAGAAAGAAAAATCCCATTCAAAATATAAAGTAAGTTAACCAACTAAAACCCACTTGACATAATAATTAAAAAAAAACACTCTTTTCAGAAATCAAGAAATAGAAGGATATTGATTTTCCATGCCAGTGTAATCAAAATGATGATGCTGTCTAAATTAATTTATAGATTTTTTTTTACCAATCAAATTACTATTGGATTGCTTTATAGAACAAGAAACATTAGTAACAAAATTCATTGGGAGCAATGAATGGTCAATAATGTCAAGGGAAATTAGAGGGAAAAAAGTAATAACAAAGAGGTTCTAACATTACCTGATTTCAAATTGTACTATTCAACAATAATGAGAAAAATAACTGGGTGTTGGTTAAAAAGTGTAAAATAGTTTAGAGGACCAATTTTAGGTGTAACAAAGCATATTAATAGCTTTTAAAGGAAGAAATGCAAACAATCAACAGTTGCACAAAAGATTCCAAATTACATATAAAATGCAAATTAAACATCTCTAAGGTTTTACTTCAATGCTATTGAACTGGCAAAGATGATAAAGTGAAAAATAATTGATATTGAAAGGGTTTTAGAACAGGCACCTAATACTCTGTGGGTGGAGTTATGGATTGATCCAGTTGCTATAAAAAGCAATTTTGAATCATGGAAAAAGTCACTACACTTTGCATAGCCTTTACTCCAGCAATCCAACTGCTGGACATATGTTAATGAAGGTTAATGACACAAATGAAGGTCTTGTTTGTATTTCAGAATGTGTGTAGATGATTTTTTTCCATGTATAAAAACTGGAAACAAAGCATATGGCTCTTTATTATAAATTGCTTGAACAAATTGTGGATCATGAGTTTAGTGAAATATCACCACACTATAAAGAATGAAAAATTTCTAGAATTTGAAGAAATATGGGGAGTATCCTTTCTAAATTTACTACACATGTAGAATAGCGTTAACTTTATAAATCCCATTGAATATTTTTTTCAGGGAGTGTGCTATGGTGAAAGTGCAAGAGAAGAGTTATTAGGAATTCACAAAAATATAATTCTAACACATAAAAATCATCACTTATGGTATAATAAATGGCTATTTATTACTAATAAACAATATTTTGCTAACAAAATATAAGTAATTAATAAAAGAGAGCTAATTTTCTGAGAATAATTAGAAACAACTATAGAACTAAGGGTGATATCCACTGTTCGTGGCAACAAATTATGATGATGCCAATAATTAATCTATAGATTTAAAACCATATCAAATTCACAACCGAAAAGTTTACAGAAATGAGGAAAGTAATAAAAATAGGTAGAGGAATAAAATGTTAAAATTTCGTTGAAAATAATGAAGCTAGTATGAATGAAGGGGATTTAGAAGTAACAGACGTCAAAGGATTAGAAGTAGTTCTCTGCCATCTACTACTAGTCACTGGTATATCAGTGGAATTGACTAAATAGATAAGACAAAAGAATAAAAATTTATAATAGACTAGCATTTTATAAATACAAAAATGTAAATGACTGGAAAGGAAATCTATTTTGGAAGAAATACTGGACAAATTGGAGGAAAGTTCAGTAAAAATATTTTTATTTAGATGAACATATCGCACCGTGTGTCTTAATAAATTCTAAATAAACAAGTAACTCTAAATTCCAAAGTCATGCCATTAAGGATTTAGATAAGAATGGATGTCTCTTCATCTCTAGATAGGGAAAGTGATACATAGCCAGACACACCATAAAGACTACAAAAGACAAAACAAACACGTTTTGTCATGTGAAATACAAATTTTTGTGTGAATGAATCCAATACAGAAAAAAAGTTTAAAAAAAAAGACATAGATTGGGAGAATCTTTGCATCAAAGAATTCTGAAAAAAATATCTCATACTAAATTTTTGAGATTAAGAAACATTCCCTTGTAAGCAAGTTGTCAAAGAATATGAAACAAAAAACAAAGCTTACTAGTGGGAAAACCCTTACAACTTGATGTTAGAGAGTGAATCCACCTATGCATTAGTTTACAGAACATTAAATATAAAAGAATCATAGCAGGACAGTGACTTGTTCCAGACTTTCTATCTGAACCTCATAGAAAAAGATGAAAAACTTAGATGGTAATGTTACTACTACTACTACTACTACTGCTGCTGCTGCTGCTGCTGCTGCTGCTGCTGCTGCTGCTACTGCTACTGCTACTGCTGCTGCTGCTGCTACTACTACTACAACTACTACTATTACTTTCTTCCTTCTTACCCTCTTTTTCTTCCCTTCTTCCTTCTTTTTCTCCTAAGTGCTAGAGGATACTTTTCCTGAATAAACACTATTCAAAAATCTGACTGGGAATTGGAAGGAGACCTTAGAGGTCTTTCAATTCACTTCTGTCATTTTGATGATGGGTAAATGGAAGCCCAAAGATGGTGAGTGATTTATCCAAGGTCAACCAGCTGGTTAGTGGTACAACCAGGATCACAACTTCAGTTTCTTGCCCAACACTCCAAAGGATATGATATGGAAAAACCTTCAATAATTGTTATGCTAATTACTTAGAAGTTGGGCTAACATAAAACCTGAGATGTAGTTTTAGTTGTTCAGTTGTGTCCAGTTCTTTGAAACCCTGTGTGCCCTATCATCCATAGGATTTTTTGGCAAAGATACTGAAGTGGCTTTCCATTTCCTTCTCCAGTGGATTAAAACAGACAGAGGCTAAATGACTTGCTTAGGGTCAAAAAGTTAGTAAGGTGGGATTTTCAGACCAAGCATTTTATTCAGCACTTTTTTCACAAAACTACATTGCTGTCCTGAGCTCAAGCTAACTTTGTAATACCTAAAAGGCGATCTCTCCTAAGTAAATTAATAGTATCAATATAAAGGGATTTTCCTCAATCCTACAAGTATTTATTAAGTGCCTACTATGTGCACAGAGGCAGCTAGGTCGCGCAGCAGAGTACCAGGCTTGAATCAGAAAGACTCCTCTTTGTGAGTACAAATCTAGCCTCAGACACTTACCAGCTATGTGACCTTAGCCAAGTCACTTCACCCTTTTTACCTCAGTTTCCTAATCTATAAAATGAGTTGGAGAAGGAAATGGGAAACCACTCCAGTATCTTTGCCAAGAAAACCCCAAATGTGGTCATGAAGAGTTGGACACTAATAAAACATTTCAACAACAACAAAGTGTGTACAGCACTCTACAGAGGCCATAAGACTATGAACACAAAATTGAGGTATTTTAAAAGAACCCATGTAAATTCAAAAATTATAATTTGCAAATAAAAATTATTTCTTAAAGTTGTTCCCCACTTCACCCCAAGATCTTTGCAAAAGAATGCTTTGCTAGTTTATTTCTGATCATCAGATAAATTTTTTAAAAATTGTAGAACTGTGTTTTTTAAAATAAAATCCTAGAATTCATGCTTTTCATTAATACAAATTGCCTTTTTCCAGGTAATATGAATTAATGAAGAGCAGTAGAATTGGATAGTACTGGGCACATAGTAGGTGCTTAATAAATGTTTGTTTATTGATCCCCATAGTAGTTACATAAAATTAGATATCAGGTCTGACCCTTAAGGCAGGGGCCTTTTCATGTAGAACATTGTCAGGGGAAAAAAATGCTTAATTTCTCATTAATACTTTTATTTTACCTCTTTTCTTGGTTGCTGTCATTATGTACCTAGAGGTTTCATTTATTAACTAGGTTTCTGGGGTTGTTTTGACATGATATTTGACAACAACATGTCATACAGGTTATCAATAGTGAAAGGGTGCTTATTAGCAGCAATTTATTGACATTATGAAACTATGTTGAACTGAAAAAAATGCACAAAGCTCATTGTTTGATCAGGAGCTTCTTTCTTGAGTCAATGAAAGTCTATTTGCACTTCTACAAATAGACTAGAATTTTAAATGCTTGAATTTCCTAAATACTAATAATAGCTAATGTTCATATCACACTGACTATGTGTCAGGAACTGTGCTACGTGTTTTACAGTTATCTCATGTGATCTTTACAACTCTGAAAGATAGGTGCTATTATTTTTCCCACTTTCATATTTGAGGAAACTAAGTCAGATAGAGGTTAAGTGATTTGCCCATGATCACATAGCTAGTAAGTATCTGAGGCTGAATTTGAACTGAGGTCTTCATGACTCTAGACCTGGCACTGTAACCACTGAGCCACCTAGCTGCCTACAACTAAGAAATGGGATAGCCTGATAAAGACTATACCTTATATTACTACTGCTACTGCTGCTATTACTATTACTAGTACTACCTCCACTACTACTACTACTACTACTACTACTACTACTACTACTACTACTATTACTGCTACTACTGCTGCTGCTTCTGTTACTACTACTACTATGGTGTAACATTTACATTGGCTTACTATGTGCCAGGCATTATATTCAATGCTCTACAATTATCTCATGTGGTTATCACAACAACCCTGAAAGATTGCTGCTATTATTATCCTCATTTATATATGAGAAAATTGAGACAAACAGAGGTTAAATGACTTGTCCAGGATCACACAGATAGTAAGTGCTAGATGCCAGATTTAAACTCAGTTCTTTCTGAGTCCAGACATAGTATTCTATCCACTGTACCACCTAGCTGCCTGTAGTTAATATATGGTATACCCTAACAAAGGTCATATCAAACAACATAATTAACATTGAGGCTAGAACATAACTCATGAAACAGATTCTTTCCCACTCTGGATACAAGCCATAGTTGTTTTTTAACCAAAATATATACATACTCATAATCATTTCAGAAGGATTCATAAATGGAAATAAGTACTACTGATACACATGAGTTGAATAGTATGATGTTCAACATTTTTGGCTTCAATTTCCCTTTTATCTAAAGCTTTCTCTTTCATTGCATAAGTTTATTGAAATGTTTTCAATACTAAACAGGTTTAATAGGAAGAAAGAAAAATGATCTGCCTTTACAGCAGCCTTCCATAATGTTTTTAAAACTGCCTACTTAAGGAAAGAATAAAGCCCAAAGCAGTCAAGACAGTGATGAGGACAAATGGGATTCATTAGGACATTCTTTCCTGTCCTGACTGTCTAATAGGGAATGTACCATGAGTACACATGGTCATTTACTTCCCAGCAGATGAGACTTTTATCTCATCCCCATGATTGCATCAGCTAGTGACAAAAGCTGTTCTTTCACAGACATCAACAGGGTCAAGAGCCTTTGAAATTGTCAAGTGATGTCAAGGTCGACCTCTAATACAAGCAGATCATGAAACTGAAAGATTTATTCAGTAAAATTCTTCACAGTGGCGCTTCTAAACTAATATAAAGGCAGCCTATTAATGTTTCCATCTGTTTTTATTGAATGCTGTTTCCTATTTTCAACCAAATTGTAACCATGTTGTATTAAGTAAGCAAGCTCAACTATTTATTTTCCTAGGGTCAAACTAGTAGGCAGATTAGGAGATTTCCTGTTGAGAAACATAATGGAATAGCTTTTTCATTTTAGATAGTACTAATCTTTTCATGCAATTCTCTTAAGTGACCTTATCAAGGACCATATTGGAAAACTAATAGTATAAATAGGATACTGATAAAGCAGCCCTAAAATTCATTAGATCATTAGGCTGTTGATGCATGGAACTAGAGCAGATACTGGTAAAGATTTCCTAAGAACACACAGTCCCTCCTTGTACAAAGGAGAAAATCAGAACTTGGTGAGGGTTAGTGATTTGCTCAATATCATGCAGCTAATTACTATCATCAGAGATGGGAACTAGAATTCATGTCATTTGATTTCCTGCACCCTGTCCACTGTACCAAATGAGAATGATTAAATACATCATAATATTTGACTGGCTTTTCTTTTTTTCTTTCCCTCTTCTGATCATTTGTCAAGGCAAATAATGGAGGAAAGAGATACATTTCATTTTCTCCGTGACTCTTTAAAAATGTAATTTTATTATGTTTTATTGTATTTTTATTTATTTTAAAAAAATTAAAATCAAACACAAGTACAAAATGAAGAATAGACTTATGTAACAGGAAAGTTCAAGGGAATGGTCTAAAGTCAGGAAATCCATTGAGAACCCACCAAGAGCCTCTGATCATGAGCATTCTTTTTCAAGAGCCCAGAGCACATATCCTTTGACATGAAGCCAAAGCACATATTTAGCTTCATGGGAGACACTCCAATTCAGCATACTGGGGCTCTTTCAGACCACTCCTGTTATAGGTAAGCCATAAATATGAGGGTAAAAGGATACAGAGAAATACTTCACATTTGCAATAATAGGTTAGGGAGATTACATGACATTACTAAAAATTTGGCAAGTGGAAGACTTGGGTTTCAATTCCAAAAGGCCCAAAGGCCACTTAACTTATTTTAACTGCTGCAGAGGGCAGAGACACCTGGGTTCAATGATTTCTAAAATCCCTTGCAACTCTGATATACTACAGTTTACATGGAATGGTTTCTTATGGGATTTGATAGACACCTTAGTTCAGATCCTGAGTTCAGATTCTATTTCTAGCTTTGTTGTAGCAGGAAGAAGGAAGGGAAGGACCTCTTTCAGTCTGGAATTGAAACACTGGTTTCCTAGCTGGGATAAATAGTTACAATTCTCATCATCTCAACTTACATTTTGGGACTTATTCATAACAGAATGAAAAATCTATTGACTTGGCAAAACTATTCCATACTGTACTTATGTGTTGATTGGGTAAACCTTTTAAATTTCAAAAATAAAAAATGATAAGAGAGAACTAGGTTTCAACCATGGAAAATGAAAAAAATCCCTGACTATTTGGGCCTAGAACCAGGGAGACCTAAGTCCAAATCTGGTCTCAAACACTTATTAGCTATGTGACCCCCAGGCAAGTCAATTCATCCAGTTTGCCTCAGTTTCCTCATCTGTAAAAATGAGCTGGAGAAGGAAATAGAAAATTATTCCAGTATTTTTGCTAAGAAACCTCCAAATGGGGTCATGAAGCATAGGACATTGCTGAAATGACTGAACAACAACAAAAAACTTTTGGGAATTTAGATCATTATCCATGGAATTTTCCAAGCTGAAAAAAGAGAGCACATTGATATTTTCATATTTATTTTTGTGATAAAAGAGACTTGAAATACATAATTTAACATAGTTTTGTCATTATAACATCATCATTTACAATACCATTTCACTATGACATTAGATAACTGTACAAAGCATTTCCTTTGTATCATATTCTTATCATTTTTGAGAATAGATGCAGACAACTGGTATATGTGAATTATAAAAATATTAGAATGTGAATGATAGGCAAATTCCCAGTTTCCTTCCTCCCATCAACTTTGGAAAAGGGAGAGGGGCAAGTATTCAAAGAAACACAGCAAAAGGACTTCTGGCCAAGTCTTCATCTTATCTAGACTATTGTTAGAATACTTCTGTCAAGCAGTGTTATTTATAGTTCAAAAGGTAGAAAAGTACATTTTTATTGCAGCACTAACTCTATCCATAGTGAGATTATTTGAGAATTGTTAGGAATGTAGGTAAAATCTTCTTCCCAAATTGAGGATGGGGGAAGAAGAGAGAAAAGGGAATGGAACCTTTGTATATTCATGGCTATGTTCCAAGGCACAAGTAGAGTACATGCCCTATTTTGTAGGTAGAGCAGTGAAGTGATTCTTTCAAAAATTAATAAAGAGAAGTGATTATTGGATCTTATATGAGAACTTGGAAACTATAATCTGTTCTAAAATTTCTATCAAGACCAATAACTGCCTTCACATCATGGTATAATGAATACGGTCTAACCTTAGAGTTGGAAGATGTACATTTTAGTCTCAGCTATTTAACTTACTAGCTCTGTGACCTTGGACAAGGAACCTGCCCTCACTAAGCCTTAGTTACCTCATCTGTAAAATAGAGACCATAATCCCTGCTCTGTCTACCCCATAGATTAGATCCTATTGTAAGGATGAAAGGGCATAGTTTATGTGGAAGTACTTTGTAAACTGCAAAATCCTTGACAAAATGGCTAGTTTATCAGTTATAGAGATTTAACTACTACCTGTTTATTACCTGAAGATGGTAAAAACCTTTGACTTAATTGAGCCATCTCTAAAATCCCACTTTGATCTTTCCCCTTCCTCTTCTATGAATACACGAATAAATAAACAAATATTATTTAAGCATTTAGTATGTACAAAAATGAGCTAAGCACTAGTGATTCAAATACAAAAGCAATACATTCTTGCTTTCAAGAAGTTATTCTTCTAGGGGGGCAAAAATGCATATTAGAAGAGCTCAATTGCAGGGTAAATTGAAAGGTGTTATTATTTTCAGGGTGCAGAAATCAGTAATGTTGGCAATGCATCTTGTTTAGTGTAATTTACATTAAAAAACATATCATTTCTGATGTTGGAACCTTTGACAGTGCCAAGGACTTGGGTGGCAAAAACTATCTATCTATCTATCTATCTATCTATCTATCTATCTATCTATCTATCTAATCTATCCATGTGTCTATCTGTTCTTTGCTGTCTAGGTGTTCAGTAGTTTTGGCTACTGAAGGGTACTGCCCAGCTTGCATCTCAACAAGTGTCCTTTCCTATTTTCTTCACTCATGTGATATAATTGCTGATATCAATTTTTAATTAAAATTTATTTTGTTTTCATTCTGAACATAAATACTATCTCAAGTTATTGAGACTCATTAGATGTATCTTCACACTTGACATCCTAGAATACTGATACTGGTGGGTGGTGGGGGTGTGGATTGGAAAGTTTATAGCAATCAGATGATTTGGGGAAAAGGTCTGAAAGAGATACAGAAGTCATGCCCCAGCCCTTCTCCAATCTTCCACTAAATCTTCACAAATATCGTGTTAGAGCTGGAAGAGATCTTAGGAATTAACTAGCCCAACTCTTTGATTTTACAAAGGGCAAAGTTAATAGACTTGTTCAAGGTCATATTCAACTCTTACTGAAACTGAGACAAAGCTAAGGTGGAGTCAGGGTCCAAATTTCTAGAAAGGCCCTTAGAGACAAACTTGTCTGATCACCTTATTTTACAGAGAAGAAACAGAGTCCCAGACAGTTTGTCAGAGTAGGTACAGTTAATAGTTATAACCCTGAGACAAGTACTCTTTCAATAGGGTAGTTGAAATGTGGTTCTTCTGGGCCACATGGGGGTGTCAATACTTTCAGAACAACTGGCTCTGGTCTGCCTTGAGAAAAAATAGTTAAGTGGGGGGGGGGTGTTCATCTTATCCCACCTTATCCCACCCCTACAACTTCCAAGGAAAATTTTAAATATCTTAGGAAGGCAAAGCATAGATGAAAAGAAACTTCTCATGGCTCTCCAGCTGGGGCTCAAGATTGGGATTTCTCCTTTACTTTGCCCCTCACTTTGTGACTTCCTTCTTGATCAAGATAAGTCATGCTGAGAGACTGCAGAGAACACAAAATGTGAGTTAAGCACTCTTTCTTCCTTATCCTTTTTTCTTCCATTACCTGTCCCAGTACCTCTTACCTGTCTTGCCTTATAGAGCTAATTCTCTTGTCCAGCCCTAAGCTCTAGGTCTCAGAAAAGTTTGAATAAGGCAGGGAATTCCTTGAATTATGGCAATAGTTCTTATCCTGGAATCTACAAATTAAAAAATATTTTGATAACTATGTCAATAGTTGTATTCATTTATAATCTTTTGTATTTTATTTATACATTTAAAACATTATTCTCAGAACAGGTCCATAGATTTTATCAGACTTTCAGAGGGACCCATGATATAAAAGTAAATAAAGAACTGGATCAAGTGGTAGAGGTGTCCCCTGGCAATCTACAAAGAGATTCAGTCACAAAGTGGGAACAAAGGTTCATCACCCTCCAAAGTCATCAAGTTAATCAAGGAACTCCTTTGATCAATCTACTTTTCATAAATTAGAGGATCATTGATCGACAGCTTGAAAGTATCTCAGAAGGCATTTAATACCACCCCCTTGTTTTAAAGTTTTTTTTGAGGCCCAAGGGGTGATACACCTTCACTAAGTTCACCAAGCAAGTCAGTGACAGAGGATTTGATCCCAGAATCTCTGAACCCAGAGCTAGTTACTACACAAAAATGATTGGTCTGAAGTAAATACAAGTAGAGTTGGAGGTAATTGTAGTCTTAATGAAAATAAATAAGTGGAAAGACATGAGTTTCCATTGGTAAACAAGGTAGATATTGCCCAAGTGAACTTGTTTATGTTGTCTTTCTGTGTTTTGGTTTGTTCTAAATTCAGCAAATTCCATCTTTCCAAAATAGAAGTTAATGATTTTACAAGCCCGTAAGTATTATGGTACATTGTGAATAATATTCTTCTTTCTCAATCAGAATTTCAGTCACTGCAATGTATAGCCTAAAATATATAGCCTCTAAAAATTCAGTATTACTTTCTTGCCATCATGAGATAATCAGAGAAGAACTTGGTAATGTTCTCAGAGAGGATTAAGACAGGAGCGTCATTAGTTTCTTGAAACAGACCACTCATGCTTCAGATCTTTACATTCAATAGTGAATGAATAGTTTTTCTTTGTTGTAGAATTGACTTAATTTCATTAAGGTAATTCTTCAACCTTCATCTTATATAGAGAGCCCACAGTACTCTACAATGTCACATTCCTGACAGACATTCCATCACAAATTAATTGAATCAATTAAATTAATTGAATTTGATTGCAAACCACCCCACCCTTAAAGAGGCCTACATATAAAATATTCCATGCTCAAGTCTTTTTAAAAGGGAAATTCCCAGAGAATTCCATAGACTTCCTTAGCATTCATCAGTCTTCACCACTATGACCAACATCTATTGCATTTTTTCATTCTTCTTTCATATATCCTGTTTTCTCTTCATGATCCCTTCCTACACTTTTGTCCCATACTCTTAATCATGGGAAATGAATTCTGAGTTGAAGGCTACTAAAATCCTGATTTCAAGTCTTTTCGTCCATCTACCTACTTGGCACAGTCTTTGGCACATATTGAGCACTAAATATTTTCATTTGTATCTACTAAAAAAACCTATATTTTGCCCCATAAAATAAAGATGGGAATAATAAAGCACATTGGTAGGTAAGATCATTATAACACATTTTCCAAAAAGCTACATGTGCTATGATCCAAATGATGTCTTGGGAAGAAGAAAAAGTACTGAGACTCAACATTTTAATTGATCTTTGAGTTTAATAGCAGGCAGCTGAAAGTCTTCCAGACTATACTCTCAAAGCCTTGTAGAACTGCATCAGTAGTTGGGACAGTGGTAGACATTCATTCTTTTTTCTAAAGGGGCAGGGGAAGAGAGCCACTGTACATGTATTTGTTTCTGCATCTGAGAAACTTTTCTGACCTCACACAAAGAATGGTCCTGGATAACTATCTTAGCTGACAACATATTGTTTATCTTCTTCGCATAGGATAAAATCCATTGAGTTAGATTTGTGTATAAATTAAAAAGACCCTGGGTTTGGAGGAATCAGAGGATTCTACATTTAGAATTAGAATATTATCTAGTCTAGCCTCTTTCTTTTAAAGAGGAAACAGGCTAAGGTAAAGGACTTGCTGTGTTGTTGTTGTTCAATCACTTTTCAGTTGTGCCCAACTCTTTGTGACTCCATTAAAGGTTTTCTTGGCAAAGATACTGGAGTAGTTTTCCATTTTCTTCTCCTATTTATTTTATAGATGAGGAAATTGAGGAAAAGAAGGTTAAGTGACTTACCCAGGGTCACACAGCTAGTAAGTGTCTGAGACCAGATTTGAAATCAAGAAGATGATTCTTCATGATTCCAAGCCCAGCACTCTATCCACTGAGCAACCTAGCTGCTCCATGACTTGTCATCATCAGCCAGTTAATAAGTGACAGAGATGAGATTTGAACCTAAGTTTCCTGACTTTAGATCCAGCACTGGCAAACTATTCCAGATAGAGTTTGTTTCAAATGGTGGGTTTTAAAACTACCAATGAAACAGTACATTCTGTGGTTATCTCTACCATTGTCTAACTCTAGTTGTGTCCTTAGCTCTGTCACTGATCATATCAATGACATTAGATCTCTCTCTGTCTCTGAACTTTTCCAAATACTCAATTACTATCACAAAAGTTAACAAAATACTATCATTTCAGTTGGCCAGGGTGCTGTGGATAGAGAGCAAGACATGGAGTCAGGAAGAGTTGAGCTCAAATAAAATCTTGGAAATTTACTTGCTATAAATTGGGGAAAATTATAACACTTTCAGGGTGGCTAGGTGGCACAGTGAAAAGAGCACAGGCCCTGGAGTCAGGAGGACCTGAGTTCAAATCTGGCCTCAGACACTTGACACACTTACTAGCTGTGTGACTTTGGGCAAGTTACTTAACTCCAATTGTCCTCCAAAAAGAAAATAATAACACCTTCACCCCATGGTTTTTGTGGGGATAAAATGAGATATTTGTAAAGTAATACTCTATATAAATGCTACCTATTAATAGCATATTATCTAAGCTAAATTTTTCCAATATTATGTTGTAAAGCTCTCTTTAAATGCAAAAATTTCATTATGTATCCCTTGTGGCATTTATACATTACGTCTCTCTGTAAGTTATGGCCCTGGGCTAGGTAATAATAATAATGACACTTGTATTATGAGTTGGCATTTAAGAGGAGTTGTCACATCAATTTTCAATAAAGTTAAAGATATATAATGTAACCCTGAATATTGAATATTCATGTACAGAGAGGAGCTGTGGTACATGTGGCATCATGGATGGAGGGCTGTCCTGGGATCCAGGAAGACCTGCTGTTGCCACATACTGACTGTGACTCTGGGTAAATTAATTAACCTCTCAGTACTTTACACAACTCTGAGACTGCAAATTGGAAAGTGCTGATGTCTATTGGCAGAATGAGTTTCTTATCTTGGGAGTTTCCTATCCCATTGATGTCCAGCTTAAACAGAAATAGAGAATACTAAACCATATGTAAAGACCCTTGTGGGCTACATATTGACTTAGAAAACCACATAGGAATATTATGTATGAATTGTGTTTTTATTTTATTTTGTTAAATGTTCACTTCGGACTGTATGCAGCCTATGAGCTATGTCTGATCCCTCTGCCCTGTGCCAATGAAATCACACAGAAGTCCAGTCCCAATCCTCATTTATCTTTATGCCTAGGGAATGAAGCTTTCTATAGAAGTGCATTTTACTATTATTATTATTATTATTATCATTATTATTTTACCCATAGTTATACAACCAATAATTGTCTGAGGTCAAATTTGAACTCAGGTCCTCTTGACTCCGGGCCCAGTGCCTTATCCCCTGCAGGACCACCTAGCCGCCCCTCAGAAGTGAATTTCCTGGGAAACTGCACCATGCCTTTTCCTCAGGTATAATTATTTTTTAAAACAATTTAACCATTTGGGATAGAAGGTTTAAAAAAAGCTAGCATTTATGTAGTAATGTAAGGCATTCAGAGTGCTTACCATACATAATCATTGAGTTATTTCATCTCTCTGTGGATCAAATTTTTTTATCTGCAAAATGCAGAGAAGTAATAATTGTACTAACCATCTCATAGGATGTTTGTGGGGAGTTTCATTTCCACAATGATTTCTTTAATACCTAATAAAATAAGTCAATCTCTATGCCAGGAATTGGCAAAAAAAAGCCAAAAAAAAACCCCAAAAAACAAAAAAACAAAACAATTCTACATATTCAAAGAGTTACATTCTGCAGGAGAGAAATAATTTGTATACAGGTAAGTAATTCCAAAATATATAGAAAATCATTCCCAAGTAATTTCAGTGGGGAGGAAGGTCAGTAACTGGGGGAATCAGAAGAGACCTTTTACAGAAGGAGCTGAGTCTTGATGAGATCTACAGATTCCAAGAGACAAAGCAGAAGAGGGTGCTCCAGGCATGAAGAGTGACTTATACAAAGGTAGGGAAGAAAGAGAGACAATGTTCTGTATGTAGAGCAGCAAGTAGAATGCAAGGCACGATTAGAACACAAGGGATAGGGTTGGGGGTTGCAGGGGCAAGGTAAGCCCCTCTGTGAGGAATAAGATTATACAAACCGAGGCCCCAACTCAATATGACCTTTCCATTACCCTGAGCTGTTTGGGCACAGAGGATCCTGAGAACGTGAGGGCTGCTCCTCTCCTGGGAACCCAGCTATGTCCTTGAGAAGAGATTTGATAGATATGATAACTGCCCAACTCCTGGAACTAGCCATTCCAAGGAAACATCGTTCTTGGGGAGGAGGATTTGGAGGGATCCCCCCCCCCAGACTCACACAAGATATGATGCTTGCTAAAACACACCTGGCAGTATGCCATCTTTGTTCTCAGAACTATTTAAACTGTAAGATTCATACCCCAAATTGGAATCTCACCCATGGAGAAGACATCTTGCCTGGGACCCTCCTGTGTGGACCCTGATGGCTATACCTGGGATTCCCTAGCTTGTGTGGTCAGATGTTGGTGCTTCCCTGCAACGGTGATGCTTGGAAATATATATATATATATATATATATATATATATATATATATATATATATCCATTATTAATCATAGTTGCTCTTATCTTTAAGCCTCTTACTCTGTTATCTCCAGTTTCTTTCTCACTTGCCTATTTATATACATAGATTCTAAATAAATATTCTGAAGAAATTGCATTGGGTTATTTTGGAGTGCCGAGTATTCCATTCCAGCAAATCCTGAACCTCCTTAATCAGACAGGAGTATGCAAAATCAATCTGGGAAGATGGTTTGGAGAAGTATTATGAGAGCATTAAACAGCAAACAAGAGGGTTTGCATGCAATTCCAGAGGCAAGACATGGCCACTGCGGCTTCTTTAGTGGGGCAGTGTCATAGTCAGACCTATGCTTTAGGTTTGGCATATTTGGCAGTTATATGGAGGATGAAAGAGGACTGAGACTTGATTGGGGAAGACCAATCAGGATAGTTTTGCAGTAGGTCAGGAAAAATGTGAATTGAGCCCAAATTAAGAGTATGGGGGCTATGAGAGGTGAAAGAAGTGGGCAGGTCAATGAAAGAGAAGTTATAGAAGTAACAATGATAGTAACTACTATCTATATAGTACTTACTATGTGCCCAATACTATACCAAGTCCTTTACAATTATTGTCTCATTTGATCCTCACAACAACACTGGGAAATAGGTACAATTATTATACCCATTTTATAGATAAAGAAATGAAACAGAGACTAAGTGACTTGCCCAGAGTCACACAGCTAGGAAGTATCTGGTTGAATTTGAACTCAGGTCATCTTGACTCCAGGACCTATCGATGAGCATTAGCAATTGATAAGATATAGGAGAGAAGACAATCAAGGATCACTCTAAGATTATGAAAATCAAGGACTGGAGAGGGGTGGGGTAGTGTTCTTGACAGAAATAGCAACTTTAGGAAGAAAGCTGAGTTTAGGGAGAAAGTGAATTATTTTTGAATACATTGAGTTTGAGACACCACCATCTAGGTGGAGATGTCTGACAGTAGTGATGCCAGGTTGGAGCTCACCAAGGATCTGATGTGGTCACCAATGGAGAGAAGAGTGGGGTCTCAGGATGTAGCTCTGGAGTCTCTTACATACCGTGTTTCCCCGATAATAAGACACTGTCTTATTATTTTTTTTTTTTGGACAGAAAAACACCAGAGGGCTTATTTTCAGGGGAGGGCTTATTTTAATGAACATTGACAGCAATTTTAATAAACAGGTAAATGTGAACAAAAAAATGTACCTTTATTCAATAATGAATTTGATAAAGAACAGGATGACACGCTCACTGCTGCAGCTCTGATTGGATGCAGCTCGGAGCG
>NW_027185655.1:19527690-19540012 GCF_028583685.1 Petaurus breviceps papuanus | reverse complement strand
AATGATGGTCCTGTAAATGTGGCTAACTGAGAAGGGGTAGCAGGAAAAATACCAAGAGTGAGCATTTTAAGTCTTGAAAAAAAGAACCCAGGCTAGATATGATGGGTGTTTGCACGAATCTAAAGAGGTATCATGTATAGGAGAGATTAGATTTTCTTTTTTTCTCTTTGCCTCAGAGGACAGAATCAGGTGCTATGGGTGGAAGATGCAAAGAGAAAAAAAAATTTAACTCTGGTGGTAGGAAAACTTCCCAATAATCAGAGCTATCCCAAAATGGAATGAGTTACTTGGACACATGGAGGGTTCCCCCTTTTTGGACATCTTCAAGCAAAAGTTGAATGATCAAATTGTCATGAATATTATGGTGGAGATTCCTTTATGCTATGAATTAGGCTAGAAGATTACTGAGTTTCCTCCCAACTCTCAAATTCTGTGATTCTATAAAGTTTCTTGAAGCAAACACAAAGCTGGGAGAAGCATTTTTAACTAGTTTCCTTCAGCTAAGTGCAGAAATGCTCTTTCTATATATTGAATATATATTCTATATATATATTTCTATATATTCTTTGTCTCCTTTTCTTTTCATACAAATTTAGTGAGCCCAGGCATTGTAAAAGTAGAAATACTGATAGCTTCATGAACTTTATCAGGGTTAGCCTTTTGAGTCTCTGGTCAGTGTCAGAGTAGGGCAGAGGTGGCTTCCAAGTAACAGATGATCAAAGACTAAAAGTTGGAAAGGACCAATTCCTCCATTTTACAGATGATGAAAATAAGTCTCAGAGAGATTAAATGAATTGCCCATAATCACAGAACTAGGGAGTATCAGAAGTGAGATTTGAATGCTGATCATCCTTACTCTTGGTTCTGCACTCTATTCACATTCCTTTAATCGAGAGTATCAGTTTTTAAAGGATGCTAATAGTACTTGAGTTCTGTAAGTATACAGATTAGCCCCTTGTTAGGAAGAGTAATTAGTTCCACTGGAAAGCTACCTGATGGCCAGTTTCTTTCCCCTAAATTCCATGTGACAAGTATCCTCTTTCCAAGTCTTTACCAGACAGGTTCCCTCTCTTGTTGGTAGTGTCTTCCTCATCAGATCCTCCCCATCTTTCCTCTTTATATTTGTTCTTCACCCATGGCAGCATCATTTTGAGGTCAGAGGTTTCTTTTTAAGATTTCTGTCCCTTATACTGATAGCCTTGGACATATTTTGTGATTTTTGCCCCTGCTGTCAAAATTGGCAGTTGTAACTCTGCCAGACCTACGTCCTGGGAAGATGGGAAGAAATAGGGGGTTTTGTCACCTCAAATATCTTATCAAGAAGTTTTAATCTGTGAAAGAGGTGACCTTTTAAATTTTTAATGAAGGTTTTTTATTTCTGTCACACATAACATTGTCATCAACACACCAGGAATATAGAGTATTAACACCACAATGCTGCTAAATGACCAACTAAATAAGGGAACACCCTCAATGGATTTTAATCACTAATTCATTGCTAATTTAGGAAAAACAGTAATATTACAAAGGAACAAGTCCTCAATTCAATATCATTTATGATCTTTGGAAATAACCTCAATATATTATATTTCAGTATTTGAGAAGGAAGACACTTTGGCCCAAATTTGAGATGACAGAAAGGGGGTGTGAGATTGAGGCAAAAGCATTCAAAATGAAATTATACTCCAGTTTTGTACATGACTTGAAAGTGATAATCATATTAATATTTAAGTGGATAGAACTAGATTTCAATCACCACAAAAAATCAAAGAAATGCCCCACCAAAACAGGATAAAATTCAGTTGAGGCAAGTTCAAGGCACTTCTCTCTCTCTCTGTATATATATATATATATGTATGTATGTATATATGTGTATATATATACATATGCATACACATACATATATACACATATGTATGTATACCTCAATTTTTTGCTGTTTTTGAAGGGCAATCAGGGTTAAGTGACTTGCCCAAGGTAACGTGGCTAGTTTTTGTGTTAAGTGTCTGAGGTCATATTTGAACTCAGGTCCTCCTGACTCCAGGGCCAGTGCTCTATTCACTGAACCACCTAGCTGCCCCTGATGATTTTATTTAACATTCAGAGTTTTCTTTTTCACAATATTGTGTATGGTTTGGCCCTCTGCATTAAAAAAAAGAGTGAGTAGAAATCAGAGTAGGCTTCTCCCCCCCCAAAAATAATGAAAGTGATTAAAGGTGCAAAATAGATCCTCTAGGGAAAACTTAAGGAAGTTGACATTATTTGTTGTTTAGCTTGGAGAAAAGATGTCAAGAACAGAGATCCCTATGGAATAATGAACCTATAATTTAATTTTTCTCCATCTTAATTTCCCTATATGTCAATGAGGATGACTATATTTTTCCTACCCTAATTCTAAGACTTAATTAGATTTAAAAAAAACCCAGAAAGTTTATTTCAGCTTCTCAGAGAAAGGCAATAAATATGAATCAAAATATTTTTAACTCTCAAAAATCCACATGGAATTTCTCTACTTCGTGGATTCTAAATATATCAGCTATCTTCTCAGTGTACAAAGAATAGTCTTGCTTACTCCCCTGGCAGTGGGAATGTACAAAATGCAGGTTAATTTTTAATATTGTCTAAAGAAACATAGAGAGATATATCTGCTACCAAAAGAAAACCCACCATTCCTTCTGAAGTCAAATATTCTGGAGTCAGGAAGACGTAAGTTCAAGTTCAGCCTCAGACACTTACTAGGTGTTGGATGCTGGGTAAGTCAATTAACCTCTGCCTACCTCAGTTTCCTCATTTGTAAAATGGGGTGATAATAATAGCGACTACTTCTCAGGGTGGCTAGTGAGAGAACACTTGTAAAGCAATTTGAAATCCTTAAAGTGATTTAGAAATGCTAGTTATTGTTATGATTATAGTCAATACTCAACAGTCACATATTTTACTTTCTCATCGGAAAGCATTCCTGTGAATTTATCAGTAACTTCATTTTCACTTTCATGTTTTCTGTTATGCACAGGAGAGAAAAAAAATGAGACAGCATACATTCAAGTTTGTGGAATAGCTGGTATCCTACAGGCACTTCACTGGTCTTGTTCACCCTTCCATTGTAAAGAGGTCTCTGTGCATTCATTAATATATTCATTGTTTGCCTTTTAAAACTTAAGCTTTTTTGTTGCAAATATGCCCCCAAAGCATAAAACAAGTCCTTTGGGCTCTAACCTCAAGCCTGCAGTCAGTGATATGGCTTAGTTAAGAAATAAAAGGGTGAAGATAAACTTTGTGCCAGAATATCTGTAGCCACTGTGTGCCACGAGACCCTTAAGGATCTCAAGTGGCACACAAAATAGACATATTTCAAGCTGGTGCATCCTTCACAATGTTATCCACCAGTAGGTGATATAAAGACCTCACCAGTCTTGCATCTTCTGACAGCAGCAATTAATGTCCCAGCAACCTCTCCCTTGACTTTCAGAGGGTGGCCAAGGTAGAAAGGTTTACAGCAGTATATAGTACACCACCATCTGATACAGTGGAAGGTAAGATTCAGGTTAAATTTTTTTTTTTTGCTTTTTGGAGGGGGGAAGGCAGAGCAATTGGGCTTAAGTGACTTGCCAAAGGTCACACGGCTAGTTTTGTGTTAAGTGTCTGAGGCTGGATTTGAACTCAGGTACTCCTGACTCCAGGGCTGGTTCTCTATTCACTGCATCACCTAGCCATCCCCAAAATAATTGTTTTTAAGAATTTTATTTTCTGTATGGCATTTATGGCACTTTAAATTTCATGTGTTACTATGAAAAGTAAATATTGTCTGAAATTAGTGTTGTTTTTTATTGAGATGTTAGCCCAAAAAGTTACAGAATTCTAGGGAATTTTGGGAATGCTAGAAAAAACATTCATGCTACCAATTTTATTTTGTATACCCTATTTTATTGTATATTTTTATGATTATTGTGTTAGAAAAAGTACATATCAGAATTCATGTTTTGTTAATTGTAGGGAGATAAATGCATTTTCAACAATTTCTAGCAAAAGATTATAGTTTTTGGTGGTCACAGGAGTCTAACCCCCTGTTTTCCATAGTTTCAATGTATCAATATTCATATTTTTCTAGGAACATCCATTTTCTAGGGATGTTACCCCTGTGAAAGTTGAGAATTGGCTATTATTATTAGTTACTAAATGTGATTTCTGAAATGTCATTTGTTTGGGAATAATTGAGAATTAACCTGACAATTATCATTATTAATACTACAAAATATTGCAATGTCATTCTTCCTTCATTTTTATTAATTTCTACTGATAATGTAGTCCACAAATCTTATAGAGTTTCATTTATTTTTTTTTAAGACAGGGCACATGTGTTCCTAGTTCCTCTGTGTAGCCCAATAGATCAATTGACAAGAATCATCCAGTAACTGATAAGCACCTATGATAAGACTGGAAATAAGGAATAACTTTGAAGTTTGGTGTATTACACTTAATGTGGCCCATGTAGTTGTATATCAATGAAACTTGTTCTAAAATTTTCCATGTATTCTAAGCATTTCCTTTGAGATCTTCCCGTAATTTTCCATATTAAAGGTTCATTCTGTCATGAAAATCACTTTCATATTTTAAGGAATATGCCAGGAGAATGAAATTCTGGCACATTTTGCCTACCAGGCTAGAAAGGCTTCCATATTGGAACCAGGGATGTTTGAGTAGAGGAGAGTGCAGTTTGAGTACAGCTGAAACACAAAGGGCAAAGTTGGATTGCTTATGAGTGTAGGTTCTCTTTAAGGACAAATCTAGCTATGTTCAAAGAAACCAATCACCAGAAAACTGACCATCAAGGCATGGAATTTTTCATCTCTTATGACACTAGATAGGTCAGTCTTGGCCATCAGAGGGAGTGCCCAATAATTGAAATCACAGCCTTTTGAAGTGATGGTATAAATATTCCTTGATAATAGTTATGATACATTTCCACAATTAGGGTCTGCAAATTTTCCAGCTAAAAATTAATCTTAACATTTATGAACTTGAAATCTTGTTCTCTCATCTGGGCAAAGCATTCCTTATCTAATCATCATTTATTGTCTTTCTATACCTCCCTCTGCCCCACAACACAAATCCTGTTATATGTTAACCCCTGATTACTCAGTCTTTCAGGTCTTGTCTAGACCATCACCCCTACACTGTTTATACTGTCATTTCTTTCCTATCTTGAGCCGCTGGTGAACCATTTCAACTCTACACTTCTCTTTTGAACCCCTTGTCTTTTTATCCTATTACTGATATTGTTTTTGCTAAGCCTTAGAATTGTAATATTAGCATCATTCTCTGCCTTCACTTCTATTCTTGTATGTCGAACAAAGCTCTATCATGCTAACTTAGCTCGCCAAAAATTTAAGCTATATAATCTCAACTGAGCCCTCACTGATGCAAGTCAATCCTTTGATATCTCCCTAATCAATTCACTGACCTAATCAAACTCACTGTAATGACTATTGCAACTTTTTCATCCCTCCTTAGACATCCAACTCTCTCAGCTGAGTCTTGTCTACTATTTCAATTTTTAGAATAATGTCATTTGCTTACTATTCTCCCCTGTTCCTCATCTCACATCACTCATGCCCTCTGCCCTTCATCCCTATCTCATATAAAGAAGTGGCCCTTTTCCTTTCCAAGACTTATGGGTCTACATGAACAAGTGATCCCATTCTATCCTACCTTCCTTGGAAGATTGCCTGTCCTCCATCAGTCCATCTTTCTTACTGATATTCAGTCTTTTCCTGTCTATCTGTTGCTTCCCATATAATATACTTTGTTTGGTTTTAAAGTGTTTCATAACGTGGCCACTTTCCTCTTTTTCCAGTCTCCTTAAACATCACTACTCTTCTTCAGAGACCCTTACTCTTCAACACAGGGACATTTACTGGCTTACCATTGGATAGAAGAATAAGAAAATCAGAGAGGGAAGGAAAGATTACTTTGGGTTACAAGGAAGAATGAAGGAGGAAGGCTTTGTGGTGGCAATGGTGACTTTTTCTTGTTCTTGAAGAAAAAGAAAAAAAGTTGATTGGGCAATGGCATAGAAGGGTTCTCTTCTGGACCTGGGTAAAAGTGTACCTGAATGTTCAGATGTGGGGAGAGACAGCATGAGATTAGGAAATGATGAGGACTATCCTTTGAAAAATAGACTGCATAGTTGAGTTGGTTCTTATGATATTCCACAAGCACATCATGGTCATGCCCTGTCCCCACACCATGGCTTCCATTTTCATCCATGCCTGTCTTTATCCTAACCAAGGTAAAATCCTTTCTTTGCCCCTTACTTCTTCAACCCAAACCAATAGCCCTGTTCTTTGAACTCTTATAGCTCTGATTGTGTGTGGCATGCAAATAAACATAGATAAGTTTTTTCTAGATTTGTTCACTATTGTTTAAGTGTTTTGTGTCCCCAACTAGATTGGAAGCTGCTTGAGGACAAGGACTGTATCATATTTCTTTCTTTTGCATACCCTTACCTCCCTGCCCCAATACAGTGATCACCGTGAATGGAACAAGCTCTTAAATATTGATTGTATTTTAATGGAACCAAGAAATTTTAAATTTTAAAAGACTGATATTCCTCAGCTTCTGTTCTCTGAGCCCAGTGGAGAAGACCCCCAAAGAGAAACTCAACATGTATAGTTACAACATCCAGGTAAGAGAGATCTTCAACTCTAGTGGAAATCCCACTGTTGAAGTTGATCTCACATTGAAATATATCAGTTCTGAGCTGCTGTGCCCAGCAGTGCTTCCACTGGTATCCACGAAGGCTTGGAGCTCTGAGACAATGATAAGACACACTATGTGGGGAGAGGTTTCTCAAAAGTGGTTGAGCACATCAATGAAAGGTTGATATTTCCCTCAAAGCTTATAAGCTACCTTTTCTGGCTCAAGATTTGACTTTATTTTTGATGCCATAACTGAACTTCTATGTACTTTGATAAAATTTTCCACCTTTCTTCCATAATCATTTCCAGTGAACAATACTTAATGTAACATCATGTTATTTATTTATACTCTTAGATATTTTTGAATCACAGAGTATTCCACAAAGATATTAATCGATCAACAAATATTTATTTAGTACCAACTATATGTCAGGCACTATGCTAGGCATTAGGGATACAAAAAATAAAAAAAAGAAAAGAAAAAGAAAAGAAACAATCCCTATCCTTAATGAACTTACATTCTATCAGGGATAGGGGGAGTTTTCAGAATAAATATGTATGGAAAAAATGTAAATTAAGTACAAGTTAGATACAAAGCAGTTGGGGAGAAAGGGTACTAGCATTTGGTGAGACCCAAGAAGGGTTTGTGGAGGAGATACTTGAGCTGTATGTTGAAGGAAAGGAGGGCTTTTTGAGGCATGACTGAGAAAAGAGTTCTGGTCTTGAGGGAAGCCACTGCAAAGGCATGGAAATTGGAGATGGAGTGACGTGTGAAGAACAGGGAAAAGGGCAGTACGATTGAACTGTAAAGCATGAGAAGGGAGTTAAGGAGTTTATATTTGATCTCAGAGGTAACAGGGAAACAAGGAAAACCATATTAGTAATTGTGCAGAAGATAGATTAGCATGGGGCAAGATTTAAAGCAGAAATACCAGTTAGGTTGGCATTCCAATAGTACAGAGAAGAGGGATAAACTAGGGTGGTGTCTATGAGAGGAATGAGTACTGGTTTTTGCAGGTATAGGAATGACAAGATATTGTGATGAATTTGGATGTTTCATCATGTTGTAATCCTAAGGTCTAGTTCTAGACTAGAATAGGAAGGGGAGGTCAAGATGGTGGAGCTCTGGCTTCTACCTTCTCCAATCCATGTAAAAGGGGACTCTAAAAAACTTTGGAGCTTCAGAACCCACAAAATGACACAGACAAGCTAACTTCCCGCTGAGAACAGCTCTGCAGGCCAGCAGGAGTCAGCCAGTGCAGTGCGCTGGGAGTGGAGCCCAGCCCCATGCTGAGGCTTTAGGCCCATGGCAAGCATGAGCAGCAGCTGGCTGGAGGGACTCCAGATCACCAGCAGCTGTGGCCATTTCCAGATTTATCAACACATAGATGCAAAGGACAAAGTGAGAGGTCAGTGCCGTCTGGAAGTTGGGACCAGTAATTGGGAGAGCATCAGCTTTTGCCCCCAGAGCAAGAATCCCCTGAGACACCCGGCACAGCCAGCCAGCACCACATTGCAGCTTCAGCTCCTGGCCTGCAGAGTGTAGGGGGACCAAGAACCAGTCTGAGGCATAATCACTTTTACTTTAACCTGCTTGGATCTGGATTGTGGTCTAGGGTGGAGGTCCTGGAGTGTGAGACCAGCTTGCCAGAGCATGTGGAGGCTTCAGAGAGGACAACCAACTAATACCTCTGGCAGTTGAGAAAACTCCAGTGTTTGGGATGAAAGCTCCCCTGTCTGGTGGCAGAGTCATACTGTGGCAAAAAGCCCAGGGGTTCATTGACTCAGGGGAGACATGACCAGGCAAAGGAAGCAAAACAAACAGAAGACTCCAACATTAGACTCCTATTTTAGGGACAAAAAGGAGCAAACGATGGAACAGAAGGAAGACAGTGAAGAACTCCTGCACAAAAAGCTTCAAAGGAAAATACGAGCTGGTTACAGGCCATACAGGACCTTAAGAAACAGATAAGAGAAATGGAGGAAAAATTGGGAAGAGAAATGAGAACGATGAAAGAAAATTACAAAATGAGAGTCAACAGTCTGACTGAGGAAAATCACTCCTTAAAAAACAGACTGACTCAATTGGCAAAAAAGGCTCAAAAAGGCAATAAGGAGAGGAATGCCTTGAAAAGCTGAATTTGCCAGATGGATAAAGAATCTCAAAAGCTCAATGAGGAGAATCGTTCCCTCGGATTTAGATTGGAGCAAAGGGAAGCTAGTTACTTTAAGAGAAATCAAGATTATGTTAAACAGATCCAAATAAAAGAAAGAATAGAAGGCAATGTGAAATATGTCATGGGAAAAACCACTGACCGGGAAAATAGATCCAGGAGAGATCATTTAAAAATTATTGGACAACCTGAAAGTCATTATCAGGGAAGGAACCTAGAAATCATCCTCCAAGAAATTCTCAAGGAAAATTGCCCTGATGTTTTAGAACCAGAGGGCAAAATAGAGGTTGAAAGAATCCACCAATCACCTATTGAAAAAGATCCCCAAAAGAAAACTCTTAGGTATATTATAGACAGGTTCTGGAATTCCCAGATCAAGAAGAGAATATTATGAGCATCCAGGAAGAAACAATTTGAATACTGTGGAAACAAAATCAGGATGACACAGGATCTGGCAGCTTCTACATCAAGGGATCAAAGGGCCAGGAATAGGGTACTCCAGAGGGCAGAGGAGCTGTGATTAAAACCAAGAATCAACTACCCAGCAAAACTGAGTATCACCTTTCAGGGGAAAATATGGTCATTCAGTGAAATAGAGGACTTTCAAGCATTCTTAATGAAAAAAACAGAGTTGAATAGAAAATTTGACATCCAGACACAAGAAGCAAGAGAAGCTTGAGAAGGTAAACAGGGAAAAGAAATCATAAGCCACTGATCAAAGTTGAACTATTAACATTCCTACATGGAAAAACAATAATTGTAACTGATGAAACTTTTCTCAGTATGAAAATAGTTGAAAGGAATATATGTGTGTGTGTGTGTGTATGTATAGCAGGTATATGGGTGTATGAATACATGTGTGAATGTGTGTGTATATGCTTACAGTTATACATAGAGGGCACAGGAGCAATTTAATAGGAATGGATGATACTTAAAAGGGGAAATTAAGGGGTGGGAGAGGAATATAATGAGAGGAGATGGAGAGAGACAGAATGGGGTAAACTATCTCATAAAGAAGAGGCAAAGGAAAAGGGTTCCAATGGAGGGAAAGAATAGGAAAGCAAAAGGGAATGGGTCAACCTTATTCTCACTGAGTTTGGCTCGGGGAGGGTATGAAATACACACTTAATAGGGTATCTCATCCTACAGGAGAGTAGGGGGAAGGGGGTGAGAGGGGGGATGATGGAAGGGAGGGCAGGCTGTGGGGGAGGAAAGTTGGTAGCACTCACTTTTGAAAAGGGATGGGATCAAATTAGAGAATAGAACAAGTGGGTGGTGGGATAGGAGGGAGGCAAATATAGTCAGTCTTTTACAATATATCTACTATGTTAATGTTTTGCATTAGTTACACATGTACAATCTATACTGAACTGCTTATCTTCCCAATAAGGGTGGGTGACAAGGGAGGAAGGGAATAAATCTGGAATTCAAAGTTTTAAAATCAAATGTTTAAAATTATATATACATATATACTATTATTAATACTCTATTACATGTAATTGGGAAAGAAGATGTACATGCACTGGGGCATAGAGATCCACCATGCCCTACTGGAAAAGTCTAAGGGGGTATGGGAGAAGATATGGGAGAGAGCAGATTGGAGGAGGGGATATCCTGTGGGAGTGCTATTCTGGGGTGGTGGGTAGGGGAAAAATGGGGAGAAAATTTGTAACTCAAAATACGGAAGAAATGATGTAAATCAGAAGTTAATAAAGCATTTGAAAAATGAAAAAAAAAGAATTGGAAGGGGAAAAGATCCCAAATTCTGTTTTGGATATATTGAATCTGAAATGTGTCTGGGACAATCAGTTAAAAATGTCCACTAGGCCACTGATGAAATAGGGATGGTTGACAAGAGAGATACTGGAGATAAACATATAGATTTGAAGGTGTCTTCAAGGACATGATAAACCTCATGAGAACCAATCAGGTGGCTAAGAAAAAGAGGATAAAGAAGAAGCCCTAACACCGAGGCTTGGGATAACCACAGTAAGGGGGCATGATTTGGATGATGAGTCATTAAAGGATGTTAAATGGTCAAACACATAAGAGGAGAACCAGGAGAAGGGGATGTTGTGAAATCTAACAGAGGATAAAATGTCCAGGAGAGAAGGGGAATCAACAGTGACAAATGCAGCAATGAGGTCAGAATGGTTGAGAATTGAGAAAAGACCAAAAGTTTTTGCAAAGAGAGACATTAACAGCATTAGAGAGATCAGTAATGCCAAGTGATGGGGTCAGAAGTCAGCCAGTGTTGATGACTGAATGGAGAGGAAATAAAGGCCATAACCTATTTCAAAAGCTGTTCCTATAAAGATTGTAGAACAGGTTACTATCTCCTTAAAAGCTCACAGAAAGAAGACTTTAATTAACTTTCTATGAAATATAATTCTAAAGAAAGAGTGAATGATGATAGTTTGAGAGGAAAAGTGGTAAAGACAGAGGAAAATCATAACTAAAAAGTGTCTTTAAATAAATATTTAACTAATTTTGAAGAAATTTTTAAAGGGGAATTCTTTAAGGAGTGAGTCTGGAGAGAGATGGTAAGAATTATGACTTGGGGGGAAAAACTATAGAGAAAATTTCAAGGAAGATTAAAGGATGGTAGATGGAATTATTTTATCCTTTCTCTTGAAAAAAGAAGAGAATTCTTAAGAAGAGATTTTTCTTTGATATCCTGGATCACTTGAATAGTGAATTGTGTTTTCAGCAGTCATCTATAGTAACAGTGATGGTTTCGGTAATGCTGGCTGTGATCTTTCTCATAGCAGAAATCTTGCAAAAATCTCTATTGATTATTTTATTCAACTTACTGTTCAGTCATTTCTTACTCTTTGTGACCTCATTAGGGGTTTTCTTTGCATACTGGGGTCATTTGCAATTTCTTTTCCCAGCCCATTTTATGGATGAGGCAACTGAGGCAAATAGGGTTAAGTAACTTACCAATAATCACACAGCCAGTAAGTATCTAAGGCCAGATTTGAACTCAGGAAGACTCATCTTCTCTGACTCTATGTGTGGTACTCTATCCATTGTGCCACCTAGCTGCCCTAATTTGTTTTTTCTATAGCTAATAACTTTAATATTGAGATAATCCTAGAAGTTTAGGAGTTTTTATATTTAGAGAAGTGTGAGTAATTGCTTAGAGGGAGATTTTTCTAGTTTATTGATAAACTTGGCTGGGGAATCAAAGATTAGTTGATTAATTAATGAGATAGATGTTTCAACATAGTAATTAATGAGAAAAATATCCAAATATACCATCTGGATTATCCTTGAAATCAGGAGGATGTGAATGTATATGATGAATAGAAGTAATAGATGGAGGTGTGTCCACCCCATAAAAAATGAAAAGTCAAACCCTGATATAAATATGGACAGCTTTCTTTTCCTTTTCTTTTAACCTTCCTTCCTTCCTTCCTTCCTTCCTTCCTTCCTTCCTTCCTTCCT
>NW_027185655.1:19477602-19527680 GCF_028583685.1 Petaurus breviceps papuanus | reverse complement strand
CCTTCCTTCCTTCCTTCCTTCCTTCCTTCCTTCCTTCCTTCCTTCCTTCCTTCCTTCCTTCCTTCCTTCCTTCCTTCCTTCCTTCCTTTCTTTCTTCTTTTCTTTTTTCCTTCTTTCTTTTGATTTTGGTTAATCAAGGGAAAGGAGATATAGGAAAGATAAAGGATAATAGTTTAAGGGAATGTAGGGATCTAAAACATTTTTTAGGGATGGAAGAAACTTGAGAAAGCTAAAAGGGAATAGGGAATAAGCCAAGTGAAAATTGAGGATAAGAGAGAGGAAGAGATGATTGAAGGGGTTACCTGCTAGAAAAGAAAGTAAGGGGTGGGATAAAGGCACATGAAGAGTTTGGCTATGGCAGAAGGAGTCATGTTTTTTTTTATCATAGACTGGAGAAGAGGAGGAGAATGTTGGGGATAATGTCAAAATTTCATGGTGAAAAGGAAGAAAGGGAGATCAAAGTGAATGCCCTCAATATTTTCAGTAAAGTTTTAGGTGAATTCTTAGATGAAATGTTGTGGGAAGAAGTAGGTTTTGGAGGCTTGAGGATAGAAGAGAAGATTTAGAATAACTTCTGGGGCGAAGGGGGGGGAGTAATGAGTGGGTTAGGAAATCAGGAAGAAATGAAAGTATTGCCTTAGTAAAGAGTTCTTGGTTGAGGTGAGTCAACATAAATTTGCAATTTCTCCAGGCACCTTGGCTTTGTGACTTCTTCCATCTCTGTTTAGCATCACAGGAATAGGAAGAGAAGACGTAGATGGTGCATTATAAGACAGTGGGTCAAAAGGTGTGTAAGAAGAGGATAGTATGGTTTTGAATTAATTAATCATAAGCTCCAGAATGAAAACAGAAGAAAGAAAAGTTAGAGCAGGAATTATAGCTTGAGAAAGCACCAAAGGGTAGAGGGATTAGAGGTTAGGACATAGCAAAGCATAGAAGAGCTGGAATAATAGGAAATTATAGTGTGCTATAGAAATGTCAGTATTTTATCAGAATATAACAACTTTGATTAATAGTAAGATTCAATTTGGTGTCATTTTATATGTATCTGAGTTTGAAAAGAGGAATCACAGGAATTGAGAAAATTTAGGAACTTCACATTTTCCTTATCAGTAAAATCCAATCCCAATCAGATTTTAGAGACAATCCAAAGTCCATAAAATCAAACCCAAATCCTTTCTAACTTCACACTTGCTGGAAGGAAGGGAATAAGCATTTGCTAAATGCCTTCCTACTATGTGCCAGGAACCATGCTAAGTACTTTACAAATATTTAATCCTAACAATAATCCTGGGAGTTAAAGGATTTCCTGATTCCAGGGCCATGTTTTATCTTTCTTGACAATGCACATATATAAAATACTTTCCTAACAAAACTCTGGAATTTAGAATAATTTGTGTTTGGATCACGTAATAGCAAGCACAGAAATAGTTCACACCTTGTTTCAGCTATTGAATTAACACCTTGTTTCAGTTCCAGTTTCTTTTGAGCCTTGTATCAAGTCTGTTAAGAAAGACAACATATGAACCCCACACCTTGTGAACCCTAGAATTTATGAACTCCTCCAACAGTAAGGGGAGGAGCTAATGACCATACATAAGGAGAGGTCAGGCTAGAGAATTGAGAAGAGCTAAGAAGAGAACTCTTGTGGTGGCAGAGTCAAGAAGAAGAAAAATTGTGGTATCCGGGTACTCTGTTTGTCTGCTCTGTCTGTGTTAATGTTTGTTTTTGATACTTTGTGAAGAAGCCCTGGAACCTTATTGGAAGCCCTGAACGAGGATTTTCTGATTGTATGTTTACAGAAGTCCTGGAGGAGGGTTTTGGAGGTCCTGGGACTTTACTGATGATTTGCGCTGACCTCTTGGACCTTGTTTGTGGGTCTGTGTTGATTTTTACGTTGGTGATTTGTGTTGAGTTCTCAGACCTTGCTGGTGGGTCTGTGTTGATTTCACAGGCAGATAGTGAATTGATGATGGTGCCAGCAATGTGTATGAATATTTATTTTGGCTCTATCAAGTTTTGTCTTCCCAGAAACAGGAACTATGAAGAACTTGAGGTGGACTGGATACTGTGAGCTTCAATATGGAACAGGAACTGTATGAAGAACTGGCAAGGAGCTGGACAAAGAACTAGAAGCTTCCTGCCTTTGAACCCAGGTGACAGTTGAAGCTGGGACCATGGAAGAAGAAACATGGAAGCTGAGAGCCAGCCTCAAGTCAAGCTGAAAGAAGACTTTACTTGGATCCTGTGTACTGACTGAGAAGATAGTGATTCACTGTGACCTAGGGGTGGAGAACTTTGACTTTTGTACTTTGTGATTGAATTAAGGATTTTGTGATTGACTAAATGAATGTACTTTGTTTAAAACTATGTGACCACTTTGGTGAAAACTATGTGGCCATTTTAGTAATAAGTTGTTGAGTTGTTACATGGTGAATGCTGTATATTGATTTTCTGTAATAAGTTGTAACATTGTGAATGCTGTACCTTGTTTTTCTGTGAATGCTTTGCTCTGATTTGCTATTGAATAAATAGAGAATTTGCTATACTATGTAATCAGAACCTTGAAAGCTGTTCATAGCAGCAGTACTTTGGAAAGCTGCTTGTGCTTGGATTTACAGATGGCCAAAAATATCCTGACTCCCACTCAAAATCTTGGGAACAAAGAAGATTGCTTCTCTAATCAAACTGTTATTAAGACTGGTTGCTTTCCCCAGAGGTATTCAGAAAGTAGCCTCCAGGGCAGAGGTCCAGGTGACATTAACATCAATGAAAGCAGAGAGGAGATTAATAGCCTGCATGAAAAAAAAAATATCTGTAACATATTGTTCCATGCTGAACATTAAAGCTACCTGTGTAGAGAGGCAGAGATAACTCCCTACCCCCACCTAGTATCTTTACCCCATGTGGACACTATAATGGAGTCTCCTTTGCCCAACCCATTTCCCTGATGACAGCTGACCCATCTCTAGGGTATTACTATATACTACTATAGGGGAATTGCTATGAGGTATTTCAGAACTATATACAAGTAAAGAGGGAAGATGAAAAAATTTTATAGTACACAATCTATCACGGCCTTTAGAGTTTAATCCTGATCCTAATTGGTTGGTTAGAGCAGCTTTAAAAAGCCTTGATATGTTAATAGTAAGAATAATAACTAGAACATAAATGGAGTTTTGAGGTTTTCAAAGTGCTTTCCATAAATTAACCAATTTGAGCCTCAAAACAGTCTTGTGAAATAGATGCTATTATTATCATTTCACTAACGAGTGCAAAAGAAAAAGAAGACAATAAGCATTTATTAAGTACCTTGTGTTTTAGAAATATTATCTCACCATCACAGCTCTTGGATATAGGTAAAATTATTATTCCTGTTTTACAGCTGAGGAAACTAAGGCAGACACAGGTCATGTGTCACATAGCCAGTAAGTATCTGATGCTGGATTTGAACTCAGGTCTTCCTGAGTCCAGGACAATTACTCTACTCTCTGTACCATCAAGCTACTTAAGTATTTACTTCCCTTTTACTGCCCTCAGAGTCCTCATCCTCTGGTGATCCAGTGTTTGAAATCCCAGCAACACAAAGTTTTCCCCTATTTGATGTCAGAATTATCTCATCATGGGTTCTGGCCTTGTACCAACTTTTACCTGACCGTTTGTTCTGGAGAATGTATTTTTTCCCCTCTCTCTAGCCTGAAATACATTCTAACAGATGGCTCCTTCAGCCAGTTTTTGATGGAGCACCTTCCCCCAGACTCACTTGCTCTCTTGTCCTAAGCCTAACTTACTGGTAAACTAACCTTTATGTGTCCACTAACTGCATCACTAAAATAAAACTCTGCTAATAATACAGCGACATTAACAAAATTTTCATGGACCTACACTATTATCAACATTGTATCAGTTACATCCCACATGTGAATAAGTCTAAATAATAATTTAATGTCCCTTCAAGATCACTAGGACTATTCACAAATAGGTAGCTATCTGTATATAGAGTATGGCATGCAAATACTCTTCTGATTACTGGTAAAGTGGACCTTTTGTGCCTGTTGGTTAACACTAATCCCAGATCATGGGAAAGTTCATTTCTCTGGTGTCATCATCTCACCTTCTAAATTCAGTGCCCTGATATTATTAAGAAAATTAGCCTTAAAGACATGTCAGTGTCTTCACTTTCCAAAGTAATAATAAGTAATATAATATAATATAATGTAATACAATTTAATAATAAAATTACTTATCCAAAGTAATAAGGCTATAATGTCACTGAGAGGGTTTAGACAGAGAAGAATAAGAGAAATTATGTAATGACCTCAATATTACAGGAAATGGATAAATGAATGACAAAGACTCAGATTTTGCTTCAGGTTCTCTGCCAAGGTCAGAGGTTACAATGACAAACATGAAACAGTCTTTGCCCTTAAGGAGCTTACATTCTAAAAGGGAAACATTGCTATGTAACTAGAAAAATGATGGCCAGGGAAGAGAGCTTCAATATGTCTAGTCATCAGAACCATTGTTCTGATAGTAGAGTCATAGGGCAATCTATGGACTAGCCCTTTGTAGTAGCAAAAGTAATATTCATTTGATTATTGTTCCTAGAGTAAGAGGTAGAAAGTAGGAGTTCAGGAAGATGGAGATGGAGACCTAGCTACATAGGGGTAAGACTTGGTAGCAGAGTTGATGGCTGCAGATTTGTTAAAAGGCTCTGTGTTTGGAGAAATTAGATGAAATATGCCCACTTTCAGTGAGGAGGTAACTGGCTTTTGAGCTGAAAGAGTCTCTTATATGATGTGGAGAAGAGTGAGACAATTTGAATTTTGTATTTTGTTGAATACATTGGCCCTTAGGGAAAAAGTAAGAAGAATGTTTTAACATCCAGTAAAGTTCTTGTATAAAATTTGAAGTATACCAGGGCAGCCATGTAGCACAGCGAGTAAGAGCACCAGCCCCAGTGTCAGGATGACCTGGGGATTGAATCCGAGCTCAGATACTTAGCACCACACCCAGAAATAACTGGCCATGTAACCTTGAGCAAGTTACTTAACCCAATTGCTTAAAGAAAAAAAAATTGAAGTATACCACTAAAACATTTATCTTCTCCTTTGCCACACATAAAAGAATCAGGATTTTATTATGGTCACTCCTTTGCTTGAGAACTGAAATTGGTGCCTCTTTGATTACCAGATTAAATAAAAAAATTTTAGCATAAGATCAAAGACCATCAATCAACTAGTTCCTTTTGGTCTCTTTTACTATTCTTCCCAACTTCAGTCATATTGGTTTATCCTCTCTCATGTACCATTCTCATTCTAGACTTTATTTCTTTGCTCACATTATTTCTTTTATGTGATTCCCATCCACCAATATGAGTCCTTTAATTCCTGACTATCTGTCTCCACACTATGCTGCCTGCATTTGGGTCATCATCCTTATTTCTCTCCCCCAGAGAAAGCATGGACTCTTTCCCTGGGATGCTAATTTCTAATAGATGAGGCTTCACCTTTTTCTTGCCTGGAATCAGGTCTCCATGCCACTTCCTGGTATCAACAAACCACAGTGTCATGTGTGTATCCCCCCTCTTCCAGATCCCTTTTATATGTTATATGAAAGGACAGGACTAAGCCATTGATTGGATATTGGTGGTGAAAGAGAGTGAGGAGTCACATTTAAGGGGGCAAACTTGGATGATTAGAAATATGGTGGTACCTTTACAGTAACAGGAATTTCGGTGAGAAGGGAGGATTTGGGAATGAGATAATCTGTACATTTTGAGACATGCTGAGTTTATCATGTCAAATGGGAGAACCAGTTTAAGATGGTCTAAAGAGAGTTAGAGATGTTTGACTATTGGTCAGCAGAAAGGTTAGGGTTAGATAAGTAGATCTGAGCATCCTTACCATAGAGGTGATAAAAAGAACCATGGGAATTGGTGAGTTTTTTGAACAAAATACTATAGAAAAGAGAAAAGGGTCCAGGACAGAACCTTGGGGACCACCTAAGCATGAGTGATTCAGATGAAGATCCAAGTTCATAGACCCCAGGTTAAGAACCCTATCTATAGCAGAGAGTTTTTTTTTTTAATTTAAATTTTTTGTTAGTATTTTATTTTCCCCCAAATACATGTAAAATAATTTTTAACATTTGTTTCTAAAACTTTGAGTATGGAGAGAAATTCTTAGGGTCAAAGGATATTTTTAAAAGATATTAGGGAATTTCAATTATATAAAATTTTAAAAAGCCTTTGACTGAATAAAATCGCAGATGGTAGAATTAGAAGAGAAATGATAGAATGGGAAGATATTTTTCATCAAATGCCACCAATACACACCTGAAATCCAAAATATGGAGGGAGTTAATTCAAATAGTTAATACTAAGAGACATTCTTGAGGAGGTGTAGTAAGTACTCATAGAATAGGAGCAAGCTATTTTCAAAAGAAGAATGAATGAAAGAAGAAGGAATGGAAAGAAGAATTCAATAGAGAAATGCAAATTAAAACACTCCAGGTTTCACCTCATATCATGAAATTTGTCAATGACAGAAGATAAAAACTATCCATATAGAAAGGACTGTGGGAAGAGACGTCTACTGCTATACCATTTTTGGAATTGTGGCAGGGCTCAGTCATTTAAGATATCAATCATATAAGTAAAGTGACTCACTTCTCCGTATCCTTTGACCCGGGGGTACCACTTCAAGGAAGTCAAAGACAGAAAATAAAAGTTCAGTATATACCAAATAATCATGGAAGCACTCATTATGATTGGAAATAAAGGGACACATTGATTGAGAAATGGCTGAAAAAATATGGCTCATTAATGTAATGAAATTTTACTGTTCAGTAAGATTGATGGATATGAAGAATTCAGTAGTATGTGATAAGATTTTGTGAACCAAAGCATAGTGAAATAATCAAAGCCAAGAGGGCGGTGTACACAACCACAACAGTGTAAGTGACAAGATCACTTAAAGGAAGCTGAGTTCTGAATGAAGACCTCAGAGACAGGTAAGGAACTAAAACAAGACAAAAGTTGTACACACTTGTAATCCCTGTAGCTGATCTCTTGAGCTCTGGAGTTCTGAACATCATTGGGTTGGGTGACCACATTAAATATAGCACTAGCATGGTGAGCCCTCATTAGTGGAAGGTTACCCCTGTAATGAGGGACAGAGAGACAGAGACAGAGGCAGACAGAGACAGACAGAGAGACAGAGAGACTGACAGAAAGAGACAGAGACAGATAGACAGAGACAGAGAGATGGAGAGAGAGACAGAGAGAGGAAGAGACAGAGACAGAGAGAGAGACAGAAAGAGACAGAGAGAGGGAGAGACAGAGACAGAGAGAGAGAGAGACAGACAGACAGACATAAAGAGAGAAGAGGGAGAGGGTATAGAGGCAGCTAGATGGCTAGTGGATAGAGTGCTGAACCTGGAGTCAGGAAGACCTGGGTTCAAATTCCATCTCTTATCCTTCCTAGCTCTGTGACCCTGAGCAAGTCACTTAACTACTGTCTGCCTCAGTTTTCCCATCCATTAAATAGATATAATAAATAGCACCTCTTACGATTGTTGTGAGGATCAAATGAAATAATAATTCTAAAATAGTGAGAACATAGAAATGCTAGCTATCATTACAATTATGAATTATTATTACTACTACAGAATATTGTATATATTGGCAGATGTGGTCATTATATTTGATGTATTTATTCAATTATTTTTCTTTGTAACTGGAAACTTTCAGTCTGGAGGATGGGGGTTTTGAAATGACTGATATAAGTATGAAAAACAACAAACCGTGTTTTTAAAAATGAAAAAAAGAGTTAAATGGTGTATGTAAACATAGGGCTGTATTAAGTGAGATTTGTTGGATGTAGTCATATGGAAAGGACGTATATAGGCCCTGCTTCTTTTTTCCATTATGACTTTTCAATAGCCCTACGTCTACTCAGTTTTTGCTCATTTTTTCTTCTTTTAAGTGTGGACTGTCTCACTAAGGAACAAGACCCAGGGCATTTCCCCTCACCCTAGATGAGAAGGTGAAGGTCAAATGAGGTAATCTGTCTGGATATGATTGTTGTACCAGCTAGTAGGATGGAAAGATGGAAGAAAGAAGAATGAATAATAAGAGGAAGAAGAAGAAGAGGAGGAAGGAGGAACAGGACCTTGAAGCTTCCCACGAGCAACAAATAATAGTGAGGATAAATGAGAATTTCCTGATATCCTGAGGTTGACCATGTGGTTATGGCTGAGATCCAGAAAACAGCTATGAAGACAGTGACATGAGTTGCGAGGAACAAAATGTTTTCCCAGTGCTGGGAAAACAGTGCTGGTCTTGAAATCATGAGAGATCTAGGTTCAAATTCTGCCTCTGATATCTATTATCTTTGTGACTATACATTGGCAGATGTGATCATCATATTTGATGTTTTTGTTTAATTATTTAGCTTTGTAACTGGAAAGTTTCAGTCTGGAGGATGGGGGTTTTAAAATGACTGATATGAATATTAAAAAAAACAACAAAATGTGTTTCTAAAAATAAAAAAAAGTTTAATGTGGTATACAAACCACAAAATGTGGTACAACTCAGTTAATCTCTCTGAATTTAATTTCTTCATATGTTAGGTGGGGATTATAATACATGTTGTTGTAAGGATCACATAAGGAAAACTAGGTGAGGCTTTTGCAGTTTACTACACTAAGACTTTTGGGACACTGTATTTAAGGTTTATGAGGTGATTCACATGGATTTACTTATTTGATTTTTAAAGAAACATCATATATATATATATATACACAGACATATATGTATATACATGCACAAACATACATATACACACATATATGCATATGTGTATGTGTATGTATATATATGTTAGTTATTATTATTTTTGAAGACGCATACTCCGAGTCACATGTATAGATAATACCACACAGAATCTGGGTTCCTTCCTTTTGTTGGAGGTCTTCCAATGAGCCCTTAAAAAGAAATCTTAAAGTGCCCTTTCCCACGTAGAACAAACATTTTTGAAGAGCCCTATCTGAAAATATTCAAAGGAAGTAGATACTATGGAATGGACATGATGTTCCCTGGGGTGGGGGTGCATATCTAGAAATAACAGGAAGTAATTAACCCAAGATAACTCCAGGCAGAATGTATAGAAATCTGTGGAACAATGAGATCATAGAAATAGAGAAGACTTCACTGTTAGCTAGTTTAAACTCTTCACATTACAGATGAAGAAACTGAGGCCCAAAGTGGCAAAATGAATTAGATTACTATGTCATAGAAGAGGTAGCCTGGCAGAGGGAGTAGAGGGCTGTGTTTTAGGTCAGGAAGACCTGATTCCACACCCCACCTCAAACCTATACTGACTTTGTGACCCTGGGCAGGTCACTTAATCCTCAGTGTTCTAGGTCATCATCATCATCATCATCATCATCATCATCATCATCATCATCATCAACATCGCAGCCAGCATTTGTGCAATGCTTTATCTATGTACATATAATCACTTTATGTAATATATAACATCAACACAATAATACATAATTAATAGAGCATTATAATATACTATAATAATATAATATGCAATATATAATATACTCTATATACTATTTTATAGTACATGTAATATATCATGTACTATATTGCATAATATATCAAATGAACATATATAATACATGCACATATAAGTACCTGTGCACATAAATATATTGATGCACATGAATATGCATATTATATACATGTATTATGAGTTTATGTACACATACACATAATCTCATTTGATCTTTAGAATAACTCTTTAAGGGAGGCATCTCAACTCCCTCAGACTAGAAGAGAGGCAATGCAGGGGCTAATATGATGGAATTGCAGTCAGACATACCTGCTTCAGACACTTCCTAAATGTGTAATTCTGGGCAAGTTGCTCAATTTCCTCATCTGAAAAATGGGTATAATAATAGCACCAAGAGTTGTTTTAAATGTAAAATGAGGTACTATGTGTGTAAAGTGCTTTGAGAACCTTAAAGCACTGTAGAAATATTAAATATTATTATTAACATATTAATGATAATTATTATTATGAGGCAGAGAGATTGATAAGATTTGTAGAGAACATTTCCTCACCTGGGGTTTTTCCCATGGTCAGAGGTCCATTTCTTATCCTTTTATCATAGAAAGGGAACTGCCACTTGGGTCTCTTGCCTCCCAGACCAAAGCCGTCTCTATATACAATTAAAATTTGTGACTATCTCAGAGGTAAGATGAAGAAGATCAGTAGCTGAGGATATAAGCCATAGAGCTGGAAAGGTCATTTAATCTCAAGAGGTCATTCAGTCTAGCTCTCTGAATCTGAAGAAGATTATAATTGAATTCTGGCTTCAATTTGTATCTGTGGTGATATTTATTGAAATGAAGCTTCAGGCAGATAGCAAGTGAAAGGATCTGGTTGGATATATGTTTGCCATTGAAATCCTTTGATTTGAAAATTTTCCTAAAGAACAACCTGTCAGTTTCTGGGCTCTAATCCCCACTACAGGTATGGTACTTAGGAAATCAGAGCATAGCATTTTTCCTTCCTCAATGAGCAAGAGAAGAGCTGTGCTCCAAATATTGTTTTTCAATAGGTTAGAAGAGCTCCTTCCTCATGGGAAGGTGACTAATTAATGCAAGCAGGCAACACACATTCTCTACCATTCCAGCAATAATGTATTATCAGCAAAGAGGACAAGGACATGTCCAGAAAACTAAACAAGCAAACGCCCTTGATGTCAGACAACAGGCTCAGTCAAGCCTGACAGCACATCACTGCTACCCCAAAAATGTTTGGGTCCTCCCCCACCTCACCACCCCCATCCCCACCCCTCAGAGCTCCTGAGAGGACACTCTCTAGGACAATACGTTGTTACCTCTTAAAAGATTATACTCTAAAAATGGACAAGAGTGATTGAAAGAAAACACAAATTCTTTAGTTAATTCGTTATTTATCTTTTAAAACTCTCAACTCTGGTGATCTCCCTGTTGATTATTTCTGATTTATGCTATATATAGCTTGTTTGTATGTAGCTGGATGTTGTCTCCCCATTAGATTGGAAGGTGGACTGTCTTTTGCCTTTCTTTGTATACCCAGTGCTTAGCACAGGTGCCTGGGACAGAATAGGTACTTACTAAATAAATGTATATTGACTGACTAACTACACTCTTCAGTCAAAGGAACTGGGTTTGGTTCCTGAAACTGATGTTTATTAGTAGTGAGATCTTGGGCAAGGAAACAGCCTCATTTTCCTCATCTGCAAAATGAATAACTGGCCCTTGAAGTTCTTTCCATCCACAAGTCTGTAATCTCTGATTAATGGAAATAGGACATCCCTGAATGGAGACTGAGTGCAGAAGGAAGGGGGGGGAAATGAAAAATGATAAATAGCCTGCTGATAGATCTAACTTAATTATTCAAACTACTCTAATTATTACATTTAATTCCTCTCTAAATAATTAATTATGCTATGAAAGGGTAATTCTAGGTGAATGGGTACTCTTCAAATTAGATATCCTAAGAGAGGAAGCTTTGTGGAGACTTTTGAGTTGCTGAAGAGAAACATGCATGGATTCATCTGTCTGCCTAGAACATGCAGAGGGATCCTGTTTGCTTATTCATTCTCACTGCTAGCCAGAAATCTCAGGTTTCCCCTCAATGCTCTGTTGTGGCCCAGCTTCCTTTTTTGCTGTATACTTCCTCACTTGGTGATCTCATCAACTCCCGTGGGTTCAAACAGTTTTGCCAAAGTCAGTGTATAAAGGCTTTTGAGAGCCAATTGTAAAATTTTCAGTGGGGACTGAATTGTCAAATGGTAAGAATCAGGGAATTCATTGTTTTATTGATTTCAAGACTTAAGAAAGTGATGGAGAAAGTGTAACTAATGAATATTAGGCTTAAAGTACATCATGTGTACTTCTCCCCCCCCCCCAAGAGCTTGTTGTTAAATATTTACCAGCACAACCCTGAGATCAAACAGATAATTCCCACATCTATATATCTAGTCCTTGTCTATCTCAAGCTATAATCACTCAAAATAAGGCTCTAGTTGGATTTTCTGAAAACAACATATCCAAAACAGAACTTATCTTTCTACCTAAGCCTTCTTCTTTCCTAAATGTACCTATTACAATTTTTCAGGGTACCACCATCTTTCCAATGACCCATGTGAGAAAAATGATTATTTTCTTATTGCGTTATTAACCAGTAGATTAATTAATATTTTTTTCTCCCTTTACATCCTTTTTAAAGCCCAGTTCTTGTGAAGGACAGGACTGACAATGAGACATTCTCCTCAATTTTGGGTGAGACCCCACTGAACTGGGAAAGCTTATTTCTGATTAAAGTATAAAGAGAATCTAATCTAGGTGAATACTGGCCCATTTTTCAACTCTGGTAGGACTGGTCGGAGAATAGATTCTTTTGTATAGATTGCTGAAGGCAAATGATCTGGGAAAATGCTGACATCATCATAGGTCCCCTAGCCCCTCATTAGAAAAAACCCACCTCTCATTATAATATCCATTCTCTCATTAATGGTTAACCAATCAGAGCTGATTTTCACCCTCAGGAGAACCTCCTTTTTCCAAATGTATTTAAGCATTCAATGGCCTCCATGTGGAATCTTTGGTTAACTAGAGAACCACTGACCTCAATTCAATTGATTATTTGCTAGGCTAATCAATGACTCAGACTTTTCATTCAGCTCATATGTTTCCTACTGTGGTGTCGTCCCCACCTCCTCAATGTCATACTAATCTGTTGCCATTCTTATCATTTCTATATCAACTATATCTCTTATATCCCCTTCTGTCTTCTCTGTACCCACAATACAACCTTTGTTCAGGGTCTAATCACCTAGTGCCTGGATAGTTACAATAGACTTCTAAGGAGTCTCTCTTTTTCAAATTCCTCCTCACACTAATCCATCCTATACTCAGTGTCAAGTGTATCCATTGACCACCTCACAAGTCTGTTCAGTAAACTGCCTTGTCTCCCTATTCCTTACAGGATCAAACAAAAAGTTACCTCTTTGGCAATGAAAGGTCTCTATTATATCTTTTTTTTTCCTACCTTTCCAGGTTTCTTCCTGGATTACTTGCAGTTCTTCAAAGATGATACACTATTTCTAGCCTTCATGGCTTTTCACTGATTCTTTTCTATATCTTTTGGTCCATTTAAATCCTCCCTTCTGCCAGAGGACTTTCACAGTCCCCCAACTGCCATCACTCCTACATTATCTTTCATTCACACTATGGATTCTATAGGCACCTCATTGTTTACATGTTGTCTCCACCCTTACAATGTGAGCTCCTGAGGGCGGGGAATTTGCATTTCAGTGCTTAGAATGGGGTCAGAGTACAGCATACTATGGAAGCATGTCATAAATCATGGACAATATGTCAGCCAAACAATTGTCTTGAATGTTTGAAATATCAAAGACACAGTCCTGGATTTGGTTTTCATGGGCATCATCTTTGTATTCATCCCCTTTGTATCTCTCCTGCAGCTGAGGTGACCATATCACTCTGCTCCAGTGGAGATACCCAAGCTTTAGGAAGAACAAATCTAGGAGTACATCTTGCTTGGCATGTAAAGCTCTTCGCAGCTTGGCTCCCACCATCCTTTATGCCCTGTTACACACATGCTGGGCATTTTCACCCTGGAAATCAGTGAAAACTACAAAGCAAGATGGGATTTATCTTTTTGTTGATTATCTAGACTTAAAGCAATGGAAAAATGTTAATAATTAAAGGAATGTCTTGGACACATTTTTTAAAATCAGAGGTTAGTTGTTAAATTTTGTTTGCCAACACACTGCTGCACCATTCTTACACAGTAGTCCCTTTCACATCCCAGTCATATAGGTCTTTTTTTTGGAGGCAATTAAGATTAAGTAATTTACCCAGGGTCATATAATCAGTAAGTATCTGAGACTGGATTTGAATTCAGGTCCTCCTGACTCCAGGGCCAGTGCTTTATCCAATGATCCATTTAGCTGCTCCCATATAGGCCCCCTTTTTTGCAGTTCCTTCCAAACAACATTCCATTTCCCCATTTCCACACTTTTGCACTGATGCTCTCCCATATGTAGATTGTTCTCCCTTCTAACCTCTGCCTCTTAGAATCCTTGGTTTTCTTTAAGATGCAACTCAAGACTTAAAAATTTCTATGGAAGACCTTCCTAATACCCACTGATGCTAGCATTTCACATTCTAATATTACCTGGTATCTGTTTTATGTGTGGTTTTAATACACACACACACACACACACACACACACACACACACACACACATATATATATGTGTGTGTGTGTGTGTGTGTGTGTGTGTGTTGTTTATCCAAATGTATCTATCGATATATCTATCATCTATCTATCTGTCTATCATCTATCTCTTCATATATCATCCATCTATTATCTCTCCATCCATCATTAATCATGTCTCTAATAATTAATTTATTCATTCATCCATGTTGTCATCTATTTACTTATTTATTCATTTATCAATTGATTGGCTGCAGAAATCAATGAAGATCATTGTCACTAAGGTGCAGAAATGTTTTTCACCTTGGTCAATAAGAAGATAACCAACTGATGAAATTTCAGATCCCTGAAATGTTGGACAAATGTGGAATTGGGTATCCATTATAAATTATCAAATTAGTCTGACCCTTGCTTTGGCCTGTAAGCATTGCAATAAGGAGTCTGTTTCTGTATTATTCAAAGATTTGAGGCCTTTGGAGGAAAATCCTATTGTCCTTTATCCAATGATCCATTAGCTGCTCCCATATGTCTATAGGAGCATATCCACGTCTAACCCCTAAAAAGGTCTTGGGTATCTGTAGTTCCTTGGGGTTGGGTATGGTTTGAGGATTGACTTTCTAAGGAACTAATTTGGATGGAGTATTTTTTCTTTTTTTTAAATTGATTTGTTTATTTACTTTTAGTTTACAACATTCAGTTCCACAGTCCCTTGAGTTTCAAATTTTCTTCCCCTCCCTCTACTCCCCACCCCCCACATCATGGCAGCATGCACTCAAATATAGGATCTACAAATATATTCACATTAATCATTAGTCAGGTTGTAAAGAAGGACTATAACTGATGGAATGATCAGTGGATGGATCACTGGAAAAAATTATTTATAGCCCTTTGGGCATAATTCCAGATTGTTTTCCAGAATGGTTGGATCAGTTCACAACTCCACCAACAATGTATTAGGGTTCCAATTTTTCAACATCCTCTCCAGCATTCATCATTTTCCTGTTTTGTAATTTTAGCCAATCTGGCCGGTGAGATGTGGTACCTCAGAGTTGTTCTGATTTGCATTTCTTTAATCAATAGTGACTTACAACATTTTTACATGTGCTTATAGATATCTTTAATTTCATCTTCTGAGATATCCTTTGACCATTTATCAATTGGGGAGTGGCTTGTATTCTTATAGATTTGACTCAATTCTTTGCATATTTTAGAAATGAGGCCTTTATCAGAGACACAGGTTGTAAAAATTCTTTCCCAATTTTCCATTTCCCTCTTAATCTTGGTAACATTGGCTTTATTTGTACAGAAGCTTTTCAATTTAATGTAATCAAAATTGTCCATGTTGTACTTTATACTGCTCTATATCTCTTGTTTCATCATGAAGACTTTCCTTCTCCATAGATCTGACAGGTAAATTATCCCTTGCTTTCCCAGATTGCTTACAGTATCAGCCTTCATACCTAGATCATGTACCCATTTCAACTTTATTTTGGTATACAGAGTTAGATATTGGTCTATGCCCAATTTCTGCCACACTATGTTCCAATTTCCCCAGCAGTTTTTGTCAAATAGTAAGTTCTTATCCCCAAAACTGGGGTCTTTGGGTTTATCAAACAGTAGATTACTATAGTCATTGGCTGCTGAGTCTGATATTCCATAATTTTTAGAATTGGATCACAGTATCATAGACTTAGAGTGGAAGATAACTTAAAAGTTATTTAATCTAACCCCTCATTTTACAGATGAGGTCCAGAGAAATTGTGTCAGGTTTCCCAAGGTTACACAGGTAGCAGGGGCAGGAGGGCAGAAACAGCTAACCTAGAATAAGATTCTTTGATTCTTCATTCAGTATATTTTCCCCTTGTAATGGGTGAGAAAGCAATTATTAATCACTCACTATATTCTATATGCTGGGTTTACATTTTTTTTTCCTTCCAGAGAATAGACTGTGTCCTGGGGGAGGTCACATTTTAATAGGGTTAAGGCACTATATATATATAGAGGAAAGTGACCAGGACAGGGAGCTTTGTTCTGAGGAGGTGGAATAAGTATTGTGCCCAAGCTGTCTGTAGACAGATAGTAAGGTGTCCTGGGAGAAGGGGTGGATGGGATGTGAAGATGAAGTAAGATCTGGTGTCTAATGTCAACCACAGATCTGGGGCATAAGTGGATTACTGTAGACACTCTCAGTGACCAATTACCTGGGTTGGACCTCAGGGCAAGAGCTGTAGCACAAATGAGTACCCAATTTATTCAATTAACTCCAAATAAGCCTTTTAAACTAGCCTGCTGTCCAGATAAGCAGCACAAAAGGAGGAGAATCAATAAAATTAGCCTTCTTGACTAGCATCTCTGTACAAATCATTACCGACCCTATGCAATCAGATATGGAGCTATTACAGAATACTCCATATCTAATCTTGACTTGACTAAAATAAGAGGAAAAACAGGAAGTAAGTGCGACTTAGAGAGTAAAGGACACAAAAACATATATATATATATATAATGTATATATAGACATACTTCATTATATTTTACTTTGTTTTGTGTGCTTTGAAGAATTCTTTTTTTTAACAAATTGAAGGTTTGTGGTAATCTTACTTCAAGCAGGTCTATTGACACCATTTTTCTGACAGCATGTGCTCACTTTGTGTCTTTGTATCACCTTTTGGTAATTCTCAATATATTTCAAACTTTTTCATTATTATTACATCTCTTGTGGTGATCTGTGATCAATGAACTTTGATATTACTTTTGTAATTGTTTTGGAGTTCCATAAAATATGCCCACATAAGACTGTGAACTTAATAAATAAATATTGTATATGTTCTGTCTGTTCTACTGACAGTCCATTCCCCTGTCTCTGTCCCTCTTCTCAGGATTCCCTAATCTTTGAGACACACAATATTGAAGAATATTACATAAACTTAGTTGATAAAGCAGTGACAGGATTTGAGAGGACTGTCTCCAATTCTGAAAGAAGTTCTATTGTGGGTAAAATGTTACGAAATGGCATTGCATACTGCAGAGAAATCTTTCATGAAAAGAAGAGTCAATTGGGGTGGCAAACTTCAATATAGTCTTATTTTAAGAAATTGCCAAAGCCACCTCAACCTTCAGCAACTACCACCTAGCCATCAATATCAAGGCAAGACCCTCCATGAGCAAAAGGATTATAACTCATTGAAGACTCAGATTATGGATAGCATATATATCTATGTATATGTATGTTTATGTGTACATTTATATGCAATAAAATATTAATTAAGGTATATACATTGATTTTAGACATAATACCATTGCACACTTAATAGAAGACAGTATAGTGTAAATATAACTTTTATATGCACTGGAAAACCAAAAAAAAATTGACTGTGACTTGCTTTATTGTGTTATTTGCTTTGTTATGGTGATGTGGGACCACACCCATAATATCTCTGAGGTGTGCCTGTACACATTTGTTTCCGATAGCTTTCCAAAGGAGAGGTAATTTTTTTTTCTGTTTATGGACCACTACTGATGTCCTGTCCAGTAGGATCTAAATAGTAGGGTCTGTCTACAGCCCCAAGTTACATTTTGTTCCTGATCCTGACCCCACCCCAACTCAAGACACAGTAATCACACAGAAGCTATTTCTAACTGCGAATTAGCCACCCAATTTTTTCCATGCTCGTGCTGCCCTCCTGTGTGCTCGTTGCTTTTTTTATCTTCAAATACAATTTCATTCTGAAACACTCTATCCACTATGCTTCTTTATTATCAATGAATATCACTGAGAATAAAACTAATGACCAAGTGATCCTTATGTCAATTCTTTCCAGCTGAAATTCTTTCTATTAACCAATACCTTGGGAAGTTGGTGACTGACTGCTAGACTTTCCAATTAAGAGATTTCTTCAGATTTTTAGACAGACATGAAGAGAAACATGACACTATTTGCCCTCCCCCCCAAGGAATCCAGGTTCTTTGTATCACAGATACTTCTTACAAAAGGATGCCATTATTATTTGCTTTTGTATCAGCTGGATTAACCCCTTTGTCCTACCCTTTCACATGCAATACATGGGGTAGATTCCCTAGGAAATAGCTATTCTAAGTTCAAAGTACTTGCTGAGTCCACATCTCTAAAAACATAGCTTGCAAGCCCCCACTGATATCTTTACCTTTTATAGTCAGCCAGAGGTTACAGTTATTTCAAAGCAAAGGGATTTAATGAAATGGCATGGTAAGAAAAGAAGGAATGAAATATTTTCCCTATAAATCTGAGGCATGTTCTCCTATAAAATCACTAAACATTTGTAGAAAGAGTGGAGACAAATAGGGAACAACTGTGAATGAAGCACACATATAAGGAACACATGTTGTTAGGTTATCTCTTTCTATGGGCAATTCATGCTTCTACTTCTGTCGGACCATTGGTGTCTCCAAGCAATATCATCACACTACCACTAGACCTGTTCCCAGCTGGTTTCATCATCTCTATTGAATGCTGCTTGGTTGTATTCCTTCTCCATTGCCTCCAGCTTCTGGCTCACTAAAAATACTTGCTAGTTCTTTTTCAGGGAAGAGTAGAGGATGGCCTATTTTTATACCATAAACACCATCTGATTTCCCCAACTCTTTTAGAAAAGGCAGAAGGCCTTGCATGGGATCAGCAAAACAAAATGAAATAAAAAACAAAAGTGAAAATGAAAGCCTCCACTCAGATCCTCTGGTCTTGTTCTCCAGGGTCTTGCATTTGAATCTCTCAAGTAATTCTTTGTCCCAGATACCAAATTCTTTAGAACAAAGAAGAGGGTCTTCCTAGCTAGTCAGTTCCCCAAGATTTGCGTTCAGGAGCTGGGGTCTCATTGATAAAGAAGTTACTTTTGTTGGTGGGGAACATTCCATATGCCTCCCATGTTTAATCTCTGAAATCTATACAAGTCAAGTAGCAAGTGTTTGCCCAATGACTATGAAACATCTCTGGGTTCCAGGTTCCATAGTTTTTCATCCCTAAATTTCTTTCCAATTGAAATGAATGAAAATGGTATGACATGACAGAAAGGTCATTGTGTCATCCTCTGACCTGATCCTTTAAACCACATAAAGTCTCAGAGGGGCTTAATGTTATTTCTCTATGCATTCCACTATCCTGGCCTTTAATATTCATTCACTGAATTATCTGTTGTTGTTATTATTTTTAACTTTTCGATCTTTTTCCTTAAGGCTTAAGAAGTAAAAAATGGGGGAAAGAAGAGGGAAAGGTTTATTGGTTCAAAGAAGACAATAACCATGAAGAAATTATGTTGAATAAAGTAAGATTTTCTTCTTTAGGGTTATTTCTCTTTAAATTGATTGGGAAAAAGAGTGATTACATATGTCCAGTTTTTCCTTGAGTCTAGAACAAAACAATCTTGAAAAAGGAAAAAAAAAACCTTTGGAAACACAGGACAGTAATCAGGCAATGGAAATAGTAGACACTTATGCCTTATATTCAAACTTGTAAAATATTTCTATTTATCCCAGGCTCACAAAGTGTTAGAAAGGATACATCATAGAGTATTTGGAGAGCTGACTTTGGAGTCAGGAAGACCAAGACATTCTACTGACTGGCTGTCTATGTGACTTTGGACAAGTCACTACCTCTCTCAGACTAGAGGTTTTAGAAGTAGCCACTTATCTCCATTAGTGGAGGAAGCTTCCTCACCTAAAGTTTCTTAACTCAAGGGAAATGATATATCTGAATCCTCTCAATTCTCCTCCCTTCCCCATTTCCCACCAAGTGCACATAAAATGTCCAAGAAAGCTTTTCAAATTTCATCTGGTTTCGAGGGCCTTTTTTGAATGGTGGATAGAGCTTTAGACTTGGAGTCAGGAAGACATGAGTTCAAATCCTTACTCAGACATTTACTAGTTGTGGGACATTTATGAAGTGACTTAACCTCTGTCTGCTTTAATTTCCTTATCTGTAAACTGAGGATAATAATGGCACCTACTTCACATAGTTCTTGTGAAGAACAAATGTGATAATGTTTGTTAAACTCTGTGTAAAGCTTAAGTTATCCTATAATGCTAACTATTATGATTAATCTTGTACATTCTCTCCTTAAGCATCTTCATTCCATCGTCAGTGGAAGAAAACTGTCAATCCAAATTCCTAAATCAAAGAAATGTTGTGTAGTAGTCTTCACAGTGCCAGACAAAATAAAAAAAAATATATGTGCATACACACTTATAGAAAAATGTAGGTTGAAGAATATACATAAGTATATATACATATATATACATGTATGCACATTTGTATGTTCTTCAATTTTTCCTGAATAAAATTGTACACAGTGAGTAGATCGTTGTGCCTGGAGTTAGGAAGACCTGAATTCAAATATGGCCTCAGACACTTACTAGTGTCCAGTGTGATCCTGGTCAAGTCACTTAACCTCTGTTTGTTTCAGCTTCCTCATCCACAAAATAAGGATGATAATAGAACCTGCCTCTTAAGGTTGCTGTGAGGACCCATAGAGGTAGTATTTATAAGGCATTTATTATAGTACCTGGCACATGTAGGAATTATATACATGATAGCCATTATTGTTATTAATATTCATATATATCTATAGATAGAGGTAATATTGTGTATATATATATATATCCACACATACACATGTATCTGTACAGACACACATAGATACATTATGTATATAGGACATTTTCCCAAATATAAAAAAAAATATATGTATATAGTTAAACATGCTTTTTAAATCCTAGGAAATGATAAGAATACAGGTATGTTTAAATAATAACAGCATCACACTTCTATAACACCTTGCAATGACAATTACCTAATGATCTTGAATTTAATAATCTTACCCAATAATCCTGAAATCACAGAACTTGTCTTTGAATTGTAGCCCTATTAGTGATTACCTAAAGGATCATGGGCAATTCTCTTGACCCTCTCTGTGTTTCTCTCTGTATCTCTTTCTTTCTGTCTTTCTTACATTCCAATGTATAATATTTGTCTGGGCCCTACACTAGAGACTTTTTCAGTACTTATCGATATTTGGGGTGCATGGTGTAATTGATAGAAAGTTGGAAGTCAGGAACACTCGAAGAAGGGGAATAAGAAAACCCACTGCTCAGAGCCTTGGGACTAAAGTCAGTAGGGCATAACTTCATGATCACTCCTTCTTTGTCTCCTTTTATGAGTAAAAGCTTTTGAAAATTTTGCCACAAAGAAATTGTTTTAAATTCCATTATATCCTTCTAATGAAGACACATCTCCTACCCTGACTCCTCTGAACACCCAGCCTGGTGTACAAACAGTGGACACAGAGTGTTGCTATATTGTAGACCTTCAGTCAAAAGCTAAGAAGCCACCTCAGCGACCATTTAGCTCATTCTCCTCATTTGATAGATGAAGAAACCGAAGCCTGAAGAGACACAATGACTAGAATCCTCTGCTCATTAAAGCTGTGCCAGAGAAACAAATAAGAGGTGGGAGAGAAAACACTCTTACCCTGATTTTCTTGACTGTAGCAGAGGCTGAACATAGAAAGGAAGAGGAAGGTCCTTTGGAGCAGCTTCATGGCGGTCCCGGGTCTCGGTGCGATGCCCTTGCCCAGCCAGCTAGGGAGTCTTCTGTCCCAGAGAGGCAGGGCCTAATTAGCAAATGGAAAAGGTGTGTAGAACGTGTCCAGTCCCAGCCCATTCTGACTTATTCAGGGGTTTTGATAACCAGAGGAAATGCACACAGTCCCTCTGGGAGTTCAGCAGAGAGGAGATTTATTGTTTCAGTCCTTTACAGGAACTCCTTCTCCCCCTTTGGCAGTCACTTGTGTTTTTGTTAATACGTTCGTTATTTTGTTCTTCTTCAACAAAAAGTCCAGGAAAGGTTTGGAGCAGAAACAAATCTTTCTTTAGAATGGATCCCACGGCTTTCGAACTTCTGTTTTCAAACTATAGTTGGGAGCAGGAATTGAGAACCAATTTGGATGATGGGGCTTTTGCCAAAGTGCTGCCAAATTTCAAGAAGTTCCCTGATTCTTTTGCTTCTCTCTTCCACTTCTGATTTAGGATGGAGAGCCATGCCACAATATAATTGAACAGGAAAACAGCTTTTTGTAGGCAAAAGGAAGATGTGCAGAATAGCATGAAAGATCAAGGGATTGGGAGTCAGAGGACCCAAGTTCAAATCCCACTTCTAACACCTGCGTGACTTTGAGCAAATTATTTTACCTTCCTAAGCCTCAGTTTACTCAGAAAATGAAGAGGTTGAACAAAGTGGTCTCTAGGGTCCTTTCTAGTTCAGAATCTATGCTCCTATGATACTAAGTTTAGGATTTGGAGAGAAGATCAATAGCTGATTACAACAAAACATTCTTCTTTGTCTTGGGATGGGCTACCAGTTTTCTAAATGTGACCTATTTTAAACTGAATTAGGCAAAGAACCTGAAACACAAGTGACTAGTGTTCTTTTCTCCTTCAGAATGAAATGGGGAGAGAGAAAATCCCTTTTGATGAGATAGTAGAGTCATACTGCTAAATAATTAACAACCAGCTTTCTGGAGGGGGCTTTTTAAAGTTGAATTGCATTATTAATATTTCCCCACTCTCTTAAGTCTAGACAATCACAGAAGAATTCATCAAGTCCTTATTTCCTAATAATAGTGTAAATAATAATTTTTAAAAGGTATAAATACATAGAAAATGTCACAATTAACTCCTGAGAAAGCTGACATGAACCAGCTTGAGGACACATCTGGAAGAGGGGTTCTTAACCTTTTTTGTGTCATGGATCCATTTGGCAGTGCTGGGAAGCCTATAGATTCTATCTAGCAATCATAATTTTAAATGCTTAAAATAAATTTGTTGGGATTACCAAGGAAACCAATTATAATAAGATAGTTACTGGAGTATTTTTTTTAAACATAGATCCTTTCTCTGGAGGTTCTAAAGGACACAATGCAGAGAATACAGATTCAGAGCTAGGAAGGATTCTAGAAATGCATCTATTCTAAATCTCTTATTTTATAGATAATTGGAAACCTAGGCTCTGAGAGGTAAGTGACTACTATCATGGTTCATGAGCTCAAGCAGCATCTGAACCTATCACTTTTGCTCCAGTTCATAATCACATGCAGAATCCCTAATCTCAGCCAGTCAGACTTTGCTTGTCTGACATTAGTTAGCTAGTTAAAGATATTTGCCCAATAGAATAGAGGTGGAACGAAACAGATATATCACCCCTCTTGGAAAACCAATTCCAAATAGAGGCAGTTAAGTGTCATAGTGGATATAGTGGTGTGCCTGAAATCAGAAAGACTTGAGTTCTAATCCTGCCTCAGACACTTATTAGCTGTTTGACCTTAAACAAATCACTTAACCTCTGCCTCAGTTTTCCATCTGTTAAATGGGAATAACAATAGCCTCTATTTCCCAAAGTTGTTGTAAGGATTAAATGAGATATTATGTATTAAATGAGATTTGCAAAGTGGTTAGCATAGTGCCTGAGCCATAATAAGTACTACATAAAAATTAGAAAAAACATATAGAAAAGAGTTATTATCTTTATGAACACAGGTCTCATAAAATTTCTGTTCCATCTGGGGTGACAATAGAAAGTTATAGATGTGAGGACAGTCATAAAATTCCTGGTGATATAAACTTATTTCTACTGAGCCACAGTTAGGGAAGTTCTTTCTCTTCTCCTTTTCTTTTTTGTATGAGCAAGAATAATATTGTGTCTCTATTTGGCATATCCTGGTAAGTATAAAGATAGCAATGTATATGAATAGATGTCACAGTCAATTTCCAGAAATAAGTTGGGGTGTGGCTGTGTGGAATCATAAGGCTGCAGCTGTACAGAATGCAAGGCTCCTAGCAGCCTCACTTCCTGTCACTGGCTAGGCTGGAACAGTCCTATTGTCAGCAAACAGGACTTGCATTGATAGGGACATAGAGATAGATTTCAGGATGCAATGAATCTTTCTTCTCAGCAGGACTTTCCTCTGCAAAATAGACTTAAGAACTTCTCCCAACACAGAAAGACCTGGGTTTGAGTTTTGACTTGAACTCTAGCCTTTCAAACATAAATGAAGCTGAGCCTTAGTTTCTTCAACAATCATTATAGGGTAAATTTTAGTGTTTGCCTCATAGGGTTTTATGAGGATCAGATGCAATATTGTATGTAAAGTACTCTGCAATCCTTAATACATTATAGAAATGTCCAATATTATTGTTATTATGAAATAATATATTATTTTAAAAGGTGGGAGATTGCAATTGTGTTGTATTCTCTCTGTGGTCAATGTCCCAACTTACACTTATAGTTTGGGTCCTCCAGATGCAGTGCTATTGCTGTTTCAGGAGGGGAGGCTAGGTTTCCAATATTGTCACTCATGAGTCCCCATCAGTGTACTTTTCACTAACAATCTGCCAGTCAGCCTCAATTAGCTTTTAGAAAAGATGTTTTACTAAGAAGGTGTAGTAAAAGAGTATCCCCTCCTAAAACCTGGAAGCACACTCTTCCACTAATGCACATAGCATTCATGATGAGAATGAGTTAAAAAAAATAGAGAACATGAAAGGTAAAAGGCTACCCCCAAATTTCTGACCTTGCAATTCCTTGTCTCTGTATAGAGTTTTCACAAGATTCCCCTTAAGCATAGTTTTCTGAGGGAGTAATTTCTAGAATTCATATCCTGTATTCTTCTTCCCTTAAAGGTTCATCAAAACTAATCTTTTAGCTGGATATCAAATATCCATCCTATTTCATTGCTCTATTTCTCTCTTTTGGGTTAAATTCCAAAAAGTTTTGATAATAACCACTTTGAAATACATTTGGAAGTTTGGAAGCACAAGAGTCCTTTCATTGTCTACTTTTCATTTTCACTCAATACTTTTACATGTTTCCATCTAAGTTTTCTTATGATTTTGTCTAGTTCTACAACAAAATATATGTTTGAATTTTTATTTGTATCATATCAAATGTATAAGTTAATTTGTGAAATATGATATCACATAATAATATTTGAATCTGACAAAACACATTGAATGTCCCTCCTATTCTTTAGGAATTTCTTAATTTCATTTGTAAAAACTTTAGAGCTGACTTTATAAGCCTGCATGGTTTTCCTATGTGTTTTTAGGTAAATTAATCCCCAAATATCTGAAGGTTTTTCTTATGGTAAATGATAATTTTTGCTATCTTCATTTTATTTTTGTTATCTTGATTTTGTTTTCTTGCTTTTATTAATAGTAAATAAGAATGCAATCTGGGGTTTAATGTTATATCTTGTGATTTTTCTGGACTCATCTATTTTTTCTATTCATCTGGGGGCTAAGTAGGTTAAAATTTTAAATTATACTATTGTGCCATTTGTACATTTTTTTTTATCTTAAACTTATTAAATCCATTTGAATGAGATCTTGAGAGGAGGCAGGACTAAATTATTTTTGTATTTCTAATCCCATTATTCAGCATGATATTTTGCACATTTTTGTTATTCATAGATTATAAAATAAATAATTCATTAAATTATTTCAATAAAAATTCATTTGGTCATATCTGACTCTTTGTGACCCTGTGGATCATAGCATGCCAATGATGTTCATAGGGTTATCTTGGCAAAGATACTGGAGTAGTTTGCCATTTCCTTCTCCACTGGATTAAGGAAAACAGAGGTTAAATGAATTGCCCAGATTCACTAGCAAGTGTCTGAGGCTGGATTTGAACTCAGGTCATCCTGACTCTAGGTCCAGTGCTCTATCCACTGAGCCACCTAGTTGCCTTTACTTTGCACAAGGTAGATACTTTGTAAATACTTCATTCATTCATTCAAACTCAACTTGTCCAAAACTTAATTCCTTATCTTCCTAACTTCTTCATTACTCTTCAGGGCACCACCGTCCTCTCAGTTACATAGGATCAGAACTTAGTTGTCACCTTCATCTTCTCACTCTTTCTCACCTACCTGCTGCCTAAAATTTCTTGCTAAATCCTCTCAATTGTGCCTTAGCAACATCTCTCATATGTCCCCTCCCTTCTGACACTGATACATCTCACCATCTCCTGCCTAGACTAATACAACAGCTTTCTAGTTGATTTCTCTGTATTATCTCTCTCCACTGGAGTCCCTTCTCCACGAATCTATCAAAGCAATTTTCTTAAAGTGCAGGTCTGACCATGTCACTGTCCTATTCAATGAAATATAGTGCTTCTTATTACCTTCAAATATTATGACTTTTAAAGCCCTTTAAATCTGGTCTCTTCTACTTTTCTAATCTTCTTATGTCCTACTCACCCTCACATACTCTGAGGTCCAGCAACACTGACTCCCTTGCTGTTTCTTTCACAAGACACTCTTATCTCTGGATTTCCTGCATTTTTACTGGCTATCACACATACCTAGAATTCTCTCCTTCCTTATCTCCACTTCCTGGCTTCCCTGGCTTCCTTCCAATCTCAACTAAAAGTTCAACCTTCTTCAAGAAGGTTTTCCTTGTCTTTAATGCTAGTGCCTTCCTTCTGAGATTATCTCCAATTTGTGTCATAAAGTCACACTGTTATGCATATGTAATATATACATAAAACATATATGTAATATATACATAACATAATAGTTGTTTGCATGTCATCTCCCATATTAGTCATGTTGCAAAATAAAAGCAGAATAAAATAAAACAAACCAAGAATAATAAAGAAAGTTAAAAAAAAAGTTTGCTTTGCATTCAGACTCCACCAGTTCTTTCTCTGGAGGCAGATAGCATTTTTCACTAAGCCTTTTGGAATTGTATTGGATCATTATATTGCTGAGAATAGCTGAATCATTCCACAGCTGATCATCGTACAATATTGCCGCTACTATGTACATCTTGGTTCCTCTTATTTCACTTTGTATCAGTTCTTGTAGTTCTTCCTCTGTATTTCTGAAATGCTCCTGCTCATCATTTCTTATGTTGTACTAATATTCCATCACAATCATATGCCACAGCTTGTTCAACCATTCCCCTAGTGATAGGTATGTCCTCAATTTCCAAATCTTTGCCATCAAGAAAAGAGCTGCTATAAATAATTTTGTACATAATTTTGCTTTTTCTTGGATCTCTTTATGAGTACAGACTTAGTAGTGGAACTGCTGGATTAAAATGTATGTACAATTTTTTAGCCCTTTGGTCATAGATCCAAATTGCTTTCCAGAATAGTTGGATCAGTTTGCAACTCCACCCACAGTATATTAGTGTTCTAATTTTCTCACATGCCCTCCAACATTTCTTATTTTCCATTTCTGTCATATTAGCCAATCTGATAAATGTGAAGAAGTACTTCAGAGTTTTAATTTGTATTTCTTTAATCAATAGTGGGATAATTTTTTTCATATAGCTATAGATAGCTTTGATTTCTTCTTCTAAAAACTGCCTGTACATAGTCTTTGACTATTTATCAATTGGGGAATGACTTGCATTCCTACAAATTTGACTCAGTTCCTTATCTACTTGAGCAATGAGGTTTTTTAATTAGAGAAACTTGCTGTAAATTTCCACCTCATCTCCCCAGTTTCTTGTTTCTCTTCTAGTCTTTGCTGCATTGATTTTGTTTGTGCAATTTAAAAAATTTTGATGTAGTAAAAATTATCCATTTTATATCTTACATTGCTCCCTATGTTTTGTTGGGTCATAAATTCTTCCATTATCCATAAACATGAAAGGTAAAATATTTACTTTTATCAACCTACAAGTTGAAATCTTATACCCATTTTGACCTTACCTGAGTATATGGCATGAGAAATTGGTCTATGACAAATTTTTTGACAATCTGCTGAGCATTTTTTTTTTACTTTTCCCAGAAGTTTTTCTCAAATAGGGATTTCTTGTCCTAAAATCTTAGATCTTTGGTTTTCCTGAATGTTAGATTACTATGGTCATTTAGTACTGCTTATTATGTACTGAATCTATTCCACTGATGCATCACTCTATTTTTTGGCCAATATGAGATTGTTTTGATGATTATCACTTTGTCATACAGTTTGAGATCTGATACTGCTAACCTATCTCCTTTCATATTAAAAAAAAAAAACATTCCCCTGATATTATTGAACTTTTGTTCTTCCGGATGTATTTTGTCTCTCCTGGATACCATATTGCAGGCTTCAGTGGGTTGCTTGTTGGTTGCTAGAACTAAGATATCATTCAATTCCCAGAGCTGCTGTTTGCTTCTAAATTCACTGAGTATTCAGCCTAGGGACTGGTAACTACTATTCACCCTGGAATGCCACCTTATGAGTAGTTCTCTCCCTCAATCTGCCCCGGATTTATAATCTAGGATTGATTAAAAGATAAGAGAGCTGCTAGTTGGCATCTGTTCCTATATCTTACATGTAGTTGAGGTCTTCCTGTTTGGGTAGAGATCTTTCTTTGCTCTGAACACAGACAAATCTCCTTTCAATTTCTGCACAATATAATGTTCTGTATGGGGGTGCTCCTGTCTTCATTGTCCTCATAACTCTGTGACTGTCTTCTTATGCTAACCGTGACTAAAAATATGTTTCACTGTGATTTCTGTCCTATATTTCTCATTCAGGCTATAGTCAGGTGTGCTTTCTAGATCTTTATATAGGAGTTGTGTTAGGAAACTCAGCTGTAGTTTTCTTGATGCTCTGCCATCTTGACAGCACTTCAAATTGAACTGAATATTACAAGTTCTCTAGACACAGCTCCAGTTTTACCACATCCATAAAGCCTGTAGTTCACACTGACTCTTCCCTTTCTGAATCTCCTATGATACTTCACAATTTATAATTCAATTGTTCATGGTTTAATTCTCTTGTCTAACCAACTCTTGCATGCTCTTCAGGAAGGAGCAATGATACCATATCTTGTATCCATCACAGTTCCTAGCATAGTACTGGTAGTAGGAAATTCCTTACTGAATGATCTGATACCTGAGACTTTTTCTTTGAAATTATCCAGATTTGATTCAGGGTCCATATGACAATCTGTTTTATAGAAGTAAATATCTTTATCCATATGTACAGAATATAAGGTGAATTGAAACTTAATATCTGTCCACGTTCAGTAGATTAAAAAAAAATTCTTCCAAAGTTGTCCTGTGTCCCTTTCCTTTCCACAGAAATCATAGAAATGTTCAAATTTACCTTGGCACTGGCTGACAGTTTATGCTTCCAAATTTTGTCTTCTAGGTTCATATTGAATAGTATTATGTTTCATAATTACATTATGTATCAGGAAACTCCAAATGAAAACACTGAAGATTTGCAATTGTTTCTCATGAATAACTGACCAGAAACAATCACATTGGAGACCCCAAGTTTCTTTTCCAATATGCCAAACAATGAATGCTAGATATCCTTGAAGCCTCAAGGCTTTAACAGGTTCATTTCAGTTTTCACATTATGCTCCTTAATTAAGAGCTTCCCAGAAATCATTATTTGCCTATGAAGAATGTAGTAGGAACTATTATTAGCATTTTCTAGGCAGAAAATCAAACTGAGACTTCAGATTCCTTACATTTCCAGAGGGGGACTGAAAACTGAATAGCAATAGTTTTTCAGCCTAGTCTTCTATCACTTTCATGCTTTCATTCATAATACACAATAAAATATGGTAAATGCCTGATAGATATGCAAAACAAAGTTGTATTCAAGACACAATACTTATAGGGAAATGAGGGAAGACTTGTATAAGAGAGAATATTCCATGGAATCTGAATGGTAGAAGGACCTCAGAGACCATCTAGTTCAACCTGTACCTGAAAAATAATACCCTCTTCTACACAAATCAGTCAATCCACTAGCACTTATTAAGTGCCTACTGTATGCCAGACTATGAGATAAGTGCTGGAAGTGGTCAATCTACCTTTGAATTCCCATTGCTGCTTTCCAAGGTAATTCATTATACTTTTGCATAGATGCAATTGTATTTTTCCTGATATTAATCCTATATTTATCTCTGTACAACTTCTACCCACATCTTCTAAGTATGTCTCTTCAAGCCAAACAGAACAGGTCTAATCCTTCTTTTCATATGAAAGCTACTTGAAGAAAGCTTTCATTTCTCTTTTAGGTTTTCTAAGCATCCTGAACATTCCCAGGTCCTTAAATGAATCTTTATTTGGCACAGTCTAAAGAGCCCTCACTGTTCTAGTAGGATGGAAGGAAATAAACATTTATTAAACACCTACTATGTACCGGACACTCTGCTGAGCATTTTATAAATATTATCTCATTTGAGCCTCACAATAACCCTGGGATGTAGATGCTATTATTATCTCCCTTTTACAGTTGGGAAAACTGAGGCAGATAGCAGTTAAATGGTTTGTCCATGAAGACACAACTACTAAGCATCTAAAGTTAGATTTGTACTGATTTCTTTCTGTTTCCAGGACGAGCACCTCTATATACTGTTCTATTTCATAATAGCCCTCTTCTGAATACTCTCCAGATTATCAATATTCTTTCAATAATGTGGCACCCATGAATGCACATAAAACTCCAGAAGTGGTCTGACCAGGGCAGAGTAGAGTAGAATCATCACTTCCTTTATTCTCAATGCTATATCTCTCTTTATGGAACCTATGACAGTCTTTGCTATCTTGGCCTTCATGATGTTGATTCATAGTGAGTTTATTACCCACTAGAGTGGTAGGTGAATTACTTGGGACAAGAAATAAGCAGATGGGGCTTCATTTTGGGATAGTGATGGCCATGCAGGGCTCTCAAGGAGATGTCAGCTTTGGCAGGAATCAGGAAATCAAGAATCATTCCACGCATTTCAACTGCACCATGTTTAATATGATAGCAAGACTAAAATGCAACAGAAATCCTAGTGGAATAAGCCTGTGCTATTTCCATTATATGTGTAGAATGCTACCAGAAATGAAATCACAGAGTTTATCCCATATTTGTTAATGATTGTGTGAGAACCAATTGATTTGTGTCTTAGAATTGAAAATAATGGAGACAACGGAGAAGTCCATAGCCAGTAGTGTTTCTATCAAGGAATGGATCTAAGGAGGCTTATTTTCTAACTATATACATGTAGAAACCTACCAATAAGAATATGTATCTATACTATGAATGAGACAGCTATCAAGATCTTTATGCAGGTGATAGAATTCTGATAAGGATCATTGAAATGCATAAAATACACTGCATAGAAAGCCAATGCATATCTATGCCCTACCCTGTTGCAAAGAGAATGGGCAACTTGCCAGTTTACCAAATAACCCCAGAGACTGCTCAAAGCCCAATACAGACAATGTCCCATCACCATATACTACCTATTAAGCAGCTAATCAGCAATCTTAATGAGCTCTCAGACAGCAAAGATGGAAAGTCACCTAAATAGATTTGGAAGAAAAGAGTCTACCCTATTATTAAAAAACTCACAAAACTAGATAAAAATTTAGAAAATAATCATATTGATAAAGATAAAATTGTATATTAACTCTTCCTGCCTTCATCATTTTCAGGGAACTCAAAATAAATGTGTCTCATTCACAGAAGAATACCAGTTTAGATGATAAGGAAGGATTAAGTCTAGAGATGATTTTTACCTTTTAACCTTGGTTATAGGGAGGGAAAAGAGGACATGCATAAAGGACTGTGATGGCCAGTCTGAGCTATTTATGAGTTCAGAGTTACCATTGTGTGATATTAATAATCAGACACCTGTAAATTTCAGAACTTGTGTCAAGAATATCTGTGATTAGACATTTACTAAACTAAACATATCCCAGATAGAATTTATCTTTCTCCTTAAACTCTTTTTCCCTCTTACTTTTCCTATTACTAAATAGGGCAACAGCATCATTCTGGTCCTTTTCCTATTACTGAGGAGGGCAAGAGCATCCTTCTGGTTCCTCAGGCTTAAAACCTAGAATCATTCTTGCTTCTTCATTATCTCTCACCTCCCCACCATCCAAAATGTTGCCAAGACAATCATTTCATCTCTGCAACATCTCTTGTAAAAGACACCTTCTTATTTCTGATACTACCACCTCTCTATTGCAGGCAGGTCTCCATCACCTTATGCTGGGATTATGGCAATAGAAGGATAATGGATCTGCCTGCCTCAGGTCTCTCCCCACTTATATTCATCTTTCATGCAGGCATTGAAGTGATTTTTCTATGCCATAAGTCGAACTATGTCACTCTACTACTCAATAAACTCCAGTTGCTCCCTATTACCTTTGGGACTAAATAAAAAATGCTCTGTTTGGTATGAAAAGATCCTTATGATTTAGTCCCATCCTATTTTTCCATTCTTCTTACATCTTACTCCCAAGCCATATACTCTAACTCAAATGACACTGGCCTCTTGAAGGAATAATACATTCCATCTCCTGACTCTAGACACTTTGTCTTCCTGTCTCTCATGACTGAAATGTTCTACCTCCTCAATTCCAAATACTGGCTTCCTTTAAGTTCCAGCTAAAATCCCTCCTCTCATGGGAAGCCTTTCCCAATAGTGTTTTCCCTGTTCATTATTTCTTATTTCTCTTATATATAGTTTGCATTAGATATATTTATTTATGTTTTGTCCCCACATTATATTGTAAGCTTCCTGAGGGCAGGCACTGTCATTTACCTCTTTTTGTATTCCTAGAATTTAACACAGTGCTTGGCACATAATAAGTGCCTTATAAATGTTTATGGATTGATTGATATATCAGGGATACCAGAAGGGAGAACTATTTATATAATTAAACACAAAATCATGAATGATATTGTATATACATTTACTATTTTACATGAAATTATATCTTGTAGTTTTATATCATTAATTTTTATTGAAAGATGTTTTCATACTGTTTATAAAATGTTGATATAAAATTATTTCTATAATGATATATATATAGCTTATATATGTGTATTACTAACATGTGTATATTACATAACTGTGTATATTATACCCATATGTATATATATATATACACAATGTGTGTGTATGTATATAGGCATATACATACAGAGAGTGTCACACCTGAAAGCTTACTTTTAGCTTATTACTGTGTGTTACATAACTGTAGCATAATAGAACCACTTCTAAGCCCTGTCTAATTAGATGCCATGATTCCTGATTTTCTTCTTTTAAAACATTTTTATTCATAAGTGATAGTTCCTTGGTACAAAGTAGGGAGAAGGATATAGGTTCAATTGTAGGTAATAGTTAAAAAAAAAACCCAAAACCTGATTTAAAAGAAAAAAATGAAAAGAAATCAGCTTGAGGAGAAGCATAAATTATTCTGAGAGCAAAGAGCCCCTCAGAGTAAAAATGCTTGAGAAGAGACATATAAAGTTCTGAGAGAACTGGAGTGAAAACATGCCCCTCAGCAGAATTATTGGTTGACTGTAAAGATGGCTACAGTGCATGGTTTCCAGCAGTTAATTTACATAGAACTGTTTTTTGGACTTGGAAGTTCATTGTTGGAAAACTCTGAATCAAAGAGTTGCTTTGAGGCTCTGGTAAATTAATTATGTGTGTCTTTGTTGTATGGTTGAAGGGAATACTCACTTTGATGAGATGAAAGATTCCTTGGAGTATTTTAATCTCCCAATCATATATGATCATTTATTTAGAGCTGGAAGAAATCATGTAATCCAATCACATAGTTTTCCAGATAAGGAAACTAGTGCCTAGGGAAGTGAAATGACTTGCTCAAGGTCAAACCAGTCCTAAGGTGGGATTTGAATCTAGGTCCTATGATTCCAGATTAATCGGAATTTTCACTGTAACATGCTTTCTTTTATTGACTCAATTCCTTTCTATAGAAAAGGATTAATTTCTAAATCACTGCTTCTAATACATCTGAGTAATTGATGGTCCTTCTGCAAGTTACGAATGAATTGTTGATCTGCATTTGGTGGCAGGAGTTCCATACCAATTTTCTACACCAATAAAATTGCATGTTCAGATCAAAGGGGAAAAAAAACAGCACATAGGAGGCATTATGCTAGTGACTTGGAATGACAAAGAAAACAATCCTAGACATCCAGACGTAAACATTCCAATGGGTAATCATCATATGGAAATGAGTAGAACAAGGGTAGTTGGGGAGGGAGAAAGCACTAACAATTGCGGAACATTGGTGAGAAGAGAAGAGAGGAGAAGTTTCACATATAAAGAGGTGTCTGAGCTAGGCCTTGAAGGAAAACGTTAATTCTGAGACGTACATGTGAGGAGCTGGGACTAGAACCTAGGTCCCTTGAACCTTATCTTCTTTCCATCACATTTTCTTTCACAGAAATGCCTGTGGTTCATTGGATCTTCTATATATCGTTAAATCCAAAATGTTCCAAGTAATCCAATAAAAATACATCTTTTCATCAAGCAAACCTTTTAACATATGTGCTTTTAGAAATTAGGGACAGAAATGTTATTAAATTCCTAGAGCCAGCAGTTGGGAACAGGAGAAAGATGTGTGGGAGCATGTAATTCCTAAGACCCACTTAGCTGAACACAAATAATTTAATAGCAATACAAACCCAGGTTCTTAGAGTCCATCATTTCCATTTCTACCACTGGCTAGAATTGTTTAGAAATGTTTTAAATTTCATTAAGAGCTTCCCAGCTTGGTATTTCCTCATCCCTAATGGCCAAATATAAAAAAAGACTTGGATGAATAACAAAGCCGGTACACAATCCCAGTCATCCTTCCTGCAGACCAGCCTTCAGTCGTAGGAAATGACATCATAATGACCCAAGCTACCATATCTGATCACATTTCCAGTCATAAAGATCAAACTTCCTGTCTCATACGATTTTAATTCAGATTTCCAAATCGTATTTGCAGCCAATCCGCATTGGTAACACTAGCACCACAGTCAGGATGTTGCCTGTGATTGTCAAAAGGAAGGAGCAAGTCTATACAATATCAACATTAACAGCTGATTTTCTTGCCTTTTGTTTCAATACCTACACAGGATATATTTGCATATTTGTTATCTATTTAGCCACTCCTCCAAAAACAGAACTGAGATGTTAGTTACTATGAAGCAACAGTAGAGAAACAGCATGGAATAGTAAGTAGATAGAAAACTTACCTTGGAATTGGGAAGAATTGGATTTGAGATTGACCTCCCATATGTAGTGACTATGTGACTCTAAATAAGCCCCTTGGCCCCTCAGTGCCCCTGGATCTACAACTAGATCCTGATTAGTGTGAATAATGAATCCCATGAAGTAGTTACATTATTTGAATTCAAATTGTATATTTCCATTGGGCTGGAACAAATCAACCTATTTTACATAATTATAACTTCTAATAGTGTGAATTTGAATTTTATTGTTGGCCAGTCATGTCTGTCTCTTTGTGACACCATTTGAGATTTTCTTGGCAAAGATGCTAGAGTGGTTTGCCATTTCCTTCTCTAATTCATTTTATGAATGAGGAAACTGAGACAAACAGGGTTAAAGTGACTTACTCAGGGTCATACAACTAGTAAGATTTGAACTCTAGAAGATGAGTCTGCCTGATTCCAGACCTGGCACTCTGTCCACTGTGCTATCTAGCTGCCCTTGTGAATTTGAATGCTAGTGACTATTTCATGAGGTTCATTATTCACACCAATTGGGACTCAGCTGTGATTTGCAGAGAGGTGTTGATTTTCACTGGATATCAAAGGAAATTCTTCACACAAGTGAAATCATGGATTTCTGGTCCTCTCCTTCCTCCCCCAATTCCTCCAAATAATCAGGAACTCAACTTAATAGAATAAAAATAAATAAAACAACATGATTTAATAAATTCATAAGAAATTTCATCATGGGTCAGACAGACCCATCCAGGTCAGGACTCTCTGCTAGTAGCCTGAAAGTGAATTTTTTTCTTAATGAGTGATTGCTCTCTGTAGTGTCTGACACAAACACAGTGAAGAATGCATTAAAAACTTCCATTACCTTGAATAATCCCTTGACAATAAGTTACTCAGCTAACATTTAATTTTTTTTTTGAACCAACATATTTTTAGTGTTACATCTTGGAGTACACATTGGGTAAGTTTGCTATCATACATTAAAATCTATTGTAATTAAAAAAAAATAAGATCACCTAAATTTGGGATTGGGATGCTTCTGCATGTATTTCTTTACAAACAACACTTATCCAAAAATAAATAAAATAGTAATAGGGCAATTAGCTGCCCTAAATGAGATCAAGACATGACATCCTAGGATAACAAAAATAATTTTAGTTATGTACTGCTGAGCTGTCAGGGATCACTGAAAACTTTGGGGGAACAAGACAGCTCCCATGGGACTGGACAATGGTAAATGGTATTTAAAGTTTTAAAAAAGGGAAGTTCTAGAGTACCCTGCGGGATATGTGGGGTTGTCTTCCTTCATGCCGTTGGCATGAGCCAACCACCACTTGCTGTCTATGCATGATTTTTGGTCAAATTGAAGCAGCTAAGTAGCATTTTGGATAGAGCTTTAGGCCTGAAGTCAGTAAAACCTGAGTTCAAATCCAGTCTCAGACACATTGGACACTTTCCAGCTGTATCTCTAATTTTCTTCTTGCCTCAGTTCCAGCAACTGTAAAATAGCAACAATTGCAATAGCACCTACCTTCCAAGATTGTTGTGAGGATCAAGTAAGATAATATTTTTAAAATTCTTAGCATACTACATGGCATATAGTAGGTGGTTTAAAAAATTCTTGTTTTCCTGTGCATATCCTTTGACCCAGCAATACACTACTTGGTCTGTATTCCAAAGAGATCATAAAAATGGGAAAAGGACCCACATGTACAAAAATATTTATAGTAGCTCTTTTTGTGGTGGCCAAGAATAAAAAATTCAGGGGATATGCTTCAATTGGAGAATGGGTGAACAAGTTAAGGTGTATGAATATGATGGAATACTATTGCGTCCTTAAGTATCTCCCTTCCCATTGAAAACATTAGGCGTTTCAACAAAAGACCATAAAACCAAGGAATCTTATTAAGAAACTATTGATTATCAGCATTGGACATTATCAAGAAACTAAAGACAAGAGTAAATTAAAATACTTATGTTCTTCAATCTGGAAATATCATTATTTATAAAGTTATCAGAGGATCCCAGTGTCTTAAAGATCAGTTGACTTGGCTGATGCATTTTTCACACTTTGAGAAGCTAAGGAGGTGGCCTCAGAGGGTCATGTTGAACAATGTAAGGGAAGTGATTTTTGGAGACTGTGGAGGGGAAATAAAAACAAGAATTTTTTTTCAAAAAATATTAATTTATTTATTACTTTTAGTTTTAAACAATAACTTCCATGGAATTTTGAGTTCCAAATATACAACTTATTCTACTAAACATTTAAAGATCAATTAATTCCAATATTAAAGAAATTATTTGGAATAATAGTTAAAGAAGGGATCTTACCAAATTCCTTTTATGAAACAAATATGACAGTGGTACCTAAACCAGAAAGAATAAAATCAGAAAAAGAACATTGTAGACCAATTCCATTAATACATATGGATTCGAAAATCTTAAATAAAATACTAGCTAAAAGATTACAACAGTGTATTACAATGATCATACATGATGATCAAGTGGGATTTATACCAAGAATGCAGGGATGCTTTAACATAAGGAAAGGTATTTTAAAAATTGATTACATCAATAATAAAAGCTTAAAAATCAAAAAGCTTTTGATAAAGTTCACCACTCATTTTTTTTACAAAAACACTTGAAAGTATTGGTATAAATGAATTTTTCCTTAAATAAATAAAAACATTAAAAAGCATCAGTAAATTTTATTTGTAAATGGGATAAATTAACCGCTCCCCCATTAAGATTAGGTGTGAAACAAGGATGCCCACTGTCACCAATGTTATTCAATATTATATTGGCAATCCTAGGAATAGCATTAAGAGAAGAAAAAGAAACAGAAGGAATCAGAATAGGGAATGAGGTAATAAAACTTTCTTTTTAGAGATGATATGATCATATATTTGGAAACTCCTAAAGACTCAACTGAAAGTTAGTTGAAATAATAATTTGAGTGAAGTAGCAGGATATAAAGTAAACCCATGTAAATAATCAGCATTCTGATATGTCAAAGCAAAACCCTGAAAGAAGACATAGTAAAGGGGCAGCCAGGTAGCACAGCGAGTAAGAGCACTGGCTCCAGTGTTGAGAAGACCTGGAGATCGAATCCCGGGCTCAGACACTTAGCACCCACCCAGAAACACCTGGCCGTGTAACCTTCAGCAAGTTACTTAACCCCAATAGCTTTAAAAAAAAAAGACATAGTAAAAATAATACCCCATTTAAAATAACTGTAGAAAGTATAAAATACCTGGGAGTACCTGTGCCAAAACAAAACCAACAACATACAAACAACATTATTAGAAAAAAAAAACTTTATCCAGAAAATCAGATTGAAATATTTGGAGAAATATTAATTGTTCATAGGTAGGCAAAGCCAGTAGAATAAAAATGGCAGAATCCATGGAATCTGAAGGGTTCCTGATTGGTTTCTGTCTTCCTCCTTATTCTAGCCTTGTTTTCCAATTTCTCCACCCTCCTTGCCTCCTGTTCCTCCCTGGTGCCCATTTCATCAGCAAAAAGACTTTCTTCCTCATTCACCAAGACAGAGACTGATAAATGAGATGCTGCAAAGAGGCATGTTTCTGAAATAAACTTTTGAAAATGCCTAAAATATCATTTGGAAATATAGCCACCTTTGAGAGTACATCACAACTCCACTAAAACTTCTAGGACTACTCTGAAATTTAATTACCAGATGAGTTTTCTCATGTTTCTGTTTTCAGTAACATGTGTGTATGTATGTCTATGTAGGGTGCCCCTAAAACATATTACATGCACACTATGTATATATGATCATCAAATATGCATATGATTTGCATATGTATGTACAATATACCCATGATTATTGTGTAAATATATAACATATGTAAAATAAACATATTATATAATATACACACATATATACCTATATCAGAGAAGGTCTTAACTCCTTACACAATTAAATTCACAATATGTTTATTAAGTGTTCACCATGTGGAAGTCATTGAACTGTGGTTTGAAGAAAAGCAAAAACTAAATCTCCAATCCATGCTGCTAAAAATATTTTTCCTTAAAATCAAGTCTAACAGTTTGACTAAAAGAAACAATTTCCATTTATGAAAGTGAGGTTGTTTCCCCCTCACATTTGTATATTTGATGCATCTTCCTAAAAAGATGTGACTTCATTAGCATTGACCATTAGGTTCCATTCATTCCCCTTAATTTTTCAACTTAGACCCCCTTTAACATAAAAATGTCTTGCATTCCCTTATATAAAGTATCATTACTATTCATATTACACATATGTATAAATATATGTACACACATCTACCTAGCTATTTATGTGTTGGTTATTCCATTAGAAGGAACACTTCGTTTTTTCTTAATTTTATTTTAGACTCAATCACCAGAACTCAAATACAGAATAAAGATACAAAAATATATCATAAGCTTAAATAGTGGAACTTATAAAGTTAAAAAAAAGCATGTCGTGTGTATAGCAAACATAAGAAAGAATTCTAAATATAATAATTTTCCTTTAGAGAAAGCCTGTATGATCAATAATACCCATTGTGTTGAGAGTTGTTGATCTTTTCTTTGGTTTCTTAAGAATGCACACTTCTTGAGGAGAATTGCTCTCTCTCCCTCCTTTCTTTGTCTCTCTGGTCACGTAGGGCAGTGTCTGACACCTAGGAAATTGTCACTAAATGCTTTTTGTTAACTATTGGTTTCCATTCATTAAAAAAGTACGTGATGTGGCTAATATGAGCATTAGTTTTCCTTGACTATGCATGTTTGTTACAAGAGTTTTGTTTTTCTTTTTGGTGGCCTGGAGGAAAAACGGGAAATGGGAAACAGAGAAAAAGTACTTGATAATTGAGAAAAATATAGAGATTCACCTCTTACGTGGCTTATTCTTTGTCTTTATATCTTGCTGTGTAATTACACATATATTTATACATATACATACACATATATACACATACATACACACATATATAACATTTACAAAGAACAGTCTCTGGTAGAGAGTTTGGTATAATGATAGAGTGTTGGATCTGAAATCAGGAAGACTTGAGTTCAAATTCTGATTCTGAGATGAACTCAGTGTTACTGTGAAAAACTCACTTAAATTCTTTCTCAGAATTTTTCATTTATAAAATGGGGATAACCAGGACCTAAGAAATGCTGCATGTAGAGTGCTTTGCAAAGCTTAAAGCTCTATAGAAATGTTTGCTCTTACTGTAATTATTGTTGTGAGACCGAGAACTCTACGGGAGGAGCTTTCATCATTGGCCCTATAAAGAAGGGGGGCTCCAAGGCTTCTCTTCTTAATTTGTAAGAGTGCGGAGAGAGTTATGGTTACTTTAAATGTCACAGAGAGAACCTGAGCTAATAGAGGATGGCAGCTGAAGCGGGGCAGGGAGTATAAGCAGCTCAAAGATGCCCCTCCCCCAATGAATCTAGTTCGAATGATATCTAAAACAAAAGTAAATGGGCTCTGAATGAGAGTTTAGAAAGCTGTCCTAGACAATCTCATTCTTATATTCTGCCTTTTAATTGTATTCTTTTATACTTGACCACAATATCTAAATGAATCCTAGTTTTTTTGTGTAATTTGAAAAGTGTTGAGTCTCTGAGTTAAATAGGTGCAGGAGCTAGGGGAAAGACAGAAGTAGGCAAAGATTGCCCTCAGCCACTTTGATCCAGATTTCAGGGTTCTACTCAGGCTCCCTGAGCAGGCATCATACTTCCTTTAGAGGGAAAGCTCTCCGGCCTCTGCCAGGGGTTCTGTGCCCCAGAAAGACTCCTCAAATGTGTTTATGAGCTGCGCATCCTGTCCTGACCTAATGAGATGGGAAACAATGCGTCAGTTTTGGCTTCTCTTGGTATCTGCAGTGCTCATAATGATTCCACTCTTGGCCGTCTCAGAGGAAACAAAACAGAAGTGTGTGCTTGGGTCAGGTCTCAATTTTCCAAAAAATAAAGTGAATAAGCTACACTATTATCTATCCAGACCCAAATCTCATCTTCATTGTGCTTGATTGGAATGAGCTCATTCTTTGGGTCTGGACAAAAATAACGGGGAGTGTGGGAAGATGCTACCCCAAGTCTTTTGGAGACTTGGCTTTGCATTTCTTTTCTGAATGTCAGATTCAGTCATGAGAGAGATCTTACTAAGTCACTGAACACATGAGATTTCTTGGGGGCAGTTTTTGTCCTTTTACTGAATAAAAGGGGATAAAATTAAAAACAATTGAAGAAGGTAAAATTACATGATTTAAGTGGTATGCTTCTTAGCTTCTGAACATGTTACTTTTAATTACATTATCAATAAATCAATAAACAAACATTTATTTTGGTGCCTAGTATATGTAAAGTAGTGTCTTAAGATCTGGGGTGAGGGAAGTGGATTAGGAGGGGGGGTGAGAAAAGTCTCTTTAAGGAAATTTAAGGGAGGGATTGGAGGGTGATGGTTCTAAACATTTCAGGAAAGAGAAAAAAAGAGTAAGGACCCTTTAGACATGGGATGGGGAGTGGTGTGCTAAGGACAGCACCAACAGGTACAACCAACAGATTGTTAAATTTTCAGTATTGATATTTATATCTGTACTGAAATAGAAATTGGCAAATTCTCCAAATAAGGACTTGCTTTATTATTTTGTTGACTACCTATACTTAAGAAAACAATGGAGAAAATGTTAATAATGCATATTAAACTTAAAAGTATATTGTAGGTACACCCTCTCACCCAAGACAGTTATTAAAAAATTTACTAACAGACTTCTAGGGTAGGAGGTGGGTGGGGGATTTATTGAGCTGCTTGAATCAGAAAGAGAATACTACAAAGGATAGAATCAAATCTACAAACAATCATTGATAGAATAGTAAAGATACATTAGAAAATGTATTTTTCTAAATTAGAAAGGTCTCTAGGGAAAGAACAAAAAAGAAAAAATATATTTATATGATAACTTTATTTTACATTTAAAAGGAATGTTTTTATTATATGTTTAAAAAGAATAGCAATTTATAAATACTATATTTATAAATAAATATAAATACTAAATAAATGCAGTTTCATGTACAATTTTATATTATACTATGTTATTGAAATGCTATTTCATTCCATAAATTAAAAAATAAAATAAAATTTTAAAAAGTGAACTAGTCAATGTTACTATTCCCATTAAAAAATAATTTGTCCAATTTGATCAATATTTTGTGAAATAAGTTTTAGTCAAAAGGTTCAAAACTAGAAATTACATATGTTTTAAAAATGCATTTTCATAGAACAGAGATTTATGAAATGTTTATACTTTTAAATTTTGAATCTTTAATATACTGTGATGAATATTTGGGCACTTTATATTCAGGAATAAAAAAGAGTGGTGGAAAGCAAGACAGTCTTATTCAGGGAAGTGTGAGCTTTCAAATTAGGATCAATCTCTTAAAGAAGAAACAGTAGACATTTTTTCCACATATGTTTCATCTTCCAAATATTCACTCCATGTGCCTTTTTTGGCATCCACCAAAAGGCTTTCAAACTTTGGTATTTCCTGAAGGAGACAAACCAGAACTACTTACTAACACCTCCTGGGACTGGTAGAGGGGAAGAAGTAGGCTTGGAGGGAGAGGGGTGCTGGTAAATGTTTAACAACTGCCTCTCTGAAATGAAGGCACACTTTTCAGTTTAATTTGCCTTATTAACATTTTCTCCATCGCTTTAAGTCTAAACAATCAAGAAAACAATAAGCCAAGTTCTAATTTTCAGTGCTTGCCAATTTTCAAGGTGTAAATGCTCACACTGAAAATTTAACAATCAGCAATTCAGAGATGGTTCAATCATACCCTTAGATGAAAAGCACAGTATTCCTAAGCATAGGTTTAAAGAGGAATAGAGCACCTGGGGGCAAATTAAGTGGAATGGGAGATGATGGAGAACAGGAGACAATAAAGGTGGAAAAAGGAGATCACTCTTGAATATGATTGAGGTTAACTGTTGACAAAACCCTTGGAATTTGAGAATGGTAAGCAACCTGAAGGTCAGAGTGCTCAAATGACCAAGGGAGAAGATGGACAAAATGATTATGAGCCCAAGGAATGAGATGGACAAATTCAGGCACTGAATTTATTGAATTTATCTGGTAACAACAGAAGTGATAGAGAAAGGAGGGGGTGAACTTTAAAGGGGAGGTAGATTCTGAGTGCTGGGAGCAGAAGGAAGTCAGATAATGGGTTCTGGTAGCAAGTTGTACAATTCCTTCTTTCAGTTTTGTTGGTTGGGGTGTGTGAGAGAGAACCAGAAGCCTGAAGAGAGAATTATCAGATAATGCGGTACCTTTGGGGAAAAAAAAAACAAAAACTAGGTTTCAGAGAGCAGCACAAGATGGAAGGGAGAGGGGAGAGATCTAATGGGAGTGGTACTTTGTTTTTACTGATAGAAAAAGAAATAGATTAGAACCAGGGTTCAAATTCCTCCTCTTCCACTCACCTGGATGATGACCTCTCTAGACTTCAGTTTTCTGATTTATCAAATTAGAAGGATGGATTTGAAGGCTTCTGAGGCCCCTCCCATCTATAACACTATCATCTTGTTATCCTAGTAGGATGGAACATTCATTAACAACAGAGGAAGATCCAGAGAGTGCAGGGTTTGTCCCATAATAGACATGGGACATTGGCCTCCCTTCCATTCCTTACACATAATACTCTATCTTTTGACTCTGAATATTTGGATTGGGTTACTCTCATGCCTGTGATATTCTCCATCTTCATCTCTGCTTCCTGGATTCCCTGGCTTCCTTCAAATCTTCTTTCTCTGGTTTTCCTTCATCTTAGTATCATAATAAACATAATAGGCACTTAATAAAATTTTGTTAGCTGCATGTTTCTAGGTTACAGGGAAAAGAACAGCTCTTTCAAGTAAAGAGTCTTTTTAAAGGACAAAAGATTTATTTTTTCATTTAAAAGCGAAAAATGATAAAGGAAAACATCCAATAAAGGAAAAAAAAAACCAGCCCTGAATTTTAAGCACAGGCTTAACATTTAAATGGAAAGTTTTCACTTTAAAGGAAAGTTACAAGAAACTTAACTTCTAACATGTTGGGGATTTGTGTTATAGTGAATCTTAATTATGATGGTTGCTCATTCTTGTCAGACAGGGTATCACAGGATTATAGATGGGGTGAACCTTTCCTTCTCTTTTTAAAACCAAGATTCAATTGTTTTATTTTAGGTCTAATATTTCTTTGTGGGAGAGCACTTTGAGTCAAAGAGGGTCTGGAAAATCAACTGGTAGAGAAGTTTAGCAAGTCAGAGGATCATAGATGTACACTTGGAAGGAAACAGAAGCCATTTAGTCCACAGCCTTCATCTTATGCATAAGGAAGGGGGGCCCAGGCTATTTGGGTGACTTGCCCAAAATCATGAGGGTTGTAAGTGGCAGAGCCAGGAGACAAAACCAATTTCTTCAGCTCCAAATCCAAAAGGGATGGAGGTTCCAGCTAAACCTCTGATCACTATTTATTAATGGTGAAAGAAGGACCCCAAGCTTTAACATTTAAGGCTTGACCCTCTACCACATACCAGTTCCACAATGAATACACAAAGAACACCCAGAAAAATAATCTCCATTTACCCAAGATGACAGCAAAACAAAAAGCATACATAAAATGTATACATAGGAGAATATACACCAGACATCCAGAATGAAGAAGTTCTCCCATTTGGGGTAAGGTAACACAGCTTAATTGAGAGTTCTAAATTTCACACAACAGGAAATTCCCCAAGTCTCTAGTGTAGCAAGCTAAGGATAGGGAATGAGGGAAACTGCTATCTCCTCCCATGTTGGCTTCATCTCAGGGTTTTATTCTACCTTCAGTAACTTGAAGTGGGATTGGCATCATCCATCTCCTGTCTCCAAGAAGGAAACCAAAAACATCTGAAGTGGCTGCAGAGTCCAAAGATACTGAAGAAACTCAAGTCCTTGAAGAGACCAAACTTCCCCTTTCTCCTCACTCTGCCCTCAACCAGGTCTGTGGGCCACTGATCTTCACCAATAAAGAGGGAATCCCATTCCAATGGACTTTGGGTCTTGGGTTACAATGGGATACTTTCTACATCATGTAATAAAACCAACAAGCTCAAACAAACCAACCCTGCTCATTGAATATGCTCATCTTTGACTATTGACTAATTAATCTAATTTTAGATTTTCAGAAGGGTTAACTTTTGTATCTCCTACCATGGTAAAGAGGACCACTTTTTAAACTGTCATTTCTTCCTTTCTTTTGGTTTGAATTTTATGGAGTAAGTGAATAGTTTAGTTTGAAATTCTCAAATTCATTTGCTGAATCTGACTTTCATTACATTAATGCTAAGACTTCGAAAATATGTGACAACCATCTTAGGTCTGCTATCCCAAGGAGATCAAAGACAAGAAGAAAGGCTGTATATGCAGTAAAATATCTGTAAAAGCACTTTTTGTAATAACAAAGAAATCAATTATTTAATTCACATTCATTAAATCCATATTATATGTGAAGCACTACTCCAAGCAGTAGGGATAAAAAAAAAAAAAAAGAAGCAAAAGAGTCCCTGCCTTCAAGGAGCTCACAGTCTAATGAAAGAGAAAACATGCAAAATACTATGTATAAAGAAGATATAAACAGGACAAAATGGAAGCAGTCTCAGAGGGAAGGCACTAAAATTAAAAAGACATGGAAAGGGATTCTTGCAAAAGGTGGGACTTTAGCAGAAACTTGAGGGACACAGTGGTTGCCCTTATGTAGGGAATTAGCTGAACAAATTGTGGTTCATTAGTGTAATAGAACATTCTTGTATTCTAAGAAATCATGAATAAGAAGAATTCGGAGAAACATAGGAAGACAACTTATATGAACCGATGCATGGCAAAGTAACCAAAGTAACTACAAAAATGGAAGAGCAATAACAACTTAACTTCATGTAATTATAATGATTAAGTTCAGTTCACCTAGAAGAATTAAGAAAATGTACCTTCCTCCCTTCTCTACATAGGTGGGGGACTAGGGGTAAAGAATATTGCACATTGGGGCAGGTAGGTGGTGCAGTGAATATAGCACTGGCCCTGGAGTCAGGAGGACCTGAGTTCAAATCCGGCCCCAGACACTTAACACAAAACTAGCCATGTGATCTTTGGCAAGTCACTTAATCCCAATTGCCCTACCTTCCTCCCTCTAAAAAGCAATAATAATAATAATAATAATATTGCACATGGATCTGTAAGACATGTCATGGCATGTTTATTTTTGCTTAAATGCTTTTAAAATATTTTTTTCTTTCTTATTATTTACTCGAGGGGTTGATTCTTTAGATAGGAGAGAGAAGATTAGATAGATGATAGACATATATATTCATGTATGTGTACATTCAGACAGAAATATATACAAATAAACAATAAGTATACCTACATATATTCCTATGTATATGAATAAAAATGAATCTTAGAAATTCTAAGTAGGCATTGGCTAGTTCTAGTTTCTGTGAATACTTTTCACCTCATTATCTAATCACTTATAAGAGCCACATGTTCCTTAAAAACAAACAAACTTTTGATATCTTGTTTTTATTTAACCAAACAAGACAAGGTATTGTAAAACATCACTGGATGTTATAAAAACAAAAGAAAGCAATTTACTGTTGAAAAATTAAAAAAAATATGACTCTTTTCATTCAAACTCAGAAAATAGAGCCATAAAGTCCCTACTTATGATTTCTAAGATACTTTTTGGAGGGAGGGAACACATGGGAGAGGGTGATAAATGCAGACTAATAATGAAGACCAGACATCATTTTTATTATATATTTCATGCTTTTCAGACTTTTTAACTTTGACAACAACACATATGTTTTTATAAACACAAAGACTAGTGGAGAGTCAACAGATAATGCAATTCATTTTTTTGTTTGTTTCAAATTGTCCAGATAGTTCAGAATAAGACAATGTTTTTGATCCAGGTCTTAACTAGTCTTTGGGGAGATATGCTCTGAGGCAGTGGGATTCCATAGGTTAATTAATGATCTGGATATTCAAAGAGTGAGTGTGGGGCACAAATCTGGTATTTTTTATTCCTTTTGTCATTTGGATCAAGTCACTTGATTTTTTTTCTGCGCTATAAGTTCATTAATAGAAAGGGAATTAGAATGCCTACTTGTCTCAAAAGTTGGCTCTGCTAAAGAAAATTATTACAAAGGCCATAGTGATAAATATAAAATCAAACTTAACAGTTTCATATTCATGTGTCTTTCTGATGAAGCATTCAAAGCCTGTGTGCATTTTTTTCTTTGTGTGTGTGCACATATACATGCACAAAGCATGTATATCTATGTATATATGTATATGTTTGTGAGCATATATACATATATACTCTCTGAAGATTTAAGTATATATAAATATAAATAAATATTCTACATATGAATGCATACGGGTATGTATATATAATATATATAGCTATGTGTGTATAATATATAGTTAATATATATTCCCTTTAATATATGTTCCCTAATATATATTTGAGTGTATGTGTGTATATATATATGTGTGTATACATGTATCTATATATACGTGGGAATGTATAAAATACATGTGCATGCATTTACATATGTGTATAGATTTATGTTACAACACCTCAGCTACAGATATTACATGCATGCATCACTATGCCTAGCTATGTGGAAGACTTTATCAGAGTAATATTAAAACTGGAAAAGGAGATTGGTCAGTCAGGTAGTCTGTGTTTTCTTTATGAAATGAGAGGAATTTTGGAGGAAGATTCTTCATCACAAAGAGATGTAAACCTCTGGTTGAGGATGTATGGGAAAATTTGGACAAGAGTTACAGAAGATGGGAAAGCATGGATAGATTGTGACATCCACTATTGAAAGGAGTACCCTATTCATTAAACCATCAATCTATTAAAGTGTCAACTAAATCTTCCCTAACAACTGATCCCATCATTCCCCTTCTCTTCCTGTTGCTTCCAATGCCTTTTCCTTTGTCCATGTACTTGCTTTCCCCTCAACTTTTTCTCCCTTACCTGTTCATTCCCTCTCTGCTCTTCCAGCTAGAATAAGGAGTTAGTTGCTTTCTCTCTACCTGTCATGTCATGAGCTATTCAATAGAATGTTTGGGCCATGCACCTCTAAATGTTTTTTTTTTTTATGACCTGATTCAATGTCATCAGAATCAAGCTAAGGAGAGAAGCATGCATTTAAGGAACAAGAATTTATTAAGCATTTACTATGTTCAAGGCACTGTGCCAAGTGTTTTAAAAAATATTATCTCATTTGTTCTTTACAACAACCATGGGAGGTAGGTGCTATTATTCTTCTTATTATTTTATAGTTGAGGAAACTGAGGCATATAGAGGTTAAGTTACTTGCCCAAGGTATCCCAACTAGTAAACATCAGAGGTTGAATCCAAACTCAGATCTTTCTCATCCCAGGTCCAGTGCTGATAATTCAAAAAATCCCTATTGAGTTCCTACATCTCCAATAGAAGGCACTGTGCTAGGCATAGGAGGTAATAAGATGAGAAAGATGATGCTCCCTTTATCAAGGCTTTTTGTCTTGTAGGAGATGTGGGTAGGTGAGGGAGGGGAGAAATAAGCATTTGTATAGTAATTACCATGCAGCAGGCACTGCTAAGTACTTTTTAAAAATCTTACCTCATTTGATCCTCACAACAATCCAGTGAAATAGTTGCTACTATTATCCCCATTTTACAACTGAAAATAACTGAGGAAGAGGTTAAATGACTTGACTAGGGTCACATAACTAGTAAGGGTTTGAGGCTAGATTTGAACTCTGATTCCAGGTCTAGTGCTCTGTCCAAGATACTACCTGTTGCCTCTAATGTAGCTATCATATGCAAGATGTTCAATGTAAAGAAAGTCATTTTATTTGTAACTTGTTAACAAAACACATAAAGAAAGTCATTTTAGTTTTAATTATCAAAAAACTATTTTTTGTCATTTTTCTGACTCCTTATTAATTATGTATGGAAAGCATGGGGAAGGGCACTGTACTTGGATCAGAGAACCTAACTTTGAATCCTTTCTTCTTTGTCTGGCCTCTGTGATTCAGTTTCCTCATAAGTCAAATAAGAGGGCTTGCACTTGATCTCCGAGGTACCCTTCATCTCTACATATATAATCTTTGTTTTCTTGTATTACAATTTTTTATTTTCCATTCACAAAACAAAACAATCATTTCCATAGCACACAATAAAAAGATGATCACTCATGAAACTGCAGATCTACCATGTACAACATGCTAGTCCTTCCAGATATACAACAAAGGTATCACGTATATTTCTTTTTTTTCTCTTAATGCCATCTATTTCTTTTAGAAAGAAGGGACTTTTGAATGTGTTCCCTTGGATGGATGAGAACACAGGTTGGAAGGAAAAATAAATTCTATCCTTTTAAAATAAACAGCTATTGGAGGGATTTTCATAATCACATCTATATCTTGACTCAATTCAAAATCATTTATTCAATATTTACTGCATACCAGTTAATGTACTCAGTCCTAGTGATGAAAATGCAAAAATGAAAGCATCCCTGTCTTCAAGGAGCTTATCTTATATTGGGATGAAGGAACATGTTCACAGATAAATTTAAAGATAAAGTCATTCCTTTGAAGAGGAGGAAAGAACATGAACTCCTGGAAGATGGGGGAGTGAGTGATCAGGAAAGACAC
>NW_027185655.1:19469460-19477592 GCF_028583685.1 Petaurus breviceps papuanus | reverse complement strand
TGTATAGCAAAATAATATCAAACTCAAACAAAAATGGGGACCACAAAACAGTACACAAAGATCACTATCAGTGCTGTATTGATTGCTGTTCTATCTTTTGTTAGAGCATTTTTATTTTGTTAAATATTTCCTAATTACAGTCTAATCTGGTTCTGCCCTTTGTGGAACTGTTTCAAGCCACAATGTGGACTGTGAATCTGATACCACTTGAATTGGCCAGGTAAGAGAATGGAAATAGTGGAATCAATTAGGATACAATTTAATAGCCCAATGTGCATTTTTTATTTTGTTGAAACATCCATCTTGCCTTGGTTGAACTTGAATGACCAGCATGGGACCAATTGCATGATGTAGATTACAAGAAGTGGTGGAAATTGCAGGGATGCTCATCAATTGGGGGGTGACTGAGGTATTGTCTGAATACAACTGAATACAACTACAGCTGAAGTTGTAGTATATGATTATGGTGGACTACTATTGTGCTATAAGAAATTATGAGCTCAATGAGCTTAGAAAAAACATGGAAAGACTTGAATGAAATAATGAATACTGAAATGAGCAGAACCAAGAAAATATTGTATACAGTAACTGTAATATCATTAGTAAAGACTTTGAGCAAATAAGTCATTTTGACTGTTATAAATGCCTAAATTATCTGTAAAGGATATATGAAGAAAAACTCTATCTGCATCCAGAGAAAGAACTGTTAAATAGAAATATGTATAGAATAACTTTTCATAGACACATACATACAAAAATATACATACACACATATATGCACACGTCTATTTGTCTCTAGGTGGGAGTGGGGAACTGAGATATTGCTCTCAGAAAATGCTTTGAACTGGCAATTTTCTTGTTTTTCTTGCTTTTCCCATCTTCTCCCTCCTTCTTACCCTCAACATTTTCTCACCTCCATTTTCTTTTGGCTGGGGAAAAAATATTTTTCAGCACACCTTTTTGCCAAGATTGGGCAAAGGAAAAATAAGTATGAGCCAACATACTTTTTAGAACCTGTGAAATTGAGAGGAAGAAGGGCAGAACTGGTTGTTAGAGGACTATGAAATTTTTCTCCTGGTTAAGAAAGTAGTGGGAGGTGGATGAAATAGAAGAATCAGGGTGGAAAAAAATGAACTAGAAAAAATGCTATAAAAGACTAGATTCTTGGATTTTGGCAATAGCGCTAAAATCATCCTTATGACTCATAGGCTTGGTCCCTTCAGGGGTGGAAGTTTGGGCCTGTTGACTAACTCTCCACTGTTTTGATGGGTTTTCAGAACTTGGTCATTGCTCCAATCCCAGGGAAATGAACTGGGGCATCCATAATAAAAATACCTTCTTGATATCTTCCTGGGAGAAGGAGGAGGTTAATTGCAAAGAGGAAATAAATGGGAGGTTTGCTGATGACATCCCCATGACCTCACCCACCACCCTTGGACTCCTGGTCCACATAACTCAGAGGCATTCATTAACATTGAACATTTACAGAGTTCTTTAAGATCTCACTTGAGAAAGCAAAGTAATACATCAATGAGGGTGGGGAAAGAAGACATTTGAATGCATGAGCAGGTATTTGAAGAAGGTAGAGGATCCTGCTAGAGTAGAACAGGCTCTGAAAATTATAGGACATTACAGGAAGTAAGACTGGCCTCTAAAGGAAGTGAAGCTAGAAATTGTAGTTTTCAAACTTCTTCAAATCCAGAGGCCTTGATCATTGATTTCACAATTAAGGAAACTGAGATACAGGGAAATTAAGTGACTTGACTGAAGGTACCACAGGTCATAAGGTCAGATTTGAATCAAGGTCACCCCATTGCCAGTGATCTTTCCACAGTACATTGTTCCCCTGCAAGCTATAACTGTAGCCTAACCTTTTCCCATCTTCTTATCCCCATTACCATAAAGTTACCTGGAAGTACACTGATCACTGATCCCAGTGGATGTGAGCCAGTGGACCAGTGATTATTTTGACTCACAGCATAATCCCAAATGCTGATGTCCCCAAAATGCTTCTAAATGCCTATAGACTGATTCAGGGAAGAATGATTGGCTAGATTTCCAAAAGAGATGGAATGTGGCCAGATTAAACAAAGACAGTGAATGTGGTGCTTTTGCATTGCAATGTGGCAAGTACCTGACCCTGTGTTATCTCTTCAGCATCGCACAGCAGGACGTGCCCAAACTTTGTTGGCACATCTACAAGGATCTGTGTTACTGCAAACTCACTATGTAAGCCTTGGACCCCAGGCCCTATATGAAGGCTGGAGAACATCTTTGCCCTCTTTGATCTGCAAAAATGTATTCCTTTTTCATCCTGGACCCCATGCCTGTGTCATATACCTGCTGGTTTTTTAATATTTAAAGGTTTCCTTTTGTTTCTAACAATTAATCATCTATCAATGACAATTACTGATTAATTAAATTATTCTAGCAATTAACCAATCAATAAATATTTTTTAAAACCTACTTATCCTAGCCCTATACTAGCATATACACCCATACCAGGCATGGTTGATAGCAAGACAATAAGTGAACCAGTTGATATTCAGCAAAACAAATTTAGGGAACTGAGAACCTGAGGGGCAATAGGGAAATGGGTATAAATCAGACTTTAGTTAAGGATATAAGCTGATCTGGAGGAATTGAATTACCAGAAGGTATTAGCCAGAAGTAATATTAAGAGATTGATTGGACTAGGCTGTTCTTGGAGCTTTGGAAATATTGCCATAAACCATGTGAAGTTGCTTTGACCAAAATTGCTAATTAAGAATATTGTTAATACATTATATATATACCCCATCCTAATGTGACAACAAAACACACACAATAATGGGATGTTTGGAGATGCAAGTCCTCTCTATTCTTAATTTGGTGAAAAGTGAGGAGTAGCTCTCTTTGAAACCTTTCAAATTTGAGCCACTGGCAAAATGGGTTCTGTTCAAGCCCAGGGGGTTGCCAGCAAATTGTCAAGGTAACCACTTTGTAATTCTCTCACTCTCTCCTGCAACATACCCTGACCTCTCTGGAGGCTTAAGGCTCAGAGGCTTATGGAAGATGCCTTCAAAGTCATTGAATTCAAGCCCCTCCTTTTGAAGGTTGAGGAAACTGCTGCCCAGAAAGGTTAAAATCAAGGCAGCACCCACTATACCTCCTGGCCCCACCACTAGGTTCCCTTTCTATATCACCATGGACATGCACAAGGAACAGTTGTAGGGTGGCTCCCCCTTGCCTTGCCCCTTCCCTACAGAAGAAATGAGAACTATGTCATCATCTATGATACTTCCTTATCTATCCATCCTATCTCTGCAACTGAGGAAAGGAAAGATATGTGAAGCAGAGAAGTGGGTATTAACATTACAAAGAGTATACAGTCTTAGATCCCTAAAAGAACCCATTTAAGTATCTATACTCAGAATTGTGGCCACTTAGGATAGCAGCACATTGCTAAAATTATAGGATGGGTGCTACAGAGCTAAGGACTCCTTGAAAAAGAGCAATATCCAAAGCACTATTCCCCAGGCAAGTTTTCCCTTAATATATATTTAAACTATCCTCAAGATTTAATTGGCTTAGATGATACAGGTTGGGATACTGATGTAGCTTTGTGGTCTCCTGGGCACAAAACAGCTGTGACAGGGTGAGCTAGAGTACCTCCTTCCAGCTGATGACTACAGAGCAGCAGTATAAACTCTAGCAAGTGGTAGGAACAGCTAGTTGGTGCAGTGAATAAAATGAGGACTTGAGTTCAAATCTAACCTCAGACACTTAATAGCTATGTGACCTTGAGAAAGTCACTTAACTTCAGTTCATCATCTGTAAAGTGAGTTGGAGAAGAAAATGGCAAATCACTCCAGTATCTTTGCCAAGAAATCCCCAAGTGGGGTCTTGAAGAGTCAGACATAACTGCAATGATTCCAGAACAAAAAGGAAACCTTGGCTCAGATGAATCAATGCTTTATTCCGGATGAATATCCTTTTCCTGTTCTTAATGTCCTTCCCCTATTATGACCAAGGAAACCTCCTTTTGTTAACTGTTAGATAGATTAACATTACATTTCATTCTAATTTTGAACTTAAACTATCAAGGGATCTACTTGAGTCAGGCCCAGCTCATGAATGATACCCCTTATAATACTATTTCACCCAACATCATATTTCTCTGGATGCAGTTGGTTGCCATATGCCTATGGATATCTCAGGACTAGGCTGATGATCTAACACCTCAGAGATAATTCCAGTGGAAGATATACACCCCAGTAGGACATTCAGGATATACTGGCTCAACACTACAACTCTGATATAGCCCAGTTAACTCCCTCTCATGCCTGATTTCTCATCCCTTTATTTTTTCTTTGTAATGTTGCTCTGATTTCCTGCTGTTATCATGGATGGTCCAACCAGTGAGTGGTATTTTGTAATTCATAGACTCAGAGATAAACAATTGAAATCTCATCCAAAGGCTGTCCAATAATGAAGAGATTCAGACTCTATGGAAAGGTCTTAAGGTGAGCCAAAGTATACCCCAATACTCCAACTGTTCACTGAATCATGGAGCTGCTGCCTTACAGATATCTTTTTCATGTTTTACTGTTTCCAGTGTCTGCCAATGACAGAAAAGAATAAAATAATTCCCCACATGTCTACTGCTATCCATTTTCCTAGTGACTATACAAGCTACAATTAAACTATCTTGACTGTCTAAAAGAAGGTATTTTGAATTACACCCAGATTGCTTGAAAGTGTTCATCATTTCTCACACTTACAGTAACCTGTAATTTGTTCTTTCTCAGGACAGATCATCATCCAAGACTTTTACTATCTATCCATCTCTGCCCATGGACCTTCCAAGGTCCTTCAAACAAGAAGACAACATTAGAAATTAGCTGCTTTACAATGCAGCTAAGCCCATTGTGTTCTTCAGCTAAGAAATGTCACTTGATTGGCTTTCCTTTGATAGGAAAGAATGGTGTGTCACTTAGGATTTAATCTTTCTACACAATGCTGCCTCTGCTTCAGACATCATCCCACCACAACCCTGATTTTTACCCCAGGTCCCTCTGCTCTCATAAATGAGAGCATTCTTGTCTGGACAAGAGATTCTTGTCCAGAATCAGGCCACCATGCAATATAAATAGGAACCCCCCAACCTTCCTGCTTTCTAATTCCTTTTTAGGTGCTGTTTTTTCCTATTAGAATGTAAGTTCTTTGGTGGCTGAAGCTGACTTATTTGCTTGTATTTGTATCCCAGGAGCTTAGCATAATGCTTGGTACAAAGCCTTTAATAAATTTAATAAATAAATATCTGCTATCTATCTACTATTTCTGTCTTTTGTCTCTCTCTGACTCTCTCTCTTCCCCATCTTTCTATCTATAATCCATCCATTTATCTAGTGTACAGTCTACAAGTAACCAGTATATTCTTCAATCATCTGTGTCAGGGAAACCCAATCTATTAATGGAAGACAAAGGACACTTCAGACAAAGGTGCTGGATCACATTCTTAACACTGACAGGTATAGAGAGCTGAATGAAAGTTTGTGGCTTCCTGTTCCCTTTGTAGCCCTGGCACAGCAGGTCTCAAAACATAGGGACTAGAAGTAGGGGAGAGAAAGATATTTCACCTTCTGAGAAAATCCAAATGAAATTAAACAACAACAAAAAGGAAAGCAGTTTCCCCAGAATAATTGTGTATTGTGGTCTAACCCTTTCACATAAAAAAGGCAAGATAATCCTTGGCCAAATGTTGGGTTAGACTCAGTCTGGAAAACTGTACTCTAAGGTTAGATGAGATTAAAATGAACCTGAAAGGCAGCCTGGAGAAAAACAGAAATCCCCAAAGGATGGCATGTGGCCTAAAAGGTGTGAGCAGTTCCATCCACTTGAAGGTTTTTTTCTGAGTTGGCCAAATGTTTAAAAGCCTCTACTGAAATGTCAACTCCTTGAAAGCAGTGAGTCTTTATCTTTTTTTTTTTTGTATTTCTCAGTGACAAACACAGTTTCCAGCACATAGAGGCTTTTACCAAGTTACTGAATTCAAATGAATTCTGAAGACGGGAGCTTTCTGATTCCACGTCCAGCTCTCTTTCCATTGCCCCAAACTACCTAGACCCAAGGAATGTCTTAGTCTCAAAAACCACGGGGAAATCATGATTTTTTTTTTCAAATTTACATTTCTTTGGATTATTGGTGGCACAGTATTTAGGACCCTGAGGTACCATTATTTTTAATGATTTTGTTTCCAATTTAAGTCCCTGATGGCCTTGTATGTGCACAGACCCTATGAAAATCTAGTGTTTTGTTCTTTATTCCTAAAGGACTGTGAATTTACAAATGTCTCTAAACATACACATGCACACATATATGCATTGATGAGTTTATAATGTGGACAAATGCAATGTCATATACATGTTTGACAGTGTCATCTCTATTACCAAAAAACCTCAGTGGCTTCAGGAACAAATAAGAGCTCCTCTACTTGGTGTTCAAAGTCCTTTCAGAACTACCCCCCTGCACTGACACATAGACTTATCTTTCTAGCCTTTTGATACCTTCCTGGCTGCCACATACTTTTCAGTCCAGTAACAATGGCCTCCTGGCTTTTCCAGGAACAAGACTTCCATCTCTTGTCTTTAGGTGTTTTCTCTGACTTTCCCCCATGCCTGGAATGCTCTTTCTCCTCAACTCTGCCTTCTAAATTTCTTGGGCAGGGACTGTTTTTAACCTCTCTTTGTAGCCCTAGCCCAGTGCCTACTACCTAGGAGGTGCTTAATAAATGTTTATTAACTGTCGCAGTGGCTGCTTTGCTCTACAATGGTTCCCATTCATTTCAACGGAAAAGATATTTATGGAGGTGCTATGGAATATGTGCCAGGCAGGAACCGTGGGAAATATAAAAGAAAATGTTTCAGCCAGAGGTATAGTTCAAGTTTAATGCTGGGAAAGACAGAATAAAAAAAAAGATAGGTAGTTGAAAAAGAATTGTGAATAGCAGTGTCATTAAAGATACCATGTTTTGAGAAATGTTATACCTAAAAATAAGCTCACTCAGCACATTAATATTATTAATCTGGTTTTTATAAGCAATAAATATCTATGTACGCTACATTTTTAATTTTGTGTTAGTGTATTTATAAAATATTATTTCATTAAAAGTAAACAGTGAGTAAAATAAAGTAAATAAACTCCTCCCCCCACCCCAACAATACACTGTATTACATTTGTTATTGAGAAACCTTAGAACCACCACTCATACAGAAGAAAGGAAGATCATCATGTGAATATTCCCATCCAAATATCAATGACTGAGTGATACAGGAGGAACTGCATCCTTACTAGACTCAAAACTCTTTGAAAATAGAGACTATTGTTTATTATTACTATTATTATTATTATTTACCATTTTCTGTATCCCCAAGGCTAAGCACAATGAATTAGCACAGAATAGCGATTTATGTCTGTGACAACTGGACTATAATGAAAGCTGAACTCCATAGAATCAATGCTTTGAATTGTGATGCTGGAGAAGACTTTTTGAGAGGCTCTTAGATATTAAAGAGGTCAAATCAATGGATGTTAAAAAAAATAATTCAGGTTGTTCACTCGAAGGTCAAATATGAAAGCTTAAGCTTCAATACTTTGGCCAAATAATGAGAAGACAGGACTCATTGGAAGATTCTGATGCTAGGGAAGATTAAAGGCAAAAGGAAAAGGGGATGGCAGAGGATGAGATGGATAGATAGTATCATGGAAACAATGAACATGAATTTGTACAGACTTTGACAGATAATGGAGGATAGAGGAGCTTGGTCTGCTGTGGCCCATGGAGTCACAAAGAGTTGGACATGACTAAAGAGCTGGACAATACCAACAACGACAGTGACAATTGTCAGAATCGTGATTTCATTTTTATAAGGAATTCCCATGTGAGGAAACTCACTCTATCAATGGAGGTAAGCACTTTCTGTGTAATTTATAATCTAAGAGAATTGCCTAACTCTAGCCCCAAAGTCAGGAAGACCTGAGTTCAAATCTAGCCTCGGACATTTACTAGCTGTGTGACTATGACCCTGGGCAAGTCACTTAATCTGAGAGAGAGAGAGAGAGAGAGAGAGAGAGAGAGAGAGAGAGAGAGA
>NW_027185655.1:19425044-19469360 GCF_028583685.1 Petaurus breviceps papuanus | reverse complement strand
ATGATAGAATAACATAAACAGCATTTGTATGAACTCTCCTGACATTGCAGCTTTAAACTAATTGTCATGTGGATGAGAATTTTACTCCTTTCCCCAAGGATTAGACAATTTGCCAAAAAACAACAACTAACAAACTAAAACCAAAATAAAACAGAAAGGTTACCTTAGAGAACTCCACATATGATTTTATCATACCTAAAATACACATATCCTCACAAAGTCAAGTTTGGAGGTAATGGAGCAGTTGACTTCTAATCTGTTATCATATAAACTTCATTCCAGCTTTTTTCCCAAAGTTTAGAAAAGTGCCTGAGTCAGACCCAGTTAGGAGTCCATTCTAATAATCCAAGTAAGATGTTATGATGTCCTGAACTAGGTCAGTAGCAAAGGGCAGAGCTGTGGGATTATTTTTTCTGGACTAGCGCTGGGTATAATTGAGAGGACTTGCAAACTGCTTGAATGAGGAGGATAAGGGAAAGTAAGAAAAATAGGGGAATTTTGAGATTGCAGATTTGAATGCCTGAGAGGTTGGTGTTATCATTAATAGAGAAAAAGGAAACTTAGGAAGAAAAGTAGACTTTACAGGAATGAGGATGAATTCAGTTTTTGATATGTTGAGTTTGAGGTACCAGGTAGACATATATGTGGTGATATTCAGTTGTCATATGCAAATGAAGGCTAGGATTCATGGGAGTGGTTAAAGGTAGAAAGAGGCATTCTGGTTTTACCTTCAAAGAAGGGATAAGTGAAGTCACAGCAATAAGTGAGATGGCTAAATCAGCATGAAAACAACTGTGGTGGTAGCCTCAATATACTCCCAGGAACCCAAGTCAAATTCACTGATTTTATTTTGATATAAATTTCCTTTTTCTAAATTAGAAAATTCTAAAATTCTAAAATAGATTTTATTTCCTTTTATGAAAATTAGGACTTCCTACTCACTGGTCATTTTTTTTTTTTTTCAATCTCTCATCATTTTTTTTTTTTTTTTCCTGGACCAGAGAACATGCCCTGAAAGGTTTAACTGATTAATTTATTGAACTCCTTCCCTGGTGCCCCCACCCCCATGATGTGTGTTGATTGCCTTACTAAATCAGAGCAAACAAGTAGGAAAAAACCCCAGGAGATGGCAGCTATGAGTGGGAAGAGAGAGTACTCAGAAGGAGAGTGGATAAGAATGTGAAATTCTGCAGAGACTTCAGAGAGAATAAAGGCTATGGAAAGAAAATTTAGTTTGACGATTAAAAGATTGTGATGAATACTCCTTTCCTGCTTGTTTCGTCTTGTGGCACTCACAAAGACCTACCATCCCCAGGTGACAGCGTCCCTGGTCATTCCTTTCCAGCACTGGTTACATGTCCTCTCAAATCCCATGGACCACTGGTCCTGGAGGAATAGACAGATTTTCCTTGCTCACCTCTGTCCCTTCCAAATTCTCCCTTATTTACTTTTCTTTTTTGAAGTGCACTATTTCAGCATGTATAACCCAATATAACTCTTATCAGACACAGTCTACCAGTTCCTGGGTTGTTTTCCTTATTTTCTCCAGCGGGGCAGTAACTGATTCACTGTCTTCCTCTTCCTGCCTTATATTAAAGGATTTCAACATAATTGTTGATTTCCCCCTCCAACAGCAGTGTGGAGCTCAAATAAGAATCCCTGTGGTCTGAATATATAATATTATTTCTGTTTTATTGTACTCTTATGTATGTTGTTAAATATTTGCCTATTACATATTAACCTAGTTTGGTAGCCCATGAGTTAGACACGTCTACCATAGGACAATCTAATACCCCCCAAAAGTTCCTCTGCTTCCTTAAGTACTATGACCTACCCTTCCACTCTATCTGAGTTCTATTTAGCTGTGGTCACAACCTAAAATTTGCCATCATCAACAAATGTTCCACTTCCAAGGGGGGAAAAAAGCACAACTCTGTCATTCATCTTGTGACCATTGGCTCATCTTGAATTTCACTGTCCCATCATCAGGAAGCCATAAGCCCTGCTGTGACTTCACTTTTCTCCTCCCCCATTCTTGATCCTAAGATTAACTAGTTCAATTCCACACTATCTTCTATTCTCACTTCCCTCAATTTTCTTTCCTGTTTTTGATGTGGTCTTCAATCTCTTCATTCATTTGAAACTACCCTCCCCAAAGTTACCAATGACCTCTTAACTTACTGAGCCAGTTTCCTTTTCTCTGTCTTCATCCTTTCTGCAGCCTTTGATGCTGTTGTACACTATCTCCTGGGTTTTGTGAAACTATTTTTTTTAAGCAATCAGGGTTAAGTAACTTGCTCAAGTTTACACGGCTAGTTATTCCTGGGTGTGGTGCTGAGTATCTGAGCCCGGATTTGATCCAGGTCATCCTGACACTGGAGCTGGTGCTCTTACTCACTGACCCACCTGGCCGCCCCTGTGACACTAATTTTGCTAGGTTTACCTCTCACCAGAATTTCCATCCAGAGATGACAAAGAAAAAGTGAGAGGTCAGTGCACTGTGGACTTTAGGACCTGGAAATTCAGAGTATGATCTGGGCTTTGCCTCTGGGGCAAGAAGCAGCTGAGGCATTGCAGCCATGCAGCCACCACCATGTGGGAGTTTTAGCTTTTGGCCTGCAGACTGTAGGGGGAGCAAGCACCAGTCTGAGGGGTAATTGTTCTTGCTTTAACCTGCTTGGATGTGGATTGCAGTCTAGGGTGGAGGTCCTGGGGTGTGTGACCAGCTTGCCAGAATGTGTGGAGGCCTCAGAGATTAATTACTACCTCCAGCAGCTGAGAAAACCCAAGCATTTGGGATAAAGCTCCCATTTTGGGTGGCAGAATTCTGCTGTGGCAAAAGGCACGGAGTCAGGTAATTGAGTTGCAACATGAGCAGGCAAATGGAGCAAAGCAAACAGAGCAATCCACTCTTATTTTGGGGACAAAAAGGATCAAAGCATGGAACAGGAGGAAGACAGAAAAGTTTTAACTCCTGAGCTGGTTACAGGCCATAGAGGAGCTTAAAAAGGATTTTGAAAATCAAATAAGAGAAGAGGATGAAAAATTGGGAAGAGAAATGAAAACAATGCAAGAAAATTATGAAATGAGAGTCAACAACCTGACTGAAGAAAATCACACCTTAAAAAATAGACTAACTCAAATGGCAAAAGAGGCTCAAAAAGGCATTGAGGAAAAGAATGACTTAAAAAGCCAAATTTGCCAGAGGGAAAAAGAATCTCAAAAGCTCAATGAAAAGAATCATTCCTTCAGAATTAGAGTGGAGCAAATGAAAGCTAGTGACTTTATGAGAAATCAAGATGCTGGTAAACAGATCAAAACAAATGAAAAAAAAAATAAGATTCAATGTGAAATGTCTCATTTGAAAAACCCCTGACCTGGAAGATAGATCCAGGAGAGATCATTTAAAAATTATTGGACTACCTGAAAGCCATGATCAAAAAAGGAACCTAGAAATCATCCTTCAAGAAATTCTCAAGGAAAATTGCCCTGATGTTTTACAACCAGAGGTCAAAATAGAGGTTGAAAGAGTCCACCTATCACCTCCTGAAAAAGATCCCAAAAAGAAAACTCTTAGGAATGTTACAGCCAGGTTCCAGAAATCCCAGATCAAGGCAAAAATATTACAAGCAGCCAGGATGAAACAATTTCAATATTGTGGAAACACAGTCAGGATAACTCAGGACCTGGCAGGTTCTACACGGAGAGATCAAAGGTCTTGGAATATGATATCCCAGAGGTCAAAAGAGTTGGGATTAAAACCAAGAATCACCTACCCAGCAAAACTGAGTATCATGGTTCAGGGGAAAATATGGTCATTCAGTGGAATAGAGGACTTACAAGCATTCTTGATGAAAAAACCAGAGTTGAATAAAAAATCTGACATTCAGATACAAGAAGCAAGAGAAGCTTGAGAAGGTAAACAGGGAAGAGAAATCATAAGGAACTTATCAAAGTTGAAATACTTATATTTCTGCATGGAAAAATGATAATTGTAACTTATGAAACTTTTCTCAGTATGAAAATAGTGAAGGGAATAGAAATGTATATATGTGTGTATGTGTATATATATACATATACGTATATGTGTGTATATATACATACATATATATGTCTATATAGGTGGGTATATGGGCATATGAATACATAAGTGAGTAAGTGTATATGAGAGTGTGTCTACAAGTATGCACAGACAGAGGTCACAGGACCAATTGAATAGGAAGGGATGATACTTTAAAGGTGAAATCAAGAGGCGAGAGAGGAATATAAAGAGAGGAGATGGAGAGTGACAGAATGGGGTAAATTATTTCATATAGAAGAGGCAAGGGAAAATTGTCACAATGGAGGGGAAGAACAGGAAGGCAAAAGGGAATGAGTCAACCTTATTCTCATTGAATCTGGCTTAGGGAGGGAATGACATACACACTAAATAGGGTAGCTCACCCTACAGGAGAGTACAGGGGAAGGGGAAGAAAGGAGGGATAAAGGAAGGGTAGGCAGGCTGGGGGGGAGGGAAGTTGGAAACATCCACTTTTGAAAAGGGAAAAGATCAAAGTAGAGAATAGAACAAGTGGTGGGGTGGAATAGGATAGAGGGAAATATAGTCAGTCTTCCACAATATATCCACTATGGAAATGTTTTGCTTAGCTACTCGTGTACAACCTATATTGAATTGCTTATCTTCCCAGTGAAGGTGGGTGACAAGGGAGGAAGGGAAAGAATCTGGAATCCAAAGTTTTAAAATCAAATGTTTAAAAATATATATACATATTATTATTAATATTTTACATGTAACTGGGAAATGAGACATACAGGTAGTGGGGCATAGAGATCCACCATGCCCTACTGGAAAGTCGAAGACGGAGTGGGGGAAGATACGGGAAAGAGCAGATTGGGGGAGGGGATATTCAGTGGGAATGCTGTTTTGGGGTGGTGGGCAGGGAAAATTGGGGAGAAATTTTATAACTCAAATATTGTGGAAATGAATGATCTAAAAAAGAAAAATAAAATGAAAATAAAAATGGAAAAAAAAAAAGAAAAAAATATACAGTCCTCCTAGAGAAACCCAAATGGAATATTTTCATTGGCTATTATATCATTCCTATATTTCTTTAAGATGCAAATCAGGCATCAACTTCCACATGAGCCTTTCCTGATTTCTTAATTGCTAGCATCCTTCCTCTAAAAGTTCCTTGATTTTAGTATTACTTAATGTTTATTTGAATTTATTGTTTTTCTTCATATATGTATATATACCTATACAAAATACATAGGTGCATATTTTCTACATATATATGTATATGTATATATACTTGCTATATGTACCTGTAAAAATACATATTATAAATAATATATAGTATAATATATACTATATATTCTCTCTATGTTATATTACTCCCACTCATCCAACATATCCAATCAGTTCCCAAAATGCTTTCTTTCCTTAGCATCTGTTGTATCTGTCTTCTCCTCTCTCTTCACACTCACTTAACTCAGGGCCTTAGCACCACTCACATGCAGCATTGCAGTGGTTTTCTAATTGTTTCTTTTACAATTTCAGGAGTGAGACAAGGTGTTTTTTGATGGCCAAGGCGATTTCTTCAAGTTCAGATTTGATCACATCATTCTCCTCAACAAATCTTGGGAGTTTCCCAGTTCTAGAATAAAACAAAAACTCCTTTTTTGTTTTCTTTTTAAAATCCTTCACTACCTTATCATAATCTACCTTCCTATCCTCATTACTCACCTCCCAATTTTTTCTAAACTGGCATTATTTCCTTTCTTCATATATAGAATACATTTTCTCCTTGAAAAATATCTTACTTCCTTCAAGACTCAGCTCAAGTCCCACACTGTGAATGAAATTTGTTATGCTTCTCCAGCTGTTAACATCTGTCCCTATAAAATTATTTTATTTTGTATTTTTTTCTGTGTGCTTACTTCTATATATACTCATTGTCTTCCCTGAAAGTGTGTAAATAAGTTTCATGATAACAGATAGGGTTTCATTTTCGTTTCAGTATTTCCATTACCCAAAAGAGTATCTAAATATTTTGATTAATTTTTGATTACCAACTTGTATCAATGATTTTTATATTCAATTAAAAATGTCTGGATATTTTTAGACCCACCCTAATTTTTCTAAGACCTTGAATTGGTGAGACTGTGTGAATTTTTGTGTCAGCACAAACTTTCTTTTGTATGTCTACCCTCTCTTCTTTGAGGGAATTGTTTGATTTAGGAAGTTTGAAGGGAGAAATGAACAACCCAGTGGCAGACTTATCAGAACTGGTGATTATGTTACTCCTCCTTTTTGACATTAAAGTGGGTGTCTTTTTAAATGAGTCAGCCAGGCAGTCCATAAACATTTATGAAACCCTACTATGTGCCAGACACTAGGAATCCAAATAATAAATGATGGACAATCTATGCCCTCAAGGAGCTTGCAATCTACTGGGAAAAGACTATACCAAAAGGAAGCTAAAGAAGGAGGAAGGGATTGGGGAAAGACTGGGAAGGAAAATAGCCAACAGTGGAGTTTGGTACAAAGAGTGCAGTTGGGGGGAATAAGGAGCTGCTGGACAGGGAGCCCTTTTTATTTGTTATTTTTTTTCTTAAGCAATTGGGGTTAAGTAACTTGCTCAAGGTTACACGGCCAGGTGTTTCTGGGTGGGTGCTAAGTGTCTGAGCCCGGGATTCGATCTCCAGGTCTTCTCAACACTGGAGCTGGTGCTCTTACTTGCTGTGCTACCTGGCCGCCCCCAGGGAGCCCTTTTTAGATGGAGGCTTTGGGAAGATCCTTTTCTCAGTCCTCTACTCCTCCAATTAAAGGAACAGAAATTATTGATAAGATAGGAGCATCTCAAAGGAGGAGGTGCCACTTGAGAACCAGGTCCTTTTTGTTCCTACTATGATATTCCAGTTAAAGGCATTACCAAGTAGAGTTATGATATTATGCAGCAATAGGCCTCAGTTGTGGTCATCTAGATACTTTTTTTTTTCTTCTTGGTCATTTGGTTCAAAGTAAAAAGGCAAACCTATTGATAGGAATGGATGAGCTTCACCATAAAGGAATATGACTGAGTCCTCTAAAGTTAGGCTAAGGCATTTAATTTAGAATTAAATTAATTAAGATATTAATTAAATTAATTAATGAAAATAAATTAATAATAAATTAATTAAGAATTAAGTCCTATCTCTTATCAGAGGGTTTCTGACTGACTTTTGTCTACACAGGGAGAATTTTCTCTCTTTAACAATGATAAATATGGTCTTTTAAATTATCAGATTAAATAAATCATTAATCTCCATTACCGTAGGTTACTGCCTCTGTTTCATTTTTTCTTTTTGGAATCTCTGATTAGCTACCTAGAAGAAACATGCAGAGTTGCACTACCTTCCCTGTTTGAAGAAAAAAGTTTGCCTCATCACACAGCAGAGTAGCTATGAGTAAATGGGTAGCATATGCCAACCAACTGCAGTAAAATCTCATGCCCAGTATTTGGAACAGTCCAGATGACTGACATTTTTCACTTTTCATCAGGATGTTGGATATCACACAGATGAAGCTTTAGTCACAATTTCTTTGCTAAAAACAAGTCAATGAATGCAAGTCAACGAAAAAAAGATAACATAAAAAAACATGGGAGTTTGCAACTCCTGGTGTTTTTATTATTCCAAATAAAAGGCATTTTGAGATTCTATGAATGAGGGATACAGTAGAACATGGGATCGAGGAAAGGAACATTTTCCCCATATTATAATTTCTCTTTGTAAGAACTATTTTTGGCTGCCATTTCACAACATGGGCGTTGGCATTTTCCTCAGCGCCCTGAGTTGCCAAGTACATATCATATCATATTTTCTTGCCCAAACTTTTCATTCTGTCTTCTCTGAGGTCATTCCATTTCAAAGGCCAGCGCACAAAAGCACCTCAGTTGAGAAACACAATAACTGTAAAGCTTCGAATGGCTGCATAAATATGTATACACATATGCCTACAGCTAAGACCAAAGAGGTAAAGAACTCACGTATGATACTTCAAGGTCAGCAGTTTGCTTTCATCTCTGTCCAAAATGTTCTATAACTGGCAGCCATCCATTGTTTTGAGAAAACGGAGGGGACACCACAATACACATGACTTCACAGTCTCTGAAGGCATTTCCATAATCACAACAACAGATGGAATAATAATCACCCACTGAATTTTTTGTACAATCTTTCACAACCAATGAACTTCCTCCTGTTCACTATCAACATTACTTTGATGACATTTTAGAAATAATAAGGTAATCTTAACATCTGGAAGTTTTGTAATTTAAGCCAAGTCTAGGAGAACTATATTATATAGCTCTCATCTTTGAACTCAAAGACTGAAGGAGGAGGTTGGGCACACATGGTTAGGGGTACACTTGAAAAGCTTGATGTGAGGATCCCACCGAGCTTTCTGTGTTAAATTCATTTAAACTCTCCACTTTTTGTCAGGTTTGATGATTCAGCCAAGGTCATGCAGCAAATAAATCCCAGAGCCAGAACTAAGCCAAGTTTTTGGATCATAGGATCATACAATCATTGAATTTAGAGTTGGATGACATCTCAGAAATTGACTACTCCAACCACATCAGTTTATGGATGAAGTAATTATGTCCCAGAAAGATGAATTAATTTACTTGAGGAAGTAACTTAGGAAATATTAGAGCCAGAATTTGAATCTAGTCTTCCAATGCAAAACTCAGGTATTCTGACTTCAGTACTCTTTCTATACACCCTACTAGCACATATATATATATATATATATATATATATATATATATATTGAATTCCTACAATTATTTGTGCAAGCCAAAACATGATCATGCTGATATAGTACAGGCCTTAGGGCTACTATCCCAATCCATGCTTACAATACTAAGTCTGGTACCTGGCACAGTTATTACATATCCCTTCAGGGCTCTAGAGGTAGCCCTGGGGAGTTTGGTAGTTTTCTTTTCAACCATCAGTTGAAACTAGACCCCATCTGGTATGTTTCTCCAATATCAATCTCCAGTTAATATTTGCCCAATGTTGTTTAGTTAGCTAATATCTCCCAGTTACCATGAAGTAGATTTTATAAGGAGAGAAGGGGAAACACTTCAGTGCTCAGAACCATTTTATCTTCAAAGGTTATTGAGGAAGTTAAATGAGAATAACACTAGTGGTGGTGGTGGTAAAGGGTGATTGATTCTGTTCTGATGGTTTTAAGAAGGGAAAGAAAAGGTAGGTTAAAATAATTGATATACTAATATGAAAAACATCAATAAGAGGACATAACTTACTACTTCTCATAACTGGGGTATGTGAGAAGAATACTCAAACAGGAAGGATGGGGTAGAGGGAGTGGGCATTAAATGAAGCTCACCCTTACCTGAAATTGATAAAGGACACATGTACACATCCTGTTATAGAAATATAAGGAAACAACAGGGAAAGAAAATACCAGTGAGGGAAGGGTCAAAAGCAAAACAACTTTCTGATCCTAAAGGTGGAATTAAAAGGGAAGGGATAAAACAATTATCTAAGGGGATGCTTAGAGTACCTTTTAGATAATTAGGGAGTGGTAGAACAAATTATGATGAATGACTTTAGAATGAATATCAAGATCTGGGTCTGGAGTCAGGAAAATTTGAGTTCAAATCCAACCTCAAACATTAGCTATGTGACCCTGGATAAGTCAGCTAACCTTTGTTTGACTCAGTTTCCTCAATTTTAAAATACAAAAAAATGGTCAGGGTGGGGGGATGATAGGATCTGCCTTTCAGGGTTGTTATGAGGGTTGAATTAGATAATTGTAAATCACTTAGCATAGTGCCTGGCACACATAGCAAGTGCTATATAAAAGTTATTATCATCATCATTATTAATTAAGCATTATTAAGTAACAGAGTGAAGTGAATAATTTATACAAGGATAACAACATTATAAAGAAAAACAATTAAAAAAAACTTAAGAACTCTGATCAAAGTAATGACCAATTATGTTTCTAAAAGCCCTATGATGAATCATGGAAAGGAGAGAGAGATAGAAATAAGCATTTATTAAGTGCTTACTGTATACAAGGCACTGTGCTAAGCACTCTATAAATATGATCTCATTTTCCTCACAACAGTCCCATGAAGTAGGTGACTATTGTGATCCCCATTTTATAGTTGAGAAAACTGAGGAAGGATTTGAATTTGTCTGGCTGGTCCCAGGTTCAGTATTCTATCACTACATTGCTTAATTTCCACCCAGCAAACTACCTCCCTCTTGACAGAGAGAGCATGATCACAAGGTCCAGAGACATATATTTTTGGACATAACCATTGTGTGGATTCATTTTATTTGACTATCCTTATATGGTACATGCTTACCCTGCTCCTTCTCCCCTTCTTTCTCTATTAATTAGGAGGGGAAGAAGATGGCGAGTGGGGGGAAGAGGAAGTAATAGCGATTAAAAAAATAACAGAACCTCCATAATATTTTTTAAATAAATGGAAAATAAGCCCACCACCTCCCTCAAACAAACACACAAACAGAATGTAAGTTCTTTGAGGGTAATCAATTTCATTCTTGTCTTTCCACCCTCAGTACCTAACATGATGTCTGGTACATAGTAAATACCTCAATAAATGCTTGTCGAATGTGTGAATCAGACTTAAAGGTTATTAGGGGCAGAGTATTCTGTGAGGCTAATTGAATATTCATTGTTCAATCTTTGTTTCAAAAGGTTGATCAAGATCATCTCTTCCCAACCCAGAATAACCCAGTGATGCCTAAACTCATTCTGAAATTACAGCAGGGAGATTTCTCCCTCTCTAATTATCAGACATCGAAGCTGTAACACCCTGTGGACTACAAAATATCTAAACATTTACTAAATACAACGTGCATCCCTGGTCACATGTATCCCTAACCTGGTGTTTTCCCATATACTCATTCTGTGGCTTTATTTGTATAATAATGTTTGTCCTCGTGGGACAGTATGTTTGGGCTTATGGAAGGGAAGTTCTATTGTTAATTTTCATATCATGTTAGTTAATTAAATGTCTTCAAGTAAGAGTTGTTGTTCAGTCATGTCCAACTCTTCATGATTCTATTGGGGTTTTCTTGGCAAAGGCATTAGAGTGGTTTGCCATTTCCTTTTCCAGATCATTTTACAATTGACGAAACTGAGGCAAACAAGGTTAAATGCTTTGTCACACAATTCGTAAGTGTCTGAGGCCAGATTTGAACTCAAGTACTCTTGACTGCAGGCTGGCACTCTATTCACTATGCCACCTAGCTTTCCTGCCTTTATTTTAAATTAGGTCCTCTGGCTAATTATTAAAGGCAAAAATACCAATGGAGGCTTGTGAGTGATAAATTCAAGTGGATATGAGCCAGTGAAATACCTTGAAGCTGGGGTAGTCTTTTCTAGAGAATTTTCCTTATGAGTTGGGCATAGGATGTTCTCAGGCATACCAGATGTTTTAGGAAGATTAAATAGTTGGGCAGGAATCTGATTATATAAATATACACATACATATATATTAATTGTGTATTTCTATACTGACAATAAACATAAACACATGTATGCACACACATATGTATGGGCATATTCAGGTATATGTTTGTATATATATATATATATATATGTACACATTATATATGCATTTGCAGTGAGATTTGACCAAAAATAACCTTAATGTAAAAATTATCATGATACTAAGTATATGGGTTAGGATTACACTTAACCTTTCAAAATAATTATGACTAGTGTGACTTTGCTTGCAGAGTCAGTAAAATGAAGATAATGAAGAACACAGGCACAAATGATAAAATCATTACCAAGCTAAGCCATTATTTCATGTCGGTACATTCGCATGCTTCCAAGCTCTTCTTAAATTAGAGAAATGAATGAACTCTCTTTTTGTTGTTTTTGAGGTGTAAAATTAAATCAGAAATTTATCTCTATTCCTTAGTATCCTCATCTGTAAAGTAAGGAAATTTGAATAGTTCATGGGATCATGATGTAGAAATGGAAGGAACATTATTTTATGATGGAAAAATTGAAACTCAGGGAGGTTTAGAGACTTGCCCAATGTCATACAGATAACAGATGTCATTGATGGAATTTGAACCCTGATCTTCTGCCTCCAAAGCTAGTAGACTTTTCATTATACTGTGGTGCCTTTTAGGCTCAGTGGATAGAGTGCTGGGCCAGAAGTCAGAAAGACTTATCTTCCTGAATCCAAATCTGGCTTCAGATACTAGCTGTGTGACTCTTGGCACATCACTTAACCCTCTTTGTCTCAGTGTCCTCATCTGTAAAAATGAGCTGGAGAAGGAAATGACAAACCACTCTAGTATCTTTGCCAAGAAAACCCAAATGGGGTCATGAAGAGTTTAATATGATAACAACAAAATGGTGCCTCCCATAATAAATTCTGAAGTCCTGTCTAGTTATGATGCCTTATAAATCTATGATGCTCAGATTTTAATAATTAAAATCAATTTGTAATCTTTTTATTAGCGAATAGCTCAGTAAAAGTGTTTCAAAAAATAGACTCTTCTTTTCCTCCTAAAATTAGACCCTCAATGGTCTCATTTCTCCCTCAATCATTCTCCCAACCCTCACTGAGCTGAATAGATTGTAGTCTTTTTTTTCTGGAATAGTTTTTTTTAACATTTTTTTTCAATGAAGCAAATAATAACAACAACAAAATTTCAGTTCCTACTTGGAGAGGAAAACAACAAGACCTAGGTTAGGTCTTGACCTTTGCAAAGTTGCTTGCTCTTCCATGTTGAAGTGCCATTCTCAAACTATAATGCTTTAGATTAGAATGACTGGGTGGTTTTCTCTTGAATTCTCAGCACTATCCTCTTCTTTCTTTGCATGTTTTCCAGTGAGATAACAATGAAAAGCTTGAATGCCAATAGCAATAATTTAGAGTGATATCACTGTATTTTGTAATAATAGACTGCCCCCTCTAAGTTCACATTTTCATTTCCTTACACCTCAGTCCCTCATCTTTTCCATCCCTCCTTTCATCATCACCCAATTCTACTTTTAGTGCAGGCCAAGTTTTCAGTCAGCTGTTCTTGCTTTGAAGCTTTGACCTCTTAGAAATACTTGGAAATGTTCTTCTTTACTGCAGGTGCATTATCTCCTGGTTGTGTGCTTAGCAACAAATGTTCTTACTGAGTTTTTGGACATCTTGAATAACATAAGCAGTTCTTGTGGGGCACTGTCCTATGCTGGCCCTGATGTCGGCTGGTCCCCTGGCAGTTTAGGTTTGATATTGAAAAGAAATGAGACACATATAGAGGAGATTTACTTGACCACAACAGGATAGGCACTAAAGACATCTTGAGTTGATTCATCTGACTGAAGTTATTTTGCCTGAATTGTACATCAGGGTCTGCTGAGCATCAGAGAGATTGCCTGGAGCTCTTCTGATAGCTTCTTTGTTCTCAGACAGCCAAGAAATGATGTCAGCAGACTGAGCCTTTATTCCTCTGAGCCAATCAGTTCTTGAAAATTGCCTCAATACTATTTAAGAAAAGACTTCTATGGAATTAGGGATTAGAATTTTGCTCCTACTATAGAAACAGAAACCAATCCTGAGGACAAAAGGACTTTTCCTTCACATCCTAGATGCTATAACTTTCTTAATAAATCCTAAACTGCCATTAGTTTTTTTTATATATCATATTATCTCCTTACAGTCCACTTAAGCCCCTAGGTCTTTTTCAGAAGAATTACTACTTTTCTAGACCGTTATATCTAATTTTTATTGATTTATATACCAAGCTATAAAATATTACACTTGCATTAATTAAATTTCTTATCTAATGTAATAATATTTAATTTGCTAATAATCATTTAAGAATAATATTTATTTTCATGTTAAATTTCTTTTCTTTATAAAAATCTTTTACATTTAATTTATGGAATAAAATAAGAATTTCCATAAGATAATGTGATAAAAAAAATCATTGCACAGGAAAATACAAACCTATTATGCACAACTTACTATTCCTTTTAAATATTTAATAACGTTATTTGGAAATTTTATTTCTTTCCCTTCCTAACCTAGAGATGGCTACCATTATTCATATTGTAAAATTTATTTCAGTGTTATAGCTAATTGAGATCTTTGGAATCCTGACTATGTCATCAAGAGAGTTATCAATCATACATTTACAAATTTGATAAGCTTTCAACCTATACCTTTATACAAATCATTTATAAAAAATTGTACCTGGTAAAGACCATTCACAAATACCTGGAGATCTCCTCTGGAGATTTCTCTTTAAGTTGGAATAAAATCATTAATGTCATATTTTGAGTTGAGTAGTTCAACTAACTCCAAATTCATCCAATTATGTCACCATCATTTCCATGTCATTTTTTGTACAAGAATGATATAAGAGATTTTGTCAGATGTTTTGCTAAAATCTAGATACACTTTCTGCCACATTTTCCTCATGTAGAATGTAAGCTCCTAGAAGGAAAAACACTGTCTCATTTTGATAATTGTATCCCTGGCACTTAACATGGTGACTGGTATAGAATAGATAGATAATGAATGCATATCGATTGCTCTATCTGGGAAAAAGGAAAACAAAATGAATCTGGTTTGATTTGCTCTTAATGAAGCCATACTGACTCTCTGTGGCCATCTCTTCATTTATTTTTAGACTTTCACTGAGTGACTTTAATAATATGTCACAGAATTTTGTCAGTTTATCTCACTGGCTTATAGCTTATAGAACCTATTCTCTTCCTTTCTTGAAAATCAAGACAATATTTGATCTACTTCAATCCAGCAGAACTCTTCTCATTTTCACTATCTTTCAAATCTCAGCAACAATGACCTGGCAACCATATGTCAGTTTTTTTCAGTGCTGCAGGATAAGTTTATCTGAGTCAAGTGACCTGAATTCATCAGGGTCATTTGGGTGTCTTCCTATTGTCTCCCAACCTGTTTGAGACATTAAGTTTTTTTTTTTCTTTTTGGAGGGCAATTGGGGTTAAGTGACTTGCAAAAGTCACATGGCTAGTAAGTGTGTCAAGTGTCTGAGGCTAGATTTGAACTCAAGTCCTCCTGATTCCAGGGCTGGTGCTCTACTCACTACACCATGTAGCCACCCCTATTAACTTCTTAATAATCATTTTTTTCTATGCCTTCCAGTCTGAAGATCACACAGACAGGACCACATCACCTATGAGCAGCAGTGATGCTTGAGCAGACACCTTCTTGACAGAAAAGAAAAAGAAAGAAGAACAAAGGTTGATTAACTAGGCCTTTTTTGCTCTATCTATTCCTAGTATCCTAATAATTATTTAATGGTTTTCTATTCTCCCTTCCCTCAGCCTCTCCCTGCCACGTTTTTCAGCCTTACCATTACTAGCCACAGACTCTTGCTTTCATCTGTACATATCTATTCTGAAATCTACATTATTTTATTAGTTTCCTGGGCAAATATATGCATCTTTATAGAGTTCCATATTCTAATGGCTTTCAATGTAGTAATAGCAACATTTTAGGAACTGGAATGTACTCCATTTCCTGCCTTTTATCAACAAAATTATTTCTCTCTTTGCTTCAGTCTTATCCTCAAAAGTTTCCCTTCCTTCCCAGGTTGACTTTTACTACAGAATTTTAAACCAAAAGGTCTTACCTGTGCTTTTTCTGAGCTTTTTGCAAACTTTTCTCTCAAAATCTAAGGTACAAGTCAGGCTTTTCCCATTTTTCCTTTCCTTCTCACACAAACCCTATGAGGGAGTGGTCACTTCCCCAACATGATCCCCATAATTTCCAGTTTAGGAATCTTGTACTGTTGGTAAGAATCAGGAACAGAAAAAAAAAACCTGTTCTTTGTTACTCTTTTTAGAGATGGAATTATCACTAAGGGCAGTCAAGGAAGTAGTACTTGCTTTCCTTTTGGCAGATATCTGGATAACTGTAGTCTCTCCACAGAATCATATATTGTCTCAATGCCCAGCTCATGACCTCTTCTCCACTAATTCTTCTTTCTATCTAGGTGGTCTATAGTATATTCTGATGAGATTATCTTTTTTATTTCTGCCTACGATTAATTCTACTCAAATGCTCTTTGGCAGGTGAAGATACCTCGTTGGTGCATTTCTCATGGTAGAAATTGCTAGTAGTCTTTATATCTGGAAAAGAGAAGGGAAGGTGCAAGGAGACAGTATAAAGGACCCAGCATTGAAATGTAAGCAATATTATGGGAAAAAGGGAAATGCTGGTATGTGATTGCACAGACAGGATCACATCACCTATGGACAGCAGTGATGCTTGAGTAGATACCTTGTTCATCACTGAAATGGTAGCTAGCATTGGAAACAATCACTGGTATTGGACTGATTGACCCACTATTGTGGCAATGGTAGGCAAGGACTTGTCAAAGATATTGAAGTAGGACCAAAAAAAAAGTTGTTACTCATGCTGGAAAATTTGATTAGACTTGCTAGCATTTGTTTCTCTAAGAAGTCTTGGCTTTTTACTAAGAGTAAGTTTTAAGTAAGCTTCTAGAGTGAAAGCAGGGAATGATTTCATTGTCTCGTATTCTCAGGAAAAAAACAATTACCTCCTCCTCCTCTTCCTTCTGTTACTGCTTCTACTACTACTACTATTACCCCTACTACTAGTATTACTACTAGTACTACTACAAGTACTCTACTACTATTACTACTACTACTAGCACTTATATAGAGCTTACTATATGCCAGACACTGTCATAAGTGCTTTAAAGATATTACCTCATTTAATCTTCAAAACAACCCTGGGACATAGGTACTATTACTATTCTTATTTTACAGTTGAGGAAAGTGAGGTAACAGAGGTTGTGACTTGTCCAAGAACACACAGCTAGTAAGTACCTAAGGACAAATTTGAACTCAGGTCATCTGGACTCCAGGACCAAGACTCTACTGCATCAGCTAGCTACTATCAATGAAGCATCCAGTGGAAAGTTTGTATTATCTACATGTATGTATAGGTATAGGTATTTATATGATGTATATGTATATGTACATGTGCAGGTATAGGTATGTGTGTATATATGTACATGTATGTGTATATGTGCCCATAGATTTTATACCTCTATGCATGTATGAGTATGTATGTGTATGCATGTATGTATATGTGTGTGTGTTCCCTAGTAGTAAGGAGTCAGTATTCTTGTAAGGGCTGAGGCTCTAATGAAAAGGTCTTATAAAGACAATTGCAGATATGGTTATGATATAGCATTTAATCTACAACTCCATCCCACTCATTAGTCATTCAATCAATATGAATTTACTATATGTCAGGGACTATATCTATCAAGTGTTATAAATATAGAACTGGAAGGAACCTCAGAGGCCAATTCTCTCCTTTTACAGATGAAGGAGCTGAGATCCACTGAGCTTGTATCACTTATCCAAGGTGCCACATAGGATATATAAGAGGTGATATCTAAACCTGGGATCTCTGGGTACTGAGTCAGTCACTTCTCTGTAGTCCAAAATGTGTGAAGAATTTGGGTTACAAATACAAAAGAAGACGTTCATGGTCTCTTTTAAGGGTCTTTGTGTAACGGTGAGGGATCAGTTGAAGAAAATGGGGTGGGCGGGTTTGTTTGTCCTGGAAAAGAGAAGATTTTGAAGGGTCATGATAGACATCTTTGAAATGTCTGAAAAAGTAAGAGAGAGTAGGTTTGCTCTGGCTGAATTCTGCTAAAGTTGGAAAAATGGTAGATTTTGGCAATATAGTGGGAATATATCCAAATCATTCATGTGCACATTACAAAACATCAGGATTTCATTACAAGCTGTATTTGTACAAGACCAATACAACCAGATGAAAAGTGAAAAGAATCATGCCTTATCTACATTGTAGTTTCCAGACCTCAAGGATATTTGGAAATATGAGAAATCTGAAGCAGATGGCAAGAGAGCAGATGTTGAATGGTGAGAAAAGTTAGACAAGTAAATCTGGGCATTATTTAGCTAAAGAAATTAGTTAAAGGTGACTAGGTGATGGTCCTGTATCAAAACCTTCCAGACCTGTACTTAATAAATACTTCATGAGGATTATGTCAATGAAGGAATATGATAAGAAAACAGGCTTGAGGGAAAGGCACTAAGGAATCCTTATTTACAATGACAGATGAAATGGTCTAAGATACAGGTAGTGGAAAAATGATGAAAAGGAAAATGTTTTTGTAGAACCATTTAGAGAATGCTAGCAAGAGTATTTAAAATAATACTATCCTTAAGCCCAGGTTCTCATTTACAGTCTAAGTGACAATTGATATTGAAAAAATAGGAAGATTATTTCTTGCCCAGACATTAAGTCTTCATACCTATAAGATTGGAAGATTTTCCCTAACTAGGCTAGCTAGCTCAGGAGAAAATTTAACATGAAAAAACCATATGTGGGTTTGACTTTAGGAAAGTAGTTCTGAAGTAGCATTATATGTTCATTTAATATATAAATCTGTTCGACCATTTGGCTATGCTTGGTTTAACTGTACATTAAGAGTAAAATTTGGATAGCAGCTGGAAAAGAGGTATGGTCCTGATAGGGGCAAATACTATGAGTAATAAGCCAGGCTGTAAAATTGCAAATGTTAAGTTTTCCCATTCTTGCCTCTCTCTCCTTCCTCCCCCCAAATCACTTATATGCAGACTCAGGGAAAATATTGAGGAGTTGAAGTGACTTAGAATTTGGCTGTCAAGAAAATCTGCTCCATCAAAAAATGGAGGGGGGGGGGCGGCTTTTAAGTAGAATCATAGAATCCATTACCATGTGATTTTCCTCCATCTGTTTTTGCCTCACAGTAGAGAAAATGCAAGATAATCAGAGGCTGCTAATATGAACCCATAAAAGTAACATCATCTATCCTTAGATTAAACAGGAAATAGCCAGGGAGTTCCCTCCCTAGAGATAGGGTGAAAAGCTATAAAGGCATCTTTCTACTGGATCTTTGAATTCAAAATGCCAGGAAATCCCGAGGCACAAGATTTGGAGATAGAGCTAGACCTCTGTATGTGCCCCAAATTGACTTTATTCTTATTTTTTTATGCTAGTTTAGCAATCATTATTTTTTTGTTTGTTTTCCTGGAGACAATTGGATTAAACAACCTGCCAAGGGTCACACAGCTAATAAGTGTCTGGTCCTTCTCACTTCAGGGCCAGACAGTTCTCTATCCTCTGTATCACTTATCTGGCCCTTAGTAATCATTTTAAAACAGCAAAAATGTGAGTCTGGACTGACATTCTTAATGAAACTATGTTGGCTCTTGGTGGTCACCAGTTTTTTCAGATGTTCACCAACTTTCTCTTTGATATAATATTTTAGAATTTTGCCAGGAATTGGAGCCTATCTTATTGGCCTATAGCTTCCAAGCTCTACTCCTAAGAATTATTTTGTCTATATCTTTCTTGTATATAATTCTTAGCATGTTTCCTCCTCCATCAGACTAAGCTTGCTGAGAACAGGGACTGTGTCTTTTCCCTTTCTGTTGTATCCACAGACTTTAATAAAGTACCTAGCACATAGCAGGTGCTTTATGAATGAAATCTGGCTTCAAATATGTGATGTAGATTTATACTATATGGGCCAGATTCATGGTGATTCTGCACTTACAAGAGTAATAGTGAAATGATTCCTGTTTATGTTCCCAGCTGGGGAACAAAACTCTCTAACAATTGGCTGGAGGGTGGGGGTGGAGCTCCCAACTCTTTGCTAGGGAGTGGTATCTCTTGGGAGGTTCCCATTATGCCCTTTGCCACAAATAAAGGGGCACCCAACAAAATATAAGAATGAGGTAGATCACAGGTATTCAGGAGAAATAAGACAAAATCTGGAAAATATATTCCTTAAGAGAATTAAAATGTAAAATAAACGCAAACAGAAGAAAGGATGTGACAAGGTAGGACTGATCTATCTCTGAGGGTTTGTTTCTTTCCATGCTGTTACATCTGGGTGAGGATGTTTCTGATAAAACACTCAGAGTCACACGTGACTCTAAGCTGATCCCTTCAGAAGGAGGGTATCTCTCATGGTTGTATAGAAGAGAACTGCAAATGTGGCCAACACCAGATGATGCCCCCATTTTGTGCCACTGCCTGCTGCCATAGGATGCCACCTATCCCTTCTTTCCTCTTCTAGAGTCCCCCACAACTCACTGTCGTTAATGCATGAAAATTCTTTTTTTTTTTTTGCCTTTTGGAGAGCAATTGGGGTTAAGTAACTTGCCCAAGGTTACACGGCTAGTTTTGTGTGTGTGTGTGGGGGGGGGGGTATTAAGTGTCTGAGGTGGGAACCAAACTCAGGTCCTCCTGACTCTGGGGCCGGTGCTTTACTCACTGCATCACCTAGCTGCCCCTAATGCATGAAAATTCTTGACCCCTGTTTGAGGGCTGATTTCTTTAGTCTCCTCTCATTACAAACTGGGAAGAAATATAAATCCCAGAAGATTTTGTGGCAAACCAACTCTTTGCCAAGGATGATTACATAAATATTTATTGATTTCCTTCTTCTATTGAAAATCAGGATATTTGTCCTTGGCTTTAAAAAGGAGAATGTAGTTGAGCCGATTCCAAAGTAAATAAAAAAAACTATGTTAAATCAGTAATTGATAACAGTCCAGTATCAGTGAGAAAGGTACTGAATTCTTTCTGTGTGCTTTATTTATATCTTCCCTTTCAAGTGTCAATCAGTCAACAAGGCACCATCTATATTTTAAGACTCTAATGAGCTGTTAGTCAGTCTTTGTGCCTAACAGTTTAAATGAGCTATATTTTCATGAAAGATAACAATAAAGCAGAAAATCCTGCTTATCTTTGATTCACTTAGCAGTGTGTATAGTAGCCTTAAAGTAATGGTCCATCTGATCTTGCTCATATGGTAGGCATAGGTCCCAAAAGGAAATGAAACTGCTTTTGAAGAGGTATTCTAAAGACTGAAACATAAAAAGACACGGGAACATCAAAGTCATCTTTATAGTTGTGGTTTTAACATTGTGTCAAGGCTGATCCCAAACTAGATTTGAGAGAAGAGAGATGAAAAAAAAAATCATCTTTTCTGTAATTGCCTTTAGGAGTCTATATCTCTACAACAACCTCAGCATCCTTTGCAAGATTAAAAAGAAAGCTGTGAAGTTGGTAATTCAACCATCATTAAGATACTGAGAATGTTCAGTTATAGTATTGACTCAACCTGCTATTCAATTAGGCAGTGGTAGGAAATTATTGACAAGTGTGACAATGGAAATGCGGGACCATGCAAACCCTACTGGACTTGCTCTTTAAAAAAAGGAAAAGATAAAAAGAGGAAAAGATAAGCAAGTTCATAAATCCAGAGTTAGCATATGCATTTAATTAATTATAAAATGTATTAGTTAAAATCTTTTGTGATGTTTTTCACAGAAAGCAGTTTCTCATCTGTTCCCAAATAATAATATTAATAATATGGTTATATACAATGATGTTTATAGCTATATAAAAAGATTCAGGTTACAAACTAAGATGGATGAGAGACATAGATTACTGATAGTAGATAGATAGAAAATTAGAAATGTGACATAGATGATGTAGACAGATTCAGACAGACACAGATAGATAGATAGATGATAGATGATAGATAGAGAGATAGATAGATAGATAGATGATAGATAGAGAGATAGATAGATAGATGATAGATAGATAGATAGATTAGATGATAGATAGATAGATGATAGATAGATAGATAGATGATAGAGAGATAGATAGATAGATGATAGATAGATAGAGATAGATAGATGGATAGATAGATGATAGATAGAGATAGAGAGATAGATAGAAAGATAGATAGAGAGATAGAGAGAGATTAGATAGATAGATAGATAGATGATAGATAGATAGAGATAGAAAGAGATTAGATAAGTAGATAGATAGATAGATAGATAGATAGATAGATAGATAGATAAGTGGGTGGATGGATGGATGGATAGACAGAGACAGACAGACAGACAGACAGTGTGTATTCTTAATGTACAGTATCATTCCTGAGGTTTGAAATATTTTTGTTTGGGAAGGACCACAATGTAAACAAGGGTAGCTAGGTGATGCTGTGGATAGAGTTCCAGGTTTGGAATTAGAAAGGCAGCTTCCTGAGTTTAAATCTGGCCTCAGACACTTACTGTGTGACCCTGACACTTAGCCCTGTTTGCCTCAATTTCCTCATTTGTAAAATGACCTGAAGAGTGAAACGGCAGACCGCTCCACTGTCTTTGCCAAGAAAACCCCACGTGAACTCATGGTCAGACACAGCTAAAATGATGGAAATATAGCAGAAAAGTATATTAATGAAATAATCAGTGAGCAGCTTAAGGGCTCGATTTTCACAACAAACTCCAAGGCATTCGTATTCTTCGGGAAAGTTTTAGGGAGTTCCATTTGAAAATTATACCCTCCAAGGATTATTGAATTGTTCCTACTTAGATAAGGATAATATTATCATTATTAATCAATATTTTGCTAACTTCTAAAAGGAATGTAAGCTCCCTGACTTCCCCCTTAACTGTTTCACTTTGCACCCCTAGTTCCCAACACAGCGCTCATAGTAGGTGCTTAATAAATGCTTATGGATTGTAGCTGTTTAAAATAAGAACAGAAGTAAGAGATTGTATTAATGTAATTCACTGTCTTCCCAATCCTCAACAGTAGGGTTGTTGAGTATGGGGAAATACATGTTCATTCAAAGGAGAGGTGAATTCTTTCTGACGGAGCCTGTGTATTAGGTATGCACCAGCATCTGTGTAGGGATAGGGACTGATTTAGTCAATCAATCACCCCACTTCAAATAATTACTTTAACCAGGTGAGAACACCTTTATTGAATCATTTAATCCACCAAGCACATTAGACTAAGTACAAAATGTCCTTGACCAATTTAGAAGGAGAAAGAGCCATTTTGATAGAATGGAATGACATTGGAAGTCCACTGGCCTTGGCTGATGATGCCTTGTTGGTATTCGGTAAAATGGTAAGCTAGTATAGAACCAAACATTATTCCAGTATCTGGCCAGTGTGTAGTAGAAGCAATCACAGCCAAGCCCCTTGAAAGAAATTACTTTGGGGTTCTGGAGGTCTGGATGTGGGAAGTACTCTTTTATTTCCTCCTCAATACCCTTGATCAGAGAATAAGTTTGTGAACAATGGAAGGCTGAAAAATCTGGAAATTTCAACAGTATCTTACCAGAGTCCCCTAGGACAGCAACAGTTGGTAGTAGTGCCTACATCAGGACCAAGGAAGGACAAAATAAACCAACTTAGCAGAAAGCTACAGCGTATCTATAGGAGTCATCATAAGAGTTCCATGAAAAAGAGAAAAATATATCTAAGAACTCTGAAATACTTTTTTCTTAAAAACCACATGAAGCTTGAACCCACTTTCCCCTAGATTCTTGTACATACTTGCAAGAAAATGTCCCTTAGTTTGGGGGATGTTTACATTGAATGTTCTTACTATTATTAACCTCAATAAATATATACTCCTAAAAGCTAACTAAATCTGGCTGGCTAATTGATCTGAACTAATAATCATGGGAGGAATGTATTGGTGAGGACTTTTGAGCTATATGGTGTGCTAGGGCCAGCTTGAATGAACTCTTCAGAGACAACTGTTGAATTTTTTTTTTCTTTTAACCTTTTTACCAATTTATTTATTTATTTTTAGTTTTCACCATTCATTTCCACAAGATTTTGAGTTACACATTTTCTCCCCCTCTTACTCTTATCCCCCACCCCAAGATAGCAAGCCTATTGAATACCCCTTCCCCCAATCTGTTCTCTCTTATATCCTCCTCCATCCCTCCCTAACTTTCTAGTAGGGCAAGATGGATTTCTATGCTTCACTGCCTGTATATCTTATTTCCCAATTGAATGTAAAAAAGAAAACAACAACAACAACAATTTTTTTAACATTTGTTTTTAAAACTTTGAGTTCCAGATTCTTTCCCTTCTTCCCTCCTCACCCACCCTTACTGGGAAGACAAGCAATTCAAGATAGGTTGTACATGTGTAGTTACCCAATACATTTCCATAGTAGTTATATTGTGAAAGACCCACTATATTTTCCTCCATCCTATCCCACCCCCCATTTATTTTATTTTCTCCTTTGACCCTGTCCCTTTTCAAAAGTGTTTACTTCTAACTACCCTCTCCCCCAATCTGCCCTCCCTTCTATCCTCCCCCCTCTTATCCCCTTTCCCCCTACTTTCCTTTTTGTTAAGATACCCAGTTGAGTGTGTATGTGATTCTCTCCTTAAGCCAAATTCAGTGAGAGTAAGGTTGACCCTTTCCCTTTCACTTTCCTGCTCTTCCCCTCCATTGTGACAGTCTTCTCTTGCCTCTTTTATATGAGACAATTTACCCTATTCTATCTCACCCTTTCTCCTTCTCCCGATGTATTCCTCTGTCACCTCTTAATTTTATATTTTAGTTATCCCTTCCTATTCAACTGATCCTCTGCCCTCTGTCTATGTATACATATACACACATATACATACATACATACATATTTATACACACATACACCCTCCTATACATACATACATACACACACACACATATATATATTCCCTTCAACTATCCTCATACTGAGGAAAGTCTCATGAGTTACAATTATTGTCTTTCCATGTAGGAATGTAAATAGTTCAACATTAATAAGTTCCTTATGATTTCAATAAGTTCCTTATGATTTCCTGTTGAATTTTCAGTGTGAACATTGGCAAATACTGCAAATTAGAGCTTGGCTTATTGTTTTTATTTGTTGTTTAGACTTAAGAAAGAGATGGATAAAATGATAATAATACAAATTAAAATTAAAAGTGAATCAGATGTACTTTTTCCTGAAAGCCAGACATTAAATATTTACCAGCACACTTCTGGCTATAAATAGTAGAAAAATATTCCTTCTCTAGTCCCAAGGGTTGTCACTAGAACTCTCAGAAGAGAAAAAGTATCCTTGCTTCTGAAATCTGATCCCATAGCACTAGGATGTATTGAGAGAACGACCTCAAAACCTGTTCTATACCTGGATCAAATTTGGCTTAGTTTAGAATGCAGAAGATATTTTTATCTACCTAATTATCAGGAGGTATGGAGGAACAGGCTATATATGGATAATTGATAAATATATAGAATATACATATATACATATACATACACACATACACACACACACACACACACACATATATATATATATATATATATACACACATACATACACACCTATGTGTGTGTTTATAGAATGATAAAGAATCTATTGACCAGAAATTCTGGGATAAAGAGAAAACTACTTCTACCCCATGACCCACCCACCCTTATTGGTCAGAATCTCTGACTACAATGAAAATTAAAGGTGGGATGCAAAGAAAATTCAGAGGAAAGTCTCCCCTTATTCCTGATGGCCCATTTCTAGGGTAATATCTATTTCTACATTGTTTCTTCTTTCTTTGGGACTAGATAAAAAAAAAATCTGTAGTATAGTGGAAAGTACTTTTCTCTAAGTTAGGAAGCCCCGTGTTTGAGCCCCTCTTCTGACACATGTGTCACTGTGTGATCTTGAGCAAGGTGCTTCTCAGTGTCTCCAAGATGATCGGTTGTAGAACAATGTTAGATTTTCATTGATAGAGTTTTCCCACATAGTTTCCTGGCCAGAGAAGCCATAGATTCATAGCAATAAAATAAAGATAAATTAAAATTTTTTTAAGTTCATAGAATGTCCAAGAAAATATTTAACTTATAAGTTGTACAATTTTATTGGTAGAGAGTTTTCTCACTCAGAAAAATTACAGGTAAGCTCCACAGATAAGGAAGATAAGAAGCTACTGAGGATATATATTCATAGACTTTCCTCTCTTCCTATTGGCCTGGGTAAAATGTTCTCTTTTTTCCTCTTCCCTGAGAACCTGACTGGTGGCTGTATCTCCTAACTTTCTCTCTCTCCTCTTGGGAGACATTGGGTCTCATCCATCTTGTGTATCTCATCTTGCCTGGCTTCTGCCAAAGGGCTGAGGTCTCTTCCTTTTCATTATATCTAGAACCTCATCATCCTGAAAGGTGGAGTTGACTTAAAAATTCACACAGTAGCACCAGCACCCCATGGGGCTCCTTCCTTTCTCTCATTGGAGAGGGTGGTGGACATCTGGGAGCTACTCCCTGATCCTCCATTTAAGGAGAGCACCCAGGGCATTCACATCAGCATTTCCCAATCAGCTGCTCTCCTGGGCTTTATAAACCCCAGAATCTCATCATCCTTTAAAATAAACTGAACTCTATAACTTACACCTCTTCAGATCATTTCCCACCTGGCTGCAGGATTTTGTAAGGCACCCCTTCCCAGATCAAGCACCCGCTTGCATCTTTTCAGATTTTTTTAGATTAAATTTAAGATTGATTCTTTTTAGATTAGATTGTAAACTCCTTGATGGCAGGGACTGTTTTATGCCTTTCTTTGTACCCCCAGCACTTAGCCCAGCACCTGAAACATTATAGGCCCTTAATATATGGTTATTGATCCTGACTTGAAGCCTTAGATATCTATGACATCATTTTCCGGCAAATTTTAAAGCCCTTGCATTCTTCAAACTATTATTCTTCTGGACTTTCTAAGATGCCGGTCTATTGATTTGCTCATTGGTCTGTCTGTCTCTTTCTCGGTCTCCCCTTCCCTTTTTCCCTCCACATTTTTTCTCTCTTCTTTTCTTCTCTATAATTTGGTATTTGGAGTTGTTAAGCTTTGAGAATTCTGCAAGTCAATATGTAAAAATTTTTGTATATTTATAATTGATCTCCATTGTCAAGGCAGATATACCTATGTGTCTGCATTTTTTGAGTGAGTGTTAAGGAGGTAGATTTTCAATTTAACAGATGCTATTTTTGCTATGATTTACATATTTGTTTCAGAAAACTTTTCAGAAATTCCATATGCATTGTCATTCTGTTTAATTCATAAACATCCTTTGTCTCTTAAAGAAATTTGCATGCTTTATTTACACACCTATAGGGCAACTGTAGTGGATCCTGAGGGTTTGGGGAGAAGTGAATTTGGGAGGGGATCAGAAGAATCTTCTCTTCTCAAACTCATCAATGCTGGTCACATCACTTCACTATTCAGACTTTATTCACTGAAACCCATGAAATTTAATGAAACAAAATAAATACCCATACATCACTGAATTCAGAATTTCCTCACAATTGTTATACACTGTTGGTTGTGTACACTTTTAAAATAGTAATAGCAAGTTGGATGTCTCCCGGCATTTTGCATCCTAGATGGTTGCCTACTTTCAGAATAATGTACTTCTGAGTCTGAAAACTACCTGTGTTGCAGTAATTATTATCCTCATTGTTGTTTGGGATTCAAACTATTCTATTGACCTTCTGGGAACCCATATAGTAGGACCACTGAATCAGATGTCTAGTCATAAAACACTTTCTCACTTTTCAAAATATTTTGGATGCAGCCACATAGTTGGATAAACCAAAAAAATATTTTTTAACAAGATACTTAAATCTGTGCTTCTTGAAGTCTCATTTAGTGTCTTTGACACTGGTCTTTGTGACATAGACCTTGATGACTCAGAATTGTTTTAAGAATCCAATGCAATACTCTAACTCAGAGAACAAATACCACAAGACATACCCAATAATTAACATGACGGAGAAAAAAATAGGGATTGTTCTCAACAGTTTGGGAAGGAAATGGAGAGTTAGTCACTGGTCATTTCAGAGGTCATGTCTCAGTTGGATTACTGATGCATTGAGCAAGCCTATTTTCCATTATACTGCCCCCTCTTTCCTATTACTGCCAAATTAATTATTTTCACTTAAAGTTCTATCATGTCCTTTCCTTGCTTAAAATCCTTCAGTGATTCCCTCTATATAGTGCAATGAAATAAGTCCAAGCTCCTGAGACTGGCATTCAATGCCCTTCACAATATGATCCAACTTACCTTTCCTGTCTTGTCTTAATGCTACTACCCTTAATTTAACACTATGCTTTATCCAAAATTGGACATTCAACATCATCTACATACTGCCTCTCTATATAACTCACCTTTTCTCACACTTTTCCCCATGAACAGAATGTCTGTCCTAAAATCCTTCTTATCTTCAAATGCAATCTCACTCAAGAATCCTTCCCTGATATCAAGACAGTGTCCCTACCCCTCCCCTTTCCAATTCCCATTGCAAAGTTTCCTTCTTTGGGACTTAAATGGCACTTTGTACCTCTTTTATACACTTACAATATTTCATTCTGTACTATATCTGTGTGTATGTGTGTGTCATAAACCCCTAGCAAACTATAGGCTCCTCAAGACTGAGATGGTATCTTACTTAATCTGTTTGCCTTCTTAGGTGTTTAGTGTTATGCTCACATAGGTTTAGGGCTGTAAAGGACATGCTCCATTTAGATGAGGAAACTTAGAGTCACATAATTAGTGTTACCAGTTCTTCCTAACTCTACACTCTATACCCAGCACGCTTTCCACTCACTGTGTAACCTAGTCACTTTGTACATAGTAGCTGCTAGCTATGTTTGCTGAAGTGAGCTGATGTTCTATGTATTTATAATCTACATTGAATTACACTTATTTACATGTATGTACTCATTCCCTTACTAAACTGTAAGACGTTTAAAGAAATGGACCACATCTCATTCATCTTTGTATTAACTTACTCTATTAGCACAGAACCAGGAATGAATAAAGAAATTAAATATATATATATACATACATACATACATATACATACATACATACATACATACATATATATACACACACACACACACACACACATATTTGCTAAGTACTTGCCAGGTGCCAGGCAGTATAGGAGGCACTGGAAAAGCAAATACAAAAGTGGGACAGTCCTAACCTGCAAGTTTCTTATTTTAACGGGGATAGACAAAACAAATAGGAAGAAAAAGGAAAAAAGACCTATATGTACAAAAATGATTATAGCAGTTCTTTATGATGGCAAAGGATTGGAAATTGTGGCGATGTCCATCAACTGGAGAATGGTTGGACAAGTTGTTTTATATGATTTTGATGGAATACTACTGTGCTTTAAGAAGTGATGAGCAAGATGCCTTAACACCTTAAAAAATAGACTAACTCAAATGGCAAAAGAGATCCAAAAAGCCAATGTGGAGAAGAGTGCCTTAAAAAGCAGAATTGGCCAGATGGAAAAGGAATTTCAAAAATTCACTGAAGAGAATAATTCCTTCAAAATTAGATTGGAGCAAATGAAAGCTAATGACTTTATGAGGAAAATAGATCCAGGAGAGATAATTTTAAAATTATTGGACTACATGAAAGCCATGATAAAAAAAAAAAGAGCCAAGACATCACTTTCAAGAAATTCTCAAGGAAAATTGCCCTGATGTTCTAGAAACAGAGGGCAAAATAGAAATCAAAAGAATTCACTGATCACCTCTTTAAAAAGATACCAAAAAGAAAATCCCTGGGAATATTATAGCCAAATCCCAGAGTTCCCAGGTCAAGGAGAAATATTACAAGCAGTCAGGAAAAAACAATTTAAGTGGTCAAGATGGCAGAATAGAAGCAGGACCAACCCACAGCTCAGGCTCCCATCTTTGCCAATCCATGTAAAAAGGGGACTCTAACAAAACTTTGGAGCTGCAGAACCCACAAAATGACACACAGAAGCTAACCTCCTACTGAGGAGAAACTGGCAGGAATTGGCCAGTGCAGCACTCTGGGAGCAGAGCCCAGCTCCAGGCACAGGTTTTAGCTCCAGGGGGAGCCTGACCAGCTGCAGGCCTGGAGGAACTCCAGATCAGCAGGAGTTGTGGCCATTTCCAGATTTATTAACACAAAGATGCAAAGGACAAAGTGAGAGGTCAGTGCAGTCTGGACTTTGGGACCTAGTAAGTGGGAGTGTGTGGCTTTTGCCCCTGGGGCAAGAAGCCACTGAGATGCCAGAACAGCCAGCCAGTGCCATGTGGCAGCTTCAACTCTTGGCCTGCAGAGTGTAGGGGGACCAAGCAACCAGTCTGAGGGGTATTTGCTCTTGCTTTAACACTCTGGGACCTGTATTGCAGTGTAGGGTGGAGGTTCTGGGGCATGTGTCCTGCTTGCAAATGTGGAGGCCTCAGAGAGGGCACCCATCTAATACATCTGGCAGTGGAGAAAACCCCAGCATTTGGGACAAAAGCTCCACTGTCTGGTGGCAGAGTCTTACTGTGGCAAAAAGCCCAGGGGTCAAGTGCCTGAGGAGCAACATGACCAGGCAAAGGAAACAAAGCAGACAGAAGATTCCAACATTCGACTCCTATATTGGAAGCAAAAAGGAGCAAAGCATAGAACAGGAGGAAGACAGTGAAGTCAGATCTCCTGCACCAAAAGCTTCAAAGGAAAATATGAGCTGGTTACAGGACATAGAGGACCTTAAGAAGCAGATAAGAGAAGTGGAGGAAAAATTGGGAAGAGAAATGAGAACGATGCAAAAAAATTACAAAATGAGAGTCAACACAGTTTGACTGAGGAAAATCACACCTTTAAAAATAGACTAACTCAAATATCCAAAGAGGCTCCAAAAGGCAATGAGGAAAAGAATGCCTTAAAAAGCTGAATTTGCCAGATGGAAAATGAATCTCAAAAGCTCAATGAAGAGAATCATTGCTTCAGAATTAGATTGGAGCAAATGGAAGCTAATGACTTTATGAGAAATCAACATGCTGTTAAACAGATCCAAACAAATGAAAGAATAGAAGGCAATGTGAAATATCTCATGGGAAAAACCACTAAACCTGAAAAATAGATCCAGGAGAGATAATTTAAAAATTATTGGACTAACTGAAAGCCAGTTAGTAAGATCAAAGTAAGAACCTAGAAATCATCCTCCAGGAAGTTCTCAAAGAAAACTGCCCTGATGTTTTAGGAACAGAGGGCAAAATAGAGGTTGAAAGAATGCACCAATCACCTCCTGAAAAAGATCCCAAAAAGAAAACTCCTAACAATATTATAGCCACATTCTGGAATTTCCAGATTAAGGAGAGAATATTACAAGCAGCCAGGAAGAAACAATTGAATATTGTGAAAACACAATCAGGATAACCCAGGGTCTGGCAGCTTCTACATTGAGAGATCGAAGGGCTTGGAATATGATGTTCCAGAGGTCAAAGGAGCTGGAATTAAAACCAAGAGTCACCTACCCAGCAAAGCTGAGTATCATGTTTCAGGGGAAAATATGGTCATTCAGTGGAATAGAGGACTTTCAAGAATTCTTGTTGAAAAAAACAGAGTTGAATAGAAAATTTGACATTCAGATACAAGAAGCAAGAGAAGCATAAAGTAAACAGGAAAAAGAAATCATAAGGAACTTATCAAAGTTGAACTATTAACATTCCTACATGGAAAAACTATAATTGTAACTGATGAAACTTTTCTCAGTAGTGGAAGGGAACAGATATATATATATATATATATATATATATATATATATATATATAGATAGATAGATAGATAGATAGATAGATAGATAGATAGATAGATAGATATAGATAGATAGATAGATAGATATGTTCATATATGTTTATATATGAGGGTATATGGTCAAATGAATATGTATGTGAATGTTTATATATATATATATATATATATATATGTTTACAGGCATACATAGATAGAGGGCACAGGACTAATTTAACAGGAAGGGATGACACTTAAAAGATGAAATTAAGAGGTGAGAGAGGAATATAATGAGAAGAGATGGGTAAACTTTCTCATATTGAAGAGGCAAGGGAAAATGGTTACAATGGAAGGGAAGAATAGGGAGGCAAAAAGGAATGGGTCAATCTTATTCCCATTGAATCTGGCTTGAGGAAGGAATGAAATACAAACTAAATAGGGTATCTCACCCTACAGGAGAGTATGGGGGAAGGGGATGGGAGGGGGGACAATGGAAGGGAGGGCAGGCTGGGGGAGAGGGAAGTTGGAAGCACCCACTTTTGAAAAGGGACGTGATCAAAGTAGAATAGAACAAGTGGGAGGTGGGATAGGAGGGAGGGAAATATTGTCAGTCTTTTACAATATATCAACTATGTTATTGTTTTCCATTAGCCACACATGTACAACCTATACTGAAGTGGTTATCTTCCCAGTAAGGGTGGGTGACAAGGAAAGAAGGAATCTAGAATTCAAAGTTTTAAAATAAAATGTTTATATATATATATAATACATGTAATTGGGGAAATAAGATATACAGGCAGTGGGGCATAGAGATCCACCATGCCCCACTAGAAAAGTTGAAATTGTGTATGGGAGAAAATATGGGAGAGAGCAGACTGGAGGAAGGGATATCCTGTGGGACTGCTATGTTGGGATGGTGGGTAGGGGAAAAATGGGGAGAAAATTTGTAACTCAAAATCTGGTGGAATTGAATGATGTAAATCATAAGTTAATAAAGCATTTGAAAATGAAAAAAAAATATAAGTATTGTGGAAACATAATTAGGATAACACAAGACCCAGCAGCTTCTAAATTAAGGGATGAAAGGACTTGGAATATGATTTTCCATAGGTCAAAGGAGCTAGGATTAAAACCAAGAATCACCTACCCAGCAAAATGAATATAATCCTTCAGGGAAAAATATGGATATTCAATGAAATAGAGGATTTTCAAGCATTCTTGATGAAAAGACCAGAGCTGAACAGAAAATTTGACTTTCAAACACAAGAAGCAAGAGAAACATGAGAAAGTAAACAGGAAAAAGAAATCACAATGAACTTATTAAAGATGAACTATTTACATTCCTACATGGAAAAATGATAACTCACGAAATTTTTCTCAGTATGAGGATAGTTGAAGGGAATATATATGTGTTTACAAACATCTATGTATGTATAGGAATGTGTATGAGTGTATATATGTGTGTGTATTTGTGTACATGTATGCATAGACAGAGGGCACAGGATAAGTTGAATATGAAGGGATGGTATCTAAAAAATAAAATTAAGAGGTGAAAGAGGAATATATTAGGAGAAAGAGAAAGGGAGAGAGAATAGGGTAAATTATCTCACATAAAAGAGGCAAAAGAAAACTGTTCAATGGAGGTAAAGAACAGAAAGGTGAAAGGGAATAAGTCAATCTTACTCTCTTTGGATTTGGCCTAAGGAGGAAATGACATACACATTCATTAGGGTATTTTACCCTACAGGAAAATAAGGGGGAAGGGAATAAGAGGGGAGAGGATAGAAGGGAGTGCAGTTTGGGGAGAGGGTAGTTAGAAGCAAACATTTTCAAAATGGGACAGGTTCAAAGGAGAAAATAGAATAAATGGAGGGTGGGATGGGATGGAGGGAAATATAGTTAGTCTTTCACAATATAACTTCTATGGAAATGTTTTTCGTAACTACACATGTGCAACCTATAATTGAGTGTCTTCCCAGTGGGCATGGATGAGGAGAGAAGAAGGGAAACAATCTGGAAATCAAGGTTTTAAAAACAAATGTTGTTAAAAAATTTTTTTACATGCAACTGGGAAATAAGATATACAGGTAATGGGGTGTAGAAATCCATCTTGCCCTACAAGAAAGTAAGGGGGTGGAAGAGGATATAAGAAAGAACAGATTGGGGGAAGGTTTTTTCAGTATGCTTGCTGTATTGAGGTGGGGGTAGGGGAGAGATAGGGAGAAAATTTGTAACTCAAAATCTTGTGGAAGTGAATATTTAAAACTAAAATAAATAAATAAATGAATTTTTAAAAAAGAAGGAAAAATAAAACAGTCTCTGCCCTCAAGAAGCTCAGAATCTAGTTCAAGAATGCTACAAGCCAGAGAGGGAGGGGAGAAGCAAAGAGAAGGGGGTGTGGTTTGTGCACATAGCAACAGCATAGATAGCAAGATTCTTGGACTGAATGCAGAAGGGTTGCTGTATTAGGACAAGTATACATTTATTTACTCACCAAGGTAGGCCATTGATAAAATTTCCCCTTTGTCCCTATGTGCCAGTTAAGGGTTTGTTGAATGAACAAATAAACTTATGTTTGTGGTTCACTTTCTGCTTGTTGCTTCCTGGATATATGGATATACATCCTCTCTGAAGTAACAGGTTTCCTTATTAATGCCCTTTGGTCAATATCCCCCCCATCCATTAATTTGAATCTCACCCTTGGCTCCCCCATCTGACCATTCCTTCGATCTACTCCTGTAGTAGCGCTGACATCAAACCTGTGACGGCCCTTCTCTGAGGGTTCCTAATTACATTCTTTATCTTACTTTCCCACTGTTGAATGTTGACATTGCTTCCACCTGCTGTTACTTCCCTTTTACGGCCTGGTCAGGTAAATCCTACTTTCCTTTTATGATATGAAAAATGAGATGCCCTATAGGGTTTCTGCCAAAAGAGTAATTTAGCTGGGATTTTTGAGAGCCCCTAATTTACTGGTTCTGTCTTGACAAATAAGTCTGGACGCAGCAGTCATTTATTCTTTCCCATTAAAACATTGCTGAAAGGGCTGCTTTCTGGGCAGGTGCCACCCAGGCTACAGAGAAGGCCTGTGTTCATCTTCTCTCTGCTGCTCTGGTTCTGACAGCACCAGGGACAAAGTGTTATCATCAAAGAGCATGGGGCTATGGTGATGGTTGGGTGGTGAGGTGATGTGGATAGATAGGGACAAAGATGAGGGAGGGGAATGTCTCTTTTAGCGCTCCATTGGCAATTATGTTAAACAGATATCTCGTCTCCTGCTCTGCTAGTTGGTCTGTCTCCACAGCAACAGGAACTAGGCCAGAAGCTGGCTACTTTCAGCTCACTTTTTTAGAAGGCCTATTGGGCTCGGTCATGGTTTCTGCTCTATAATGAGCTACAGATTCAGAAACCAGGATCTATACACATACTAAGTTAGTGGACTGAGGCATATAGCTTTATAAAATTGAGTGAGGAAGGCACCTCAAGGGAAACAAAATTGTGTGTTTACCCTGAATACATGTCAAATACAATTCATTCTGTTTGGAAGCCTAAGAGGAATTCTGAGATCAGTAACCATCTATCAGCAAGAAAAGCTTGCCATGGATAAAGGTAGTTTATGCTGAGAATATGCCCCTTCACAAAACTTTTGACCAGCCTGTTCTGCTACATTACAAGGTGGCCCATAGTATAATAAATAAAAGTGACATTTTAAGACATTGTTCTGCCATAAATCATTTCTTATTCCCAGCAAGAGCATCTCTTAGATTAGATTACTAATGTATGGGAATATATAATTGAGAAACACTTGGGTGTCATGGATAGGCAGCTGGCCTCAGAGGCAGGAAGACAAAAGTTCCATCTTTGGCACAATACTGGTTCTGTGATCAGGGCAAATCACTCAACCTCTCAGTGCCTCAAGCAATCCTGCAGGGTGGGAAGTTGCTAGAATAGCTCTGTTCATTATGAGTACCAAGACCTTCTTCACTGACAATTCCGTACACTAATGAACTTGCAGGTGGAGACAAAAACTAAGTTAGGGTGACAATTAGAGCAAACAATAAATGTGTGCATCCTTATTTAAAATTAATAAATACAAAAATAAATTAACTAAAATTATTTAAAAGTAATTAATTTAATGAACTATAATGATTCTCTTTCTTGGGTGCAAATAAGAGGGACAGTGTGAATACATTTTATACATTTGATACAACCAGGGTTCAATGATTTACTGAACTAAATTTTGGATTTAATCACAGAATAGTAGAATTTGAGAATAGGAAAGGACATTAGCATGTACCCAGTTTAACCCAGACAAGAAAGGAATCCCTACTAATAATGTCCTAGACACATAGTTATCCAGACTCTGCTCAAAAACCTCTCAAGGGAGCCCCTTTTACTTTTGGACAGGCTAATGGATAGGAAGTTTTTCCTAATATCAAGTTGAATCCTTTCTTCACATCATAACCTTTCAAATCTCTAAAGAAAGCTTTCATGTTCTCCTTAAGACTTCTCTCACCAGGTGAAAAATCCTTACTTCCTTCAAATGAACTTCATTTGATGTGAACTCAAGGTTCTTTTTTATCTGATTTGCCTTCCTATAAATACTGTCTAGTTCAGGGGTGGGGAACCTGTGGCTTTGACATCACATGTGGCCCTATAGGTCCTAATGTGAAACCCTTTGACTCAAGGGTCACACTTGAAGACCTAAAGGGCCACACGTAGCCTCAAGGCCACAGGTTCCCCACCCCTGGTCTAGCTTGTCAATGACCTTTTTAAAGTGTGACACCTAGAAATGAATGTAGTTCTTCAGATAAGGCTGGACAACGCCAGAACAATGCTTCCATTGTCTTCCTACTCCTGGAATTCATATCTCTTATTGCAGCCCCAAAATCAGGTAAGATTTTTTAGCTGCCAAATCACACTGTTGACTCATTGAGTTCCAATCCATTAAACTCCCTGTCTCCTGGATCTATTTTAGAACAATTTCCCTGACATTGTAACTTGTGAAGTTCATCTATTTGTCTATTTACATAACTTTTTAATTTAGTACCTAATGGTAAGATTTTAAATATTTTCTACTGAATTTTGTCTTCCTTTGTTATTAGTCATATCTGACTCTTCATGCACCCCATTTGAAGTTTTCTTGAAAAAGTTACCGGAGTGGTTTGTCATTTCCTTCTCTAGTTAATTTTATATATGAGGGAACTGAGGCAAATAGGGTTAAGTGATTAGCCCAGGATCACACAGCTAGTAAGTATCTAAGGCCAGATTTGAGCCTGATTGGGCCTTCTTGACTTCAGACCTGGCACTCTATACCTTTTATCTTCCTAGATTCAACCAAATGTTCTAGCCTCCCAGGCCTTTTTGAATCTTGACTGTATCATTTAGTATATGACTATCTGTCCTACTCTAATCTCTGTTCCACCTTTATAGGTGAACTGAAATTGTTCTCTCAAAGTTACCACTGATCTGTCATCCTTTGGAACCTATCTACAGCATTTGTAACTATTAATCCCCTCCTGGATACTTTCTCCATGCTCAGGCTTTTTCTTGGTTGTCTTCCTGTTTCCTTGACCACCATTTTTTCCTCAGACTTCTTTTCTGGATCTTCTTTCTTGACACACCATCTAACCATGGGGATATGTCAAGTGTTCCCTTCTCTTTTTCCCTCTCTGTACTATTTCCCTTGGTGATCTCATTGACTACCATGGCTTTAATGATCATATCTCCATAGATAATTCTCAGATTATATATCTAGCCCTAGGCTGTCTTCTATTCATGATCCTGTATCACTAGCTGCCTGTTGAGCTTTTATTTTTTGTTTTAACTATTGATTCAAACTGTTTTCCCAGAGGCCCAGGTCTTCCACCTTCTTGTCCTTCTTAATTCCTTACTCTTGCATAATGCACATATCCAAATAATTTACTCAATATTATAGTTTTTGTCTTTGCAACATCTCTTATATATTACCCATTTTCTCCATTTAAATAGCCATCATCCTGGAGAACCCCTTGCATAGACTGTTGCAGTTTTTGGTCTCCCTTCCTCAAAACTTTCTTTACCTCCAATTCATCCTGCACTCAGATGCTTAAAATGGTTTTCCTAAAACATAGATTTGACCATATAATCTCCCTACTTAATCAATTCAAGTGTATCGCTGTTACCTCCAGGACCAAATATAAAGTCCAGCCATTGGCATTAAGGTTGTTCACGATGTTTACCTTTCATGCCTCTGCAGTCTTCTGACACTTGACTCCCCTCCAGTAATTATAGGATCTAGCTATACTGGACTATTTGCTCTTCTTCTCACATGAGATCTTTTGTCTCTATGTATTTGTCCTTTCTCCCCATGCCTGAAATGTTCTTCCTTTCCATTTCTGAACTTTCACATTCTTCACTTTTTTCAAGATTCATTTCAAAGGCCATCTTTTGCAGAAGACTTTTCCATCCCTTCCTCCACTAGTTCCTTCCTCTCTAAGATTACCTTCCTTCTATCCTGTGGGTGTCTTGTGTGAATAAACATATTTACCTGTTCTCTCCCTTATTAGTGTGTGTAAAGTCCTTGTATCCCTAGAGTTTAGCATGGTACCTGCCACATAGTAGATATTTAATTAATTTATTGGTTAATTGATTGTGTCATCTGCAAATTTGATGATCATGCAATCTATGTCATTAGTCAAGTCACTGATAAAAATAACAAATAGAACAGAGTCAAGCACAGATCTTTAGGGTACTCCACTGAAAACTTTCCAACATGTTGACATTGAACTATTAACAATTAATCTTTTGGGGGCAGCTAGGTGGCATGGTGAATATAGCACTGGCCCTGGAGTCAGGAGGACCTGAGTTCAAATCTGGCTTCAGACAACACAAAAACTAGCCATGTGACCTTGGGCAAGTCACTTAACCCCAATTGCCCTCCAAAAAGAAAAAAAAAAGAAAAGAAACTGAATGTTGTAAACTAAAAGTAAATAAATAAATTTAAAAAAATTAATCTTTTTAAATTCTGAATTGATCAAATTTGTTATTATCTAGTCCACATCTGTTCATCTTCTTGGCCAGAATAGTATAGCACAAGTCCCAAATCCCATTTGTATGTGCCTCCCTCCTCATATCAAAACTCTGCTCCTAAAAGAGAGGTAGGGTAGAGTTGGCATACTGGGAAGAAGAGAGCTCTATTCTTTTCAGGCACTTCTGGCTTCCATCTTTGAGAGAAGATGGAGGATGCCAATTCCACTTCAGATTGCTGAAGGTAGAATAAGACTCAGAGAAGTAGCCAACATGAAATTAGCTAGCATCTCTACCATGACCCTATCTCTAGCTTGGTACACTTGAGATTTTTATGCCTACTTTCTCTGATTTTTGTATTCTATCAACTTTGGTAAATGGGGTTTATTTACCATTAGCTATGTGTGTTCATTGTGTTTTGTGGCAAGGAAATCAAGCTTTGGATATAAACACCTTTCACCATTAATGAATAGTGATCAGAGCTTTAATTTGAACTTGAAAACCACATCCACTAGACTAATATTATTTAAGAGAGGAGAGAAATAGAATTTTTAGGCTAGTAACCCTCTCTCTGAGGATATCAGAGTGGTAGCCTCTACCTTCCAATGCCTGATTTTTCTCCTGACAAAAACTAAAGTCTCCCTTGGACAAGGATAAAGCAAGAAGAAGCTAGGGATATATGTATCCTTCCTCCCTTTGAGCCACACAATGATATCTTCATGCTACATGTGGGGGAAAATTCTCTCTCCAATAGATGATTTATCCAAAACTTTGCCAAAATCAAGGTTAAGCCCTCACAATATTTCCTTCATTTATAACTTTCACCATCCTATTAAAAAAAGAATAAGAAAAAAGAAATGAATCATGTTCTCTTCTTGATGAAGCCAGGATGGCTCTTTGTAATCACTGCTTCTCTTTGTAGATAATCCCCAGAAATCTCTTTAAGGATCCATTCCAGAATTTTCTCAAGGATTGATGTCAAGCTTGATGGCCTAGACTTTTCTGGCTCTGCTTCTCTTCCTCTTTGCTCCTGCTCCAATCTTATGGTACCTCTCCCATTTCCAGTTCTCTTTTGAATATCGCTGACAGTAGCTCAGTAACTAATTTTGCCAGTTCTTTCAGTACTGAAGATATACATTTACCTGGGCCTTCATGACTTTAATTCATCAAAGAAAACTACTAAGTTCTTTCTTACTATCGCCTTATGCTGGAATTAACTCCTTATTAGTAATTTTCTTTCTGTCAAATTCAAGTCATTTTCCATGGTCAAGGAAACAGAAGCAAAATAGTAATTGAATGACTCTGCCATCTTTTTCTTTCTCACAATCCAAATAAAGGTCTTATCCCTTCTTTGATCTTTCTCTCTCTCAATAGAGCTAAGACCCCTAAACAAAATGAAGAAAACCAATAACCACTGTCCTTTTTACCTTTGACTTCTCTCAATGGCCTCAGCTTATTCTGAGTTTCAATACTCCTAACACTATTTCTGTAGGATTGTTCCATGCTCTTAAATTCATCCTCAGTTACCTGGCCTTATTATTGTCTAGTCATTTTCAATCATGTCCAACTCTTCATGATCCCATTTGGGGTTGTCTTGGCAAAGGAACTAGGATGGCTTGCCATTTCCTTTTCCAGATCATTGTGCAGATGAGGAAACTGAGGCAAACAGGGTTAAGTGACCTGCTGTTTGAACTTGGGAAGACAGGTTTTCCTGATTCCAGGCCCAGCACTCTGTGCACTACTGTCATCTAGTTATAAAGCTCTTTACAAACCTTAAGCTGCTACATAAGTGCTAGTTATCATCATCATCATCATCATCATCATCATCATCATCATCATCACCATCATCAAAAACCAACATAAACCCATCTACAGCCCAAATGCATTTTATTTACCTCAGGTCACCTAAAGAGACTCAATATCTACATTAAAGTGAATGTTGCCAAAGGTGCAGACAAAATATTTTATGATATAAAAAGGAGTTCAGGTAGTTTACCATCATAAACCCAGGCAAATATCAATAAATTAAACACCAATAATCAATTAAGTGCCTATTGTGTGCTCTGCACTGGGACAAAAAGATGAAAAATGTAGTCTCTCTCCTTATTAAGGAGCTTACATTCTCTCTGGGGAGACAGCATATACACATACATAAACAAGTATATATATATATATATATGCAAAAATTAAGGCTAGAAAAGGAAATGAGGGATAGTTCCCCCATGGTATATCAGCATTAAAACTGAACAGTTAGGATACATTTCTTTTAAAAGAGAAAGGGAGAATTAGGAAGTAGATGAGAACACATCTATAAAAATGGCACTATTCAAAATGTAGTTTTATATAGTATTCACTTTTAACGGGCAACCCTCTAGCACTTTTGCATTCAATTTCTCATGACTAGTGCTGAATTTCAGATCACTTCTTTTCCTCCAGAAATATCTTAGATAGCCCAAGTATGTATATATGTTTCTGTACTGTTTTCATTTCCAATCTATTTCTTTGTTCTGTTGTTAATAATAGCACTTTAAGATGGGCAAAGCATTGCACACGTTTGATTCTCTCAACTTCCCTGAAAGGCAGGTGCTGTTTTTATCTACATGAGCAAATTGAGGATGAGGGACAAAAGGGAAAATGAATAAATTCTTGTTCATAACTTAAATAACAAGCACAGAAGAAAACAGATGGAAACTGGGAAGGAAGCACAAAGAGGACAATAATGTGGAGATGTATATTGTTGTTTGTTCTTTGTTTTTGAAGAGGACCAATGATGTCACAAGGTGATGTCTTCATTCGTGCATTGACTGGATTTAAGTGAGATACAGCGGCACAAAGTCATCAGCCTCACTCTCTCTCCCAGAGTGAAGGAAGTCCAGGGGCAAGACAAAAGTCAGAACAACTGGCAATGGCCCAGGATGCAGTGGATGACCTTGGCATTTTCAGTGTCTGACCAGTTTCTAAACACTCCACAGCAGATTCTTCAGCCACCTTCATGGCTGAAGGAGCAAATTGTTCTCATCTGCCCATTCCACTGGGGGGAAGTCTTCACATGCTTGAGGTAGACATCCCTCTCACTCACCAACACGCTTGAGGACTGTTGGATACTTTCAATCTGGTTTAGCCCACATGCTGACATGGCTTATCAGGGTGTGGCAACTATACTACAGGTTCTTGGAGCCATAGGTGAGTTGAGTACCAGGTAGACACCAAAGGTAGATGAGCAACCCTGAAAAGGGCTCACAAAGCCATCACAATAGAGGTGTTAGTCTCCCTGGAATACCTCATGCACCCCTATACACACAGACACACACACACATATATATATATAAACATATACATACACATATACATATATATACACAATCTATATATACACATGCACATAAGCATACATATATGTTATATTGACTGAATATATGTGACACACATATACACATACATATATATGCACACACATATACATATACACAAATAATATGTATATAAATCATATATATGTGCTATATGGACAGAATATATGTGTCCGCACACACATGCACACACATAAATTTAAGCAAAATAGTATGATATAGATAATTACAGATTCATATACTAACCTTTTTGTTCTGCGGTGTATATAGAAATGTTTTTGGTGGATGTTAAAGTTCAGAATATGAAAAGATAAAATTTAAATTTAATTTTACAAAAAAAAATTCTTTGCTCTGGGAGGATGTGTATGGGATCTAGAATCTGGGAGTTGAGCTCAGAATTAAATTGTCTGAATCCAGAGGTCTAATCTACAAGAAAAAAAATTTAAAAACTCAAAAAATACAAGCTGAAGAGTGGATTTCTTTAAAACAGAAATAACTACATCTCTTTTTAAGGCTTCTGGGCACATCATTTCCATAATCAAAGTCTCAGCATGACTCCTGTCCTTCATTATTACATACACATAACATTCTCTGCATAGAATGTTCCTATCCTCAGTTCCCTGGGAAAAGTAACAACGCTTCACAAATAAAAATGCTGAACACAAAAGACACACAGCTGAGACCTAAACCAACTTATGAATAAAAGGGGTAGTTTCAGTGCCCTTACAATAAGGCCAGTTTAATTGGCCTCCTTAATAACATCAATACCAAACCGGTGAGAGTGAAGGATATGGATGCCCCAGGGTTATAGAGAATAAAGCTTTTTCTTCTCCACAAAGGAGTTCTTTCCTGAAGGTTGAGGTCTTTGAGTAGAGAATATGAAGAAAAGAATCAACTTGTAATAGCAGTAGTAGTAGAAGTTTATAATATCCTGCTACTTTAAAATATCTATAATTTCAATGATGTGGGTACTCCTACCTACCAGAGAAGCCATAATCCAACCATGTTTCACCTTGTGTGACTCATGTTCATGTCCCAGCATGGATGACAACATGTTCCAATGGAAAGAAAACTCAGATTGGGGAGAATCTAGTCATGAGCCACAGTCTAAGCTTTGAATATATTTTCCCCAGGGTGCTGGGCTAGGGATTTAATGAGGCAAGGCATGTGAGAAAAGGGATCCTAGCCCCTCTCTTATTAGAGGCTAGCCTCCCACTAGGACTCATTTAGACTACATGTTCATGTCCAGAGTAGATTGGCCTATTAAAGGAGAAGGTAGGGAGCACAGTGCCTTGGCACCCTGCCCCAATAGGAACTGCTTAATGTTAGACAAGTAACTAGACAGGATTTCTAGAGAGCAGCAAAATAATGTGACTCCTCCTTTCCTACTCTCTAATCTCTCTCAGAATGCATGTATCACATAGATCATACTCTTGGGAAAAGGCTTGGTTGCTCTCTGAAGTCATCCAACTCTGGACAGGAGGCACAAGGAATCCCAGAGGTGCAAAGGCTCCAGACACCATCCAGCCCCCACTCTTAAGTGAAGCCCTGATCTCCTCTAGAACATAACTTTCAAATGATGATCCAGCCTCTTCTTAACCATCTCCAATGACAAAAACCATACTATCTCCTTAGGCAGTCTGTTCTATTTATAGAAAGCTAAACTTGTTCATATAAATAATTCACTTTGGACTTAACTGTAAAGTTAACAAAGCACTTTCCTCACAAAATACATCTAAAGTAGGTCATGTTATCATTGGTCTTCTCAGATTCTGGTCTCAAGTCAGAAAAGAAACTTCAGAAAGTGACGAAACTGATATTCTTAAAACACAAATTCAACCACTCTCTTACCCAGAAAGCTCCAGTGGTTTTGTTTTATTTCCAGTATAAAATCCAAATCCCAAAATTTTGCTCTTAAAGTCTGTAGAATTATACCCCTAGTTTATTGAATAATACCCACTTTTACATACTCCACATAACCTGATCTGCTGATTGTTTGAACTCTATCCTTCATACTGTGAGCTCCTTAAGAGCAGACACTATTTTTTACCTTTCTTTGCAACCCCAGTAGTAGTTGCTATTATTGTTCTAGGCTCTTAATCAATGTATGTTGTTTTGACTTGCCCCTATTTTCAGTATTCCATCTCCTTATGAAGGAGATGGAATACAGGCTTTTCCTATCCTCTTCTGATTTTGAATGAATCTGCATAAGCAGCCCCTCCACTCCTGCAATGCCCCACCTCCTCATCTTGATTCAGGTTTTATTCAAAGACTAAATCAAGTGCCAGGAAAGAGAAATCTCCCCTGAACCAAAACCCCACATTGCAAGGCTTTTCTCCCTTTAAATATGTATGTGTCTGTCTGTCTGTCTGCTTGTCTATCTGTATCTATTTGTTTCTGTCTATCTAATCTATCTATCTATCTATCTATCTATCTATCTATCTATCTATCTATC
>NW_027185655.1:19398973-19425034 GCF_028583685.1 Petaurus breviceps papuanus | reverse complement strand
TAACTATCATCTATCTATCTATCTATCTATCTATCTATCTATCTATCATCTATCTATCTCTCTATCATCTATCTATCTATCTATCTATCATCTATCTATCTATCTATCTATCTATCTATGTATCTATCATCTATCTATCTATCTATCTATCTATCTATCTATCTATCTATCTATCTATCATCTATCTATCTATCCACACACAATATTGAATTATCTATATGGGTATTGTTTTCCTTCAACAGAATATAATCTCCTCCAAGGCAAAGACTATTTAATTTCAATCTTTTTATCTCAAATGTCTAACACATTAGTATATTTTGCCCAGATTTTCTAAAGACAGACACTAACCCAGGCCATGTACCTGGAGCAAAAATAACCTTAGAATTTTTTCCTTTTGTTAACAACCTGAAGATTCCCTTCTTTTTTTCTTTTTAAATTTTTTTTTCTCTTTTTTTATTTTTTTGGTTTCATCATTCATTTCCACAAGATTTCGAGTTACAAATTTTCTCCCCATTTTCCCCTACCCACCACCCCAAAAGAGTGATCCCACTGAATAATCCCTCCCCTAATCTGCTCTCTCCCATATCTTCCCCCATTTCCCCTCTGATTTTCCAGCAGGGCACAGGTGATCTTTATGCCCCAGTATCTGTATGTCTCATTTCCCAGTTACATGTAAAATAATAACAATATATTTATTTAAAAATTTGATTTTAGAACTTTGAAATACAGATTCTTTCCCTTCCTCCCTCATCACCCACCTTCACTGGGAAGATAAGCAATTAAATATTTTTTTAATGCTTTATTAACTTCTGATTTACATCGTTCGTTTCCGCCAGATTTTGAGTTACAAATTTTCTCCCCTTTTTTCCCCCACCCTTCCCCCCCAAACAGCAGTCCCACAGGATATCCCCACCTCTGATCTGCTCTCTCTCATATTTTCTCCCATACCCATTTCAACTTTTCCAGTAGGGCATGGTGGATCTCTATATTTCCCAATTACATGTAAAACAATATTGATAATAGTATATATATATTTAAACATTTGATTTTAAAACTTTGAATTCCAGATTCATTCCCTTCCTCCCTTATCACCCACCCTTACTGGGAAGATAAGCAGTTCAGTATAGGTTGTACATGTGTGGCTAATGCAAAACAATAACATAGCAGATATATTGTAAAAGACTGACTATATTTCCCTCCATCCTATCCCACCCCCCACTTGTTCTACTCTCTACTTTGATCCTGTCCCTTTTCAAAAGTGGGTGCCTCCAACTTCCCTCCCCCACCAGCCTGCCCTCTCTTCCATCATCCCCCCTCTCTTCCCTGTCCGCCCTACTCTCCTGTAGAGTGAAATACCCTACTTAGTGTGTATGTCATTCCCTCCCTAAACCAAATTCAATGAGAATAAGATTGACTCATTCCCTTTTCTCTTCTTGTTCTTCCCCTCCATTGTAACAATTTTCCCTTGCCTCTTCTATATGAGATAATTTACCCCATTCTATCTCTCCCCATCTCCTCTCATTATATACCTCTATCACCTCTTAATTTCACCTATTATCATCCCTTCCTATTAAATTGTTCCTGTGCCCACTGTCTATGTACCTGTACACATATACACACACTCACACATGTATTCATATGCCCATATATCCTCCTATATAGACATATATATATATATGTGTGTGTGTGTGTGTGTGTGTGTGTGTGTGCATACACACAAACACACATTTCTATTCCCTTCAACAATTCTCATACTGAGAAAAGTATCATAAGTTACAATTATCATTTTTCCATGTAGGGATGTAAATAGTTCAACTTTGATAAGTTCCTTATGATTTCTTTTCCCTGTTTACCTTCTCATGCTTCTCTTGCTTCTTGTATCTGAGTGTCACATTTTCTATTCAACTCTGTTTTTGTTTTTTTTTTTTGTCAAGAATGCTTGGAAGCTCTCTATTCCACTGAATGACCATATTTTCCCCTGAAATATGAAACTCAGTTTTGTTGGGTAGGTGATTCTTGGTTTTCATCCCAGCTACTTTGCCCTCTGGAATATCATATTCCAAGCCCTTCAACCCCTCAATGTAGAAGCTGCCAGATCCTGGGTTATCCTGCTTGTGTTTCCACCTTATTCAAATTGTTTCTTCCTGGATGCTTGTAATATTTTCTCCTTGATATGGGAATTCCAGAATATGGCTATAATATTCCTAGGAGTTTTCTTTTGGGGATCTTTTTCAGGAGGTGGTTGGTGGATTCTTTCAACCTCTATTTTGCCCTCTGGTTTTAAAACATCAGGGCAATTTTCCTAGAGAATTTCTTAAAGGATGATTTCTAGGTTCTTTTTTTTGATCATGGCTTTCAGGTAGTCCAATAGTTTTTAAATTATTTCTCCTGGATCTATTTTCCAGGTCAGTGGTTTTTTCAATGAGATATTTCACATTGGCTTCTATTTTTTCATTTGTTTGGATCTGTTTAATAGTATCTTGACTTCTCATAAAGTCACTAGATTCCATTTGCTCCAATCTAATTCTGAAGGAATTATTCTCTTCAGTGAGCTTTTGAGATTCTTTTTCCATCTGGCAAATTTGGCTTTTTAAGGCATTCTTTTCCTCATTGCCTTTTTGAGACTCTTTTGCCATCTGGGTTAGTCTATTTTTAAGGTGTTATTTTCTTCAGTCAGTTGTTTACTCTTATTTAATAATTTTCTTGCATTGTTCTCATTTGTCTTACCAATTTTTCTTCTACTTCTCTTTTTCAATTTTCACAGTCCTTTTTAAGCTCCTCTATGGCTTGTAACCAGCTCATATTTTTCTTGAAAGCTTTTGGTGCAGGTGTTCTGACTTCATTTTCTTCCTCCTGTTCCATGTTTTGATCCTTTTTGTCCCCAAAAAAGGAATCCAAAGTTGGGTTGCTGTGGTTGCTTTGCTTCCTTTGCTTTCTCATTTTGCCACTCAATTATTTATCTTTTGCAACAGTAGAACTCTGCTTCCAGTGAGGATAGCTTTGTCCCAATTGCTGAGTTTTTTGCAGCTGCTGGAGCTATTCGTTGGGTGCCCTCTCTGAAGCCTCCACATGCTCTCTGGCAAGATGGTCGCATACCCCTGGACCTCCACCCTAGACAGTTATCCATATCCAAGCAGGTTAAACCAAGAGCAATTAGCCCTCAGACTGGTCACTTGGGCCCCCTACAATCTGCAGGCCTGGGGCTCTGAAGCAGCCACTTAATGGGCAGCTGCACTCCCATGGAGCCTCAACTGTTTCTCGCCCCTGGAGCAAAGGCCAGACTGCACTCCCAAATTCCCTGTTCCCAAAATGTCTACACTGACCTCTCACTTTGTCTTTGGCATGTATGGGTTGATAATTCTGGAAACCACCACAGCTGCTGGTGATCTGAAGTCCCTCCAGCCAGCAGATGATCAGGCTGCCTTGAGGCTAAAACTTTCAACTCAAGTGTGGCTGGGCTCGACTCTCAGAGTGCTGCTCTGGCCCTTTCCTGCCAGCCTGCTGGGCTGTCTTCAGCAGGAAGTTAGCTTCTCTCTGTCATTTTGTGGATTCTGTAGCTCCAAAGTTTGTCTAGAGTCATTTTTTTTTGCATGAATTGGAGAAGGTGGAAGCAGGAGCTTCAAGGAAGTCCTGTTTCTACTCTGCCATCTTGACTTAGCCCCCTGAGGATTCCCTGCTTATTAATATTTCTGATGAGTCTACTCTAGATGCTCATAAAAGATGAATATTTGAGTCCTTCAGTAAAGCTTGGGAAGAGATGGCATTTAATCAATAAAAAACATCAATTCTTACATTGAGGTTACAAAATCAGAAGAGGATAGGAGAAGCATGTATAAAATGCTGTTCATGTGAAAAAGACAAGGGTTTTTTAAGGTGACTGGAGCTCAATATAGATCACTAAAGAATATTATGAAACAAATAACTAATGAATGCTTAGATTACATGAATGAAGGTATAGTGTGTAAGATAAGGTAAGTCACAATTCCAGGGTATCTGTCTTTGCTTTTGTCAAATCACTTCTACAATATTGTGCGCAGTTTTGGGTAAAGGACATCAACAAGCTGAAGTAAATCCAGGATAGTAGGGTTAGGAGCAGAGCTGCCACCAGAAATTTTTATTATTAAGGAAGCAGCATGGAACACCCCTTAAAGATTGTAGGGGTATGGGTTCAGGTCCTTCTGGAAGATGCCTATTGATACCTCTGTCCATGTTCTCTGTATTTCAGTACCCAGTTCAAAATTCTGATTACTCTACCATAGCTCTGGCGAGATGATTTATGAGCACAGGGATTGTGGTGTTTAAAAAGTTTCAAGAGACATAATTTCTGGGTAATTTAATCATTATTGATAATGAAGAGGGTGCCCACTAAGAGGGTTAGGGTTGCTCTGGAGAGCCCAAAATGCCAACATGCCAATTCCTGCTGAATGAATTCGACTCAAGTCTTCTCAGCCAAAGAAAAGTAAAATTTATTAAAAGTTCGCTTGCTTTAGACACAGAGTAAGTCTGTGCTAGGTCATTCTATGGCACTCTCACTCTTCCATGGAGCTCTCACAAACATGAAGACAGGATGGGGTCTTATATACAGAAGGTTGTGGGAGGAATCTAGGGGTGGTCTAGAGGAGGAGTTTGGGGAGGGTCTTCAGGAGGAGTTAATGAGGTCAATGAGCAATTAAGGGTGGGAAGTAGCTGGAGACTACAGCAATGGTGAGCTAGGCCAGTGCAAGGGTGGATCTACATTTTGATAAGTGGGAAGTCTAGTAACAGAGGGTGGGAAGTACAGTAACAGAGGCTTGGGCTCAGCCACAATGAAAGGCTTATTGCCTCATGCAAATGCCTCATCAAATGGGATGATTTAATCAAGAGTACAAAGGAGGTTCCCAGAGTCTGTACCTGGACTCAAGGAGAGCTTGAGGGGGTTCCCAGAGCCCATACCTCATCAATAATGCCAGGATATTAATAAAAGGATGGTCATTTGACCATCTCTATCTTAGATCAAAGACAATCATGGTGGACTTGTTCAAGGGTTATTTTGTTTTGTTTTAATAGTTTATTTAGCTACTTTTGCATGGGTTTTTTTTTGGAGGGCAATTGGAGTTGTGACTTGCCCAAGGTCCCCTGGCTAGTTTTTGTGTTGTGTGAGGCAGGATTTGAACTCATATTCTCCTGACTCCAGGGCCTCTGCTCTATTCACTGCAACACCTAGCCACCCTCAAGGCTTATTTTGAAAGAGGCGTGTTCAGAAGGATGATAATCAAATCTGATTGGTTAACAATTAATGAGAGAATAAATATTACAATGAGGAGCTGGATATGAAATGTGATTGTGTCCTTTAGGTTTTATGTTCCTCCCTAGCCTTGCGTAATCTATTCAAAGAATTTATGCCTCACCCAAGACTGAGCAGAATCCAATACCTGGGTGGGTATGAACAAGAAAGTTAGTCCAATCTCATTATTAGCAAAGCCCTTCAAGTGACTGAACTTTAAAAATCAAGACTTTAGAAAAAGTTGAGGGTGGGAGTGGGGGAAGGAACAACTCCAGATTCCCCCAAATCATTGGTTATTAATAATCATTTCTCTCAGGATCCTCTTGTGAGAAGGAATAACAATCTAAGTTGGTCCAACAGTTGTTTTGGAACATCATCTATCCAAGAAATAAGCTTAGCAGAGTCCTAAAACCAGTTCTTTCCCCCCAGCAATACTGCTGCATAGAGGGTATCTCAGTGATATTTAGTATCTCCTGGTTATGCCTAAAAGGGAGAAAATAAAACCAGTAACACCCTAGCATGAGAAATTTCAGGTACATACTGTGCTCTGGAATTCATTTTCCTAATCTATTATTCAGGAAGAATTGCTGCTCCCTACCCCTCCTTCTAGGGAATTGTAGGTAGGTTTAGATAACAACAACAGCTATACTCTCAGAACCTTAATGAATGGGATTGAGGAAAATGAGATTGAGTATTTCTATGTCTTTAAATTTTATATCTCAATATTGTTCAAAAGAGATAAGAGCTTAAGTGATCCACACAAAAGGAACTTTGGAAAATCAGACCTTTTCCGTTGTCAATGTCATCTCCAGGGTCAGAACTAAAAGTGGGTTGTGTGGGTTTTTGCCAAATTGTGCTAGGATGCATCTACTTGTCTATGGCTTAATTCAGCCTCCAGTTTGTGAAGTAAACTTGGTTAAATTTGCATTTCATTCTCCCAGAAAATGAAAGACCCCTTCCAACTCTGTGATTCTCTGATCATACCTTCCCTTCCCCCCCTACAAACACACACACACACACACACACAACCTCTTTTTTGGTAATTTTTTTTAATGCAGGCATAAAAAATACTCCTTGCCTTATTTACCTTCTCTTAACTTGCTGCAGTCCCAAGAGAATGAGTTCTTTGCTTCTAGACTTCAACAGCTGGGTTTTATTAGAGATTGCTCAGTGCCTTATCCCAGAGGGTGTCTGCATTTCATTATTGGATACAGCAGTCCTTGGAAATGTCTTGCAATGCGATGTGTCAATACCTTGAAAAGGAAGACCTTATGTAAATGTCAGATGTCATTTTCATGAGTGATAAACCACTTCATTGGGAAACGGAAAAATGAAGAAAAATAGATCTTCACTTAATGAATGTATTGTACTGGATCTTTTCCTCAAGAAGCCAAATAACTTGAACACTGGAGAATTTCATCAAATGTATGTGCCATTTCTCAATCATAAGACTTAGCCCTGGTTATAAGCTGACCAAAAGGAAGATGTTCAGAGCTTTCTCGTTGCTTGTTCTGAGAGTGATATCTGGGGGCATTTCATTGAGGGGAAAGTTTCTTCAGAGAAGAAAAACAGGAGCCAGACCCTCCAGATAAACCTGAAGTTTTTTTTTTTTTTTGGGGGGGGGGGGTTTGGAACCCTGGCTAGATCCTATTTTAGCATGATACAGTGGGCAGAGATGAACTTAGAATGACAGGGATGAAAAGGAAGCTAGGTTCTGTCCTTTACTTCTCTGTGTTACTTTGGATAAGTCATAAGTTCTCTGGACCTCAGCTTCCTCAACTGTAAAATAAGAGTTGAATGAAATGTCCCCTTAATTGCTTCCAAATGTAAGTACATGATTCTATGATTATGTTTCTCTCACAAGAACCTTGTGAGTCCTTTGGTACAAGTGTTATTTTTCTTAATTTATAGATAATGATGACAATGGCTGACATTTATATCTACTATATGTCAGGAGCTGTGCTAAGCACTTTACAGATATTCTCTTATTTGATCCTCACAACCACCTTGGGAGTTAGCTACTATTATTATTCCCATCTTACAAATGAGGAAACTGAGGCAACAGAGAGGCTCAAGTCCATTGACTCATTTAAAATAAGAGGAAAAGAAGAACAAGGGAAGTTATTTAATAAATCAATGAACAAGACTTGTTAAATTACTACCTAACCTTGGGGTAAAAAATGTACCTGTGACACACTTTTTCAGTTTAATTTGCCTCATTAAGATTTTCCATCACTTTCCTAAATTGAAACCATCAACAAACGAATAAATCAAGCACTGATTTGTACCATTTGCTGATTTCTGAGGTGTGTAGAAAGCACTGTACCAGGTTCTGGAGATATGAAGATTAGAAAAGTCCCTGTCCTTAAGGAGTATATCCTTGAGCCTATATAAGTCTGTCTATTCACTTGCAAGTCATGTCATCATTTCCCTGATGCCATGGTCCTCTTTTAAAACAAAGGACAAACACAATCATAATATAAGTTTGTCTATATATAATATATGCAAAATAAATATGGGGTAATTTGAGGAGAAGGAAAAGGGTTGAGAAAGTCAAGCAAGCCTTCAGGTCAAAGGTGGAACCTGAGATGAGCTTTGGAGGAAGTCAGGGACTCCAGAAGGTGGCAGTGATGAGGAGGAGAATTGGGGCATGGGGGATGGGCTATGTAAAGTCAAGGCTATGCACTATGGAGTACTGTGTATGAAGAGCACTAAGAAAAGCCATTTGGCTGGAGTGCAGAGTGTGCAAAGGGGAGTAATGAACAATAATATGTAATGAATATTACATATAATATATATATATATATCATAATAATAATAGCCAAAACAACTCTGGGAGGTAGGCGCTATTATTATCTTTATATAATGAATGAGTAAACTGAGGCAACAGAGATCAACTAGTCAACTAGAAAGGGAGGGTGAGTCAGAAGTTGAAGGACTTCAAAGCTCCAGCAGAAGAACTTGAATCTGACCCCAGACTGGAGTTCTTCACTTTCTTTGTATGTCCTTTACCCTTTACCAGACTGGAGAAGCCTGTGGACCTTCAGGGAACAATGTTTTAAGTGTCAAAAATGAAAGACATAGGATTATAAAGGAAACCAAAGGCTAATGGAAATAAATATCCAATTCTTTTCCCATGTAGTTTAATGGACTCCTGAAATTTATCTACAGAGTCCCTTGTGGTATGTGTGGGTGATTCTGTGGAACCCAGGTCTACAATGCCTACCCTAGGGATAATAAATGACTTGTCAAATTTCCCCCAGCAAATAAGTAGTAAAGCTGGTATCCAAACCTCTGTGCTGCCCCCAGATTCAACACTCTTTCCATGAAACCAAGTTCCTTAGAATGAAATGTTCCTGAGTAACAATCTAAGTTATAATTTTATGCCATCCAGAGTTAATAGATGAGTATGAATAAAAATAAGTAAAATTTAGGCAGTGGAGGTAATGTGGGTTTTGGAGTCCCTATATATTATAATAAAATAATTCAATTTTCATTTTTGGTACAGAGAAGAATGCAGGGGTGTGCTGGCACCAGCTCTCAGGGTTCATTTTCATGAATGATGAACCTGTTCATTGTGAAAAGGAAAAACAAAGAAAAATAGATCTCCACTTAATGTGCTCATTTACACCTCAGAAATCAGCAAACGGTACAAATCAGGGCATGATTTACTGTTTTGTTGATTGTCTAGACTTAAGAAAGTGACAAAAAGTATTAATATTGCAGATTAAAGTTAAAAGCATTTTTAGTGTACATTTTTCCACTAGAGGTTATTAAATATTTACCAGTACACCCCTGGAGGGATGTGAAAGTGAGAAGGCTAGGATTGATTTTGTTTATGCCAAGCTGGATGGGAAAGATGCTATTTTTTCTGATCCAAGGCCATGGGGTTTGGAAAGTGGTCAATCAAAGACAAGAGCATTCACATGCTTAATTTATTAATGGATTTGAGACAAATTTAGCCTTATTTTCCTTTCATAAAAATCTACAAGAGTTGGCTCATCAGTCTAGAAATGTAATTTATAGATGTAGTATTACAGATTAGAGATAGAGATGTAGCATAGATGTTGAGATGGATATATATATATATATATATATATATATATATAGGAAATGGAGATAAAAATGGAAATATATTGAAATGACACTGTAGAAAATAATGAATTGGAACAGAATTAAATAAAAAGAGAGTAGGATAGATTAATACAAGAAAATTGAACAGTGCTTTAGGCATACCTAAACTTGTTCCTAATTGCACAGTGGATAAAATACTTGGCCTGGAATCACCAAACCTGAATTCAAATCCAGCCTCAGATGTCATGCTGTGCAACCCTGAGCAAGTCACTTAACTTATGCTTGCCTTAAACTACTGGAGAAGGAAATGGCAAACAACTCCAAAATCTTTGCAAAGAAAACTCTCTGCAGAATTACGAAGAGTCTGACATGACTGAACAACAACAAACTTATTCTAGGGACGAAGAATTTTCAACATCAATATTCTTATGATAATTCTGTATAGCTATGAGTAATGAAATCTGCCAGAGTCCAAGAGAATTAAATTTATGGCTCACCCAAGAGTAAATGCAAAGACTCATGATTAGAATGAGTAGATTAATAACAGTGGATTGTGATTAATAAAAGATTATGCCAAAGATGCTGCTCAGAGACAGGGAACTTACCAACTAACCTAAATTCTATTAAATACATATACAAAACATTAAGGAATGGACAGGTAACAGGCTGAATACAAAAATATGGCAATGTCTTTTAAGACAGTCTCCAGTGTAAAAACTCAGAATAAGCAGAACTTCAAAAATTACTAATGGAATGATATAGAAAGATACAAAAAAAAGTTTTTATTTGGCTCTCTTAGAGGAAAGGAGGTGATCAAGGAAGGACCAATGGTCTTCTTGATTAAAAAAATATTTATTTATTTTTAATCCTTTTATTTTATTATTTTGAGTGCCAAATTCTCCCCCTTACACCCCACTCACAAACAAAATGACATCAATTTTACATGTGAAATCATGCAAAGGAAAGTGAGAAAATTATACTTCAATTTGCCCTGAGTTCATCAGTGCTCTCTCTGGAGGCAGATAGCATTTTTTTTTATCATGAGTCCTTTGAAATTGTCTTGGATCACTCACCACCTCCAATCCATGTAAAAGGGGAATCTGAACAAACTCTGGAGCAACAGAACCCACAAAATGACACAGAGAAGTTAACCTCCCACTGAGGACAGCCTGGCAGGCCTGCAGCAAGCAGCCAGTGCAGCACTCTGGGAGCTGAGCCCAGCTCCACACCAAGGTTTTAGCCCCAGGGCGGACCTGACCAGCCACCAGCTGGAGGGACTCCAGATCACCAGCAGCTGTGGCTATCCAGAATTATCAACACATAGATGTTAAGAACAAAGTGAGAGGTCAGTTCAGTATGGACTTTGAGACCCAGTAGTTGGGAGGGTCTTGGCTTTTGCCCTGAGGGTGAGAAGCCTCTGAGGGCTGTGGCACAGCCCCTGCCATGTGGTGGCTTCAGCTCCTGGCCTGAAAAATGTATGGGGACCAAGCGACCAGTCTGAGGGATAATTGCCCTTGCTTTAAGCTGCTTGGATCTGGATTGCTGTCTAGGGTGGAGATCCTGGGGTGTGTGACCAGCTTGCCAGAGCTTGTGGAGGCTTCAGAGAGGGCACCCAACTGAAACCTCTGGAAGCTGAGAAAACCCCAGCATTTGATATGAAGCTCCCCTGTCTGGTAGCAGAGTCCTACTGTGGCAAAAAGCCCAAAAGTCAAGTAATTGAGTGGCAACATGACCAGGCAAAGGAAGCAAAGCAAACAGAAGAATGCAATATTAGACTCCAATTTGGGGGACAAAAAAGGATCAAAGCATGGAACAGGAAGAAGACAGTGAAGTCAGATCTCCTGCACCAAAAACTTCAAAGGAAAATAAGAGCTGATTACAGGCCACAGAAGACCTTAAGAAGCAGATAAGAGAAGTGGAGGAAAAATTGGGAAGAGAAATGAGAACGATGCAAGAAAATTACAAAATGAGAGTCAACAGCCTGACTGAGGAAAATAACACCTTAAAAAACAGACTAACTCAAATGGCAAAAGAGGCTCAAAAAGGCAATGAGGAGAAGAATGCCTCAAAAAGCCGAATTTGCCAGATGAAAAAAAACAATCTCAAAAGCTCACTGAGGAGAATTATTGCTTCAGAATTAGACTGGAGCAAATGGAAGCTAATGACTTTATGAGAAATCAAGATGCTGTTAAACAGATCCAAACAAATGAAAGAATAGAAGGCAATGTGAAATATCTCATTGGAAAAACTACTGACCTGGAAAATAGATCCAGGAGAGATCATTTAAAAATTATTGGACTACCTGAAAACCATGATCAAAGAAAGAACCTAGAAATCATCCTCCAAGAAATTTTCAAGGAAAACTGCCCTGATGTTTTAGAACCAGAGGTCAAAATAGAGGTTGAAAGAATCCACTGGTCACCTCCTGAAAAAGATCCCCAAAAGAAAACTCCTAGTAATACAATAGCCAGGTTCTGGAATTCCCAGATCAAGGAGAGAATATTACAAGCAGCCAGGAAGAAACAATTTGAATATTGCGGAAACACCACTCAGGATCTGGCAGCTTCTACACGAGGGACTGAAGGGCTTTGAATAAGATATTCCAAAGGGCAAAGGAGCTGGGATTAAAACCAAGAATGACCCACCCAGCAAAACTGAGTGTCATGTTTCAGGGGAAAATATGGTCATTCAGTAGAATAGAGGACTTTCAAGCATTCTTGATGAAAAAACCAGAGTTGAATAGAAAACTTGACGTTCAGATACAAGAAGCAAGAGAAACATGAGAAGGTAAACAGGGAAAAGAAATCATAAGGAACTTATCAAAGTTGATCTACTAACTAACTACATGGAAAAATGATAATTTGATAATTGTAACTGATGAAACATTTCTCCATATGAAAATAGTGGAAGGGAATAGAAATATATATATATATGTGTGTGTGTGTGTGTGTGTGTGTGTGTGTGTGTGTGTGTCTATATTGGAGGGTATATGTGTATATGAATACATATTTGAATGTGTGTATATATGTATACAGGCATACATAGAGGACATAGGACCAATTTAATAGGAAAGGATGATACTTAAGAGGTGAAATAAAGAGGTGAGAAAGGAATATAATGAGAGGAGATGGGGAAAGACAGAATGGGGTAAACTCTCTCATATAGAAGAGGCAAGGGTAAATGGTTACAATGGAGGGGAAGAATAGGAAGGCAAAAGGGAATGGGTCAACCTTATTTTCATTGAATTTGGCTCAGGGAGGGAATGAAAAACACACTAAATAGGGTATCTCACCCTACAAGAGAGTAGCAGGGAAGGGAATGAGAGGGGGGATGATGGAAGGGAGAGAAGGCTGGGGGGGAGGGAAGTTGGAAGCACCCACTTTTGAAAAGGCACAGGATCTAAGTAGAGAATAGAACAAATGGGAGGTGGGATAGGAGGGAAGGAAATATAGTCAGTCTTTTATAATATATCTCTACGGTAATGTTTTGCATTAGCTACGAATGTGCAACCTATACTGAACTGCTTATCTTCCCAGTAAGTGTGGATGACAAGGGAGGAAGGGAATGAATCTGGAATTCAAAGGTTTAAAATCAAATGTTTAAATATATATTTATTATTATTATTAATATTATTTTACATGTAATTGGGAAATAAGATATACAGGCACTGGGGCATAGAGATCCACCATGCCCTACTGGAAAAGTCGAAGGGGGTATGGGAGAAGATATGGGAGAGAGCAGATTGGAGGAGGGGGATATCCTGTGGGATTGCTCTTTTGGGACAGTAGGTAGGGAAAAATCAGGGAGAATATTTGTAACCCAAAATCCAGTGTAAATGAAAACTGTGAATTAGAAGTTTATAAAGCATTTGAAAAATGAAAAAAAATTTTTAAAAAAGAAGAAATTTTCTTGGATCATTGTAGTGATCGGTGCCCAAGTCTTCCCCAGCTGTTCATCATGATAAGATTGCTGTTATTGTTATTTTCACTTCACTTTGCATCAGTTCATAAGGGTCTTTTCATGTTTGGTTTGGGTTTTTTTAAACTGTTCCCAAATAATTTCTTATAGTACAATACTTTATCACAATCATATGCCATAACTTGTTCAGTCATTCCCATATTTAAGAGCATTTCCTCAACATCCAATTTTTACCACCACAAAAAAGTGTTGTCATAAATATTTTTGTACATATATGTCCTTTTCCTTTTCTCCCTTTGGGATACAGAGCTAGTAATGGTAATTCCAGGTCAAAGGGTACATACAGCTTTGTACCCCTTTGGGCATAGTTCCAAACTGTTCTCCAGAATGGCTATACCAGTTTATACCTCCACCAACCATTTATGAGTGTACCTATTCATGTGTTTGTTTTTGATTCCCTCTGGCAGTTGTCATTTCTGATAAGTGTGAAGTGTTATCTCAGAATTACTTTAATATGCATTTCTCTAATCAATAGTGAGCATATTTAAAGCATTTTTTCATGTAACTGTAGATAGCTTTGGTTTCTTCTTCTGAAAGTTACTTTTTCATATTCCTTGAACATTTATAAATTAGGGAATGGTTTTTATTTTCATAGCTATGACTCAGTTCCCTATATAATTGAGAGATAAGGCTTTTATCACAGAAGCTTACTATAAATTTTTTTATATTGTCTCGTGTTGGTAAATAGTTTAACTTTGTTGAGTCCCTTATAATTACTCTTTTTACAAATCTTATTTTTTGGAGGGGGGAAGGAAAGGCAATTGGGGGTTAAGTGACTTGCCCAAGGTCACATAGCTAGTAAGTGTCAAGTGTCTGAGGTGAGATTTGAACTCATGTCTTCCTGAGTCCAGGGCCATTGCTCTATTCACTGCACCTCCTAGCTGCCCCATTTACTCTTTTTAAAAGATGCTTATCTTGAATCTTGTGTTTAAATGTCACATTTTTGTATTCAGCTCTATTCTTTTCATTAAGAATGCTTGAAAACCCTCTATTTCATTAAATATCCATCTTTCCCCAGAAAAATTATGCTCAATTTTTCTGGGTAGGTTATTCTTGGATGTAGTCCTTGCTCTCTTGCCACCATAATATCATATTGTAAGCCTACTTCTCCTTTAATATAGAAGTTGCTAAACCTTCTGTGATCTTGACTGTGGTCCTATGATATCTGATTTTTTGGGGGGGATGTTCACAATATTTTCACCTTGACCTGGGAGTTCTGAAATTTGGATGTAATATTCCTGGGAGTTTTCATTTTGAGATCTCTTTCAGGTGATCAGTGATTTTTTTTTTCAATTTTCATTTTACCCTCTGGATCTAATATATCCAAATTGTTTTACTTTATACTTTTTTGAAATATGTAGGCTTTTAAAAAACACATTATCTTTCCTCTTCTTTAGTATTTTTTTGCCTCTTTTATCAAACTGTTAATTGTCTTTCCATATTTTTTTTTGCATCACTATCATTTCTTTTCCAAGTTTTTTCTCTACCATTTTCATTTTTTCCCCTTAACTCTTCCAGCAATCCTTGTCAGGCTTTGGTCCAATTAACATTTTTCTTTGAGGTATTTTTGTAGCTGTTTTTGCATTATTATTTTCTGATATTGTGACTTTGTCTTCCCTGCCATCATAGTAGTTTGTATGGTTAGTTCCCCTCTTTATTGTTGGCTTATTTTTCCAGTCTATGTCTTGACTTTGAACTTTATGTTAAAATTGAACTCTGATCGCCACAGGGTGGGGAGGCATTGTCCCAAGCTTCAAACTTTTTTGTGTTGCTGCTTTCAGAGCTAGTTTGGGGGTTTTGCAAGTTTTTGGTGGTTCTAAGGTGGTGTGATCAAGGGAGAGATGTGATCACTGCTTTCCTAGTCTGTACCCTGGTCTTTACACAGTAAGAACCCGCCCCCCCCCTCCATTACCATAGATGACTGCACCTTCCACCAGTGTGTGAGGCTCAGCAAATTTGACTCTGAACGAAGCATCAGCTTCATTCCCCCTGATGGAGAGTTTGAGCTTATGAGGTACCGGACCACCAAGGATATTATCCTTCCCTTCCGAGTGATTCCCCTGGTGCGGGAGGTGGGACTGACCAAACTGGAAGTCAAAGTTGTCATTAAGTCCAACTTCAAACCTTCCTTGCTGGCCCAGAAAATTGAGGTCCGGATCCCAACACCGCTAAACACAAGTGGGGTTCAAGTGATCTGCATGAAGGGAAAAGCCAAGTACAAGGCCAGTGAGAATGCCAGCGTGTGGAAGATCAAGCTCATGGCAGGAATGAAGGAATCACAGATCAGTGCAGAGATTGAGCTGCTAGCGACCAACGACAAGAAGAAGTGGGCCCAGCCTCCTATCTCCATGAACTTCGAGGTACCGTTTGCACCCTCTGGCCTGAAGGTGCGATACTTAAAGGTGTTTGAACCCAAGCTGAACTACAGCGACCACGATGTCATCAAATGGGTGCGCTACTTCGGCCGCAGTGGCATCTATGAAACCCGCTGCTAGCTGCCCAGTGAGGTCTCAAACCTTCACCAAGCTCGGTGCCCCCTCTGGAGGAGCCAGGCTGGGCTGTCTGCCCCACCTTCTCCCTGTCGGTGTCTCCTTCCTGCATCACTGCACACCCCCAGCACAAGCCCCTAGCCTAGGTTTGGACCGACCCTACCAGAAGGGGGTGAACAGAATGGGCCCGAGCCCCTGAGGCTCCCCCGCCCCTCATTTTGTCCGTCCCAGCCCTGCTCTGGGCTGTTTGAGTTTTGTGACCAAAGCCAGGCCAGGATCTCTTGGGTGGCCGAGCCTCTGACCCTCTCCCAGGGGTGGGGGGCGGCCCGGAATGCCAGAGCCCTGGCCTCTGCACCTCCCTGAAAGGCCAATAACTGCCTCCCGTCCCTCCCCCCTGCTTTGGGATAGTGTGAGCTCCATTTTGTACATGTGTGACTTGTCCAGTTATCAACCCAATAAATTCTGTAGAGCGGTGAAAAAAAAAGACCCCCCCCCCCACCTTGTAGATGCAAGTATTTATGCACCTCTTGGCCCCTGAATTATGATCAAGTCCTCTACTCTCCTGCAACTGGAAGCACTAGAACTCTTCTCTTCCTTGGAAGGCAACCAGGTTTCATGTCCTCCTGAAGCCACAAGCACTAGTGCTTTTCTCTGCCTTGGAACTGCTACCAAGGTCTACATTTTCAAATTGTAACAAGAACTGTGTATGGGAATTAGAGTTAATAATCAGCATCAGTTGCACCCAGTGGCAGCAAAGGGTCTCCTATGATTTCTTTCTGATGAGATGACCATCTCTGGGCTGAGAACTCTCAAAGCTGCTGCTGCTGCTTCTGTCATGGCCATCCCCAAAGCCCACAGCAACTGATGTGTGTGCATTCTGGGCTAGCCCCTAGCCCAGTGTCACTTACCTCTCCTGCCAACCTCCTCAGTTGCCTTAGGCAGGAATAATGTCTTAGTTGGACTTTTTGTTGGCCCTGCCACTCCAAAAGCTGATTTGAGGAATTTAGAGTTGTTGGGAAAACTCAGCAGAGTTGCTGCCTGTAGTCCATCATCTTGACTCTGCCCTCTTGTTCATTTTGAATATCATGATGATAACTTATCACATAGAAATTAGAGAGGCACTTAACTTTTCTTTTGCTAATGTTTTCTCCATTAAAGACAAAGATCTTTAGATTGGAAAGGAGAATTTTTTTTTAAATGGTTGGTAAGTTGTTTATAGTAAGATAATTTGTTGAATTCAAGTCACCTGCCCTGCCAAAGATGAATTACATCCTCCTCTGGAATCAATATCAGAGGCATTTGAAAGATCATGGAGAATGTGAAAGGTACCAAAAGATGGAGAAGGCCAAATGACCCAGTTTTCCAAAAAAGAAAGAGAATGGAATTCACAAACTTAAGTTAGTAAGCTTGACTTTGATTCCTGACAAAATTCTAGAACGTATTCCAGAGATTGTTAGTGAAATTCTGGAAAAATTCAGAGTGGTTAGAGTACTTATGGTTTCAAGAACAGATCATGGCAGATTAAATTTCTTTCCTTTTTTTCCCACAGGTTCCTAAACCAGTATGTAAATAAATTATGTAGATCGGACTTACCAAACACACAGTCCAAAGCCTCATGTGGATCATAGCACTACTTAGTGTGGCCAGAATCACTTCCAAGTATCATCTGAACCAGATTAAAATATTATTAGGAAATATTTAACCAAATAAATAAAAATGCAATAAAACAGAGTTAAAATTTACCTTAAATCTAAGTCAATACATGGTCTATAGAGATCCTTATATATGGATTAGTGGCCCCCATTTCTATTTGAGTTTGACACCACTTATATTGGTATGACTACACAGGCTTCAGCAAAATATGTGACAGTCTCATAATATTCTTGTGAGTAATATGGAGATATTATGGGGATGTTTTGGTGATATATGTGGTGGACCAAACAGTGGTAGGATTTTGTAAATTTGGAACTAGTTGAAAGACTGGACCCAAGGGATAGTCTTTAAGGGTTCAGTGTTAATTTGGCAAGAGGCCTCCAGTGGTCTCCACCTTTGGAAAGCTCCAAATATTTGTATTTAGTCCTATGCTAGTTAACATTTAAACTGATGGACTAGATAAACATAGATGGCATGATAATTAAGTCTATGGATGCCACAAAGTAGGAGTTAATTAACAGAGAGAAATGAAGAGTTGGTATTCAGAAAATCTTGACAGGTTAGAATATTATGTTGAATGAAATAAATGAGATTTAATAGAAATAAATATAAAATCTTATCTTTGCATTCAAAAGATATAAAAGGTTGGGGATATGTAGCTAGAAAGTAGTTCTCAAAAAAGATATGAATCTAAATTCAATATTAGATAATACTATAATATGAAATCTAATAGAATTAATATGATTTTAGATTTTATTAAAATGGCAAAAGGCTAAGAATTGGGATATGATAATCAGTCTCTCTCCATACATATATACACATGTATATACATACATAAATATACATTCATACATGCATACATGCATTCATTCATGCATACATACATACATACATATATTCTTTCCTAGGCAGACCACAATTGGAATATTATATTTAGTCTGAAGCACCATGGCCTCTATTGACTTAGTCTTAAAGTATAATATTATTTATGTTTTACTGTATTTTTTATTTCCTAAATATTTCTCAATTGAATTTTAATCTGTTTGAAGAGACCCTTGGGAGTGTCATCAGCCACATATGACACCTGGGATTATGTTTGACACCTCTGCTGTAGAGCACTTAGGTGGTACAATGAATAGAATGTTGGACTTGGAGTCTGGAAGACCTGAGTTCATAGTGATTTCCAAAACTTCCTAGCTGTGTGACACTGGGTAAGTCATTACACCTCTGTTTGACTCAGTTTCCTCATCTATAACAAAGGGATAATGTTGTTCCTGACTCCCAGGATTTTTGTGAGCATTGAATGAGATAATATTTATAAAATGGTTTGCAAACCTTAATGTACTTTGCAAATGTTAAAGCACCACATAAATGTCATTTATATTATTGTTGTGGAAGGAAATTTTGTTCTAATTTGGGTTAGTGTTTGAGGTCTCAAAATGGGGCAGGCTAGACAAGTAATTTAATTGTTGCAGGGAACTCCTAGTAAAGAAATTCTTTGTACCAGAGCAAATTAGCCCTGGATCTGCAACTCACAGACCGTCCTGAATGACACTCCCAGAGTCATGTGTACATCATGTGTCAGAGTCAGAACTTCCATCAAAATCTTACTGACTCAAAGGCAAACTGTCCATAACCTTTGCCATATGACCTGTCTACAAACTTCCTGCACATACAAATATAAATAAGATGCAGTACCTTCCATCAGGCATTTACAGCCTAGTCGAGGAAACAAGATATTTATAGAAAAGGCTATAATCTAAAGGAGATCATTAGGTCCCAAGAGAGGTAGGAAATATGATGAGAGCTCAGTGGAAGGAGAAATCACATACTTTGGAGTAGCAGCCACTGGAAAAGAATCTTGAAGAATACATAGGATGTCATCAATCAGAGGCAAAGTGAGACCCAGGGAAGGAGTGGCACGCTAGATGTAGGGAATGAGCAAAAGCAAAGATATGGAAATAAAAGGATTAGTTTAATTGGATGCTTAGTATGTAATCATGAAAGTGTAGGAGTATTATCTGTTTCCTATATATTTATAAATAGGATATAGAGTGTTTCTTTTGCCCCTATCCCAATGCCAGGGTTACTGCTGGGACCTGTCATGAACAGGATTTCTGGTGTAGGTTGAAATGTCCCCAAGTAGATATCAATAGAAGCCCATGACTGGGAAATTCTGTACTGTTAGATACCGTAAATGTTGTGCATTAACCTGGCCAGTTACAAGTATTTGGAATCTAATTCAACTATAAAATGACATGATACCAACACCTAACTCACAGAGCTGTTGTAAGGATCAGAAAGGATATTTATAAAGTACTTAATACAGTGTCTGGCACATAGTACGTCTTTAATAAATGCTTATTCCCCCTGCCCCAACCAATCTTTCCTGCCATTTATCAGGACCAAGACACACAGGACAAGAGAATAGATGTGATCTTGGAATTAGTCTTCACGTTTTAGCACAAAAGCCATGGAGAATGGTACACATTTTTGACAAATAGCCACCTTAATTAGCTACATTCAGCTTTGGGTACATGCTTGTTCTTGGTGGTGTGAGACTATCCCCTCCCTCCAGATCCTTCTAAATTTGTTGCAGCTGGACAAATTCTGACACCATCAACAAAGCAGTACTGCCCAAGTGAAACATTTCCTTGTGAATTGTGTTCCTTTACACACCATTAACATGATGAAAAATATTTTTTGAATATGCTTAATTGTGTTAAGCTTTATAATGGGTAGAAAGGTATTGTCCATGCTAAGGGTCTACAGCTTAAGACTGATCTTTCAGGAATTAATGTTTAGGAGGTATATTTCAGTGAATATGGCAAACTTTGGTTTCAGTGTTTAGGGAGTGAAACAGCTACCCAAGAATAATTATGCTCTCTTTGAGACTATAAAACCATGGTTTAATAAAAGAATTAAAACACATTTTGAAGAAATTCCAGAATCATTTAACCCAGGGCTTAAGAAATTCCAGGCAGTAAGTCACCATGGTGCCCAGCAATTTCATCATTGTAGTTAATATTTTCAAGATACTTAGTTGAAACTATTAAAGTATACTTCCCCCACCCCACCTCTCATAGCCATTTCTTTTTTACATTCAAAGCATCTTGAAAAGAACTAAGTCTCTGGAACTAAACAAGTGGGCAGAAGGGGGACCTTCTTGAGATTCTGAGGCATCAGGACTTTGGCAGGAGAATGAAGAAGATGGAAGAAAGGACCATTAGTTACCAGTAGCTGGTTCTCTGTATATTCCCGTAAATGGTGCAGGAAACTACCTGAACAGATTTACACAGATACCTGTTTGAACCTTAGTAAAGGATTCTTTTAAACCTTTCTGTAGATCCTTTGCGACCCTAATTTGGGTCTCAGATTGAGGCTGCAAACCAATATCCTTGATAGTCTTTTCCCCTCACTTTTTTTTAATTAAAAGATGAAAAATAAATATTTTGGGTTTGTAAAGCTGGTGTTGTTGTTGTTCAGTCATGTCTGACCCTTCATGGCCCCATTTGGGGTTTCCTTGGCAAAGATACTGGAGTGGTTTGTCATTTTCTTTTCCTGCTCATTTTCCAGATGAGGAAACTGAGGCAAACAGGGTTAAGTGACTTGCCCAGGGTCATACAGCTAGTAAGTGTCTGAGGTCAGATTCAAACTGAGGAAGATGAGTCTTCCCAATGCCTTGCCCAACACTCTATCCACTTCACCACCTCACTCCCACTCAACCCCCACTCCACCCTACCCCCGCTACTCCAATCCTGGTGAGTTTTGAGTAAACTTGTCTTAGAATTTTTAGGAGTGGCATTTCTTTTGTTATTTTTTGCTTTGTTTTCTTTCTAAAATACTGAAGAAACTAATCACTGCCATGTTGGACAGTAAATTTCCCTCAGTCCCAATTTTAGTCATTTCCTGCATTCCATGAACAGGATATGGGGGGGGGCAGTGGGTGGAGAGGAGTAGCTGTTTCCCATTTATCTAATGAATCTCTAACCTTGGAAGTCAAATGATAAATTCAAGTTGAGTCTGGCCAGTGGGCTGCCAGATGGGAATCATTCACCCATAGGAGCCATGCCTTCCATTTCCTTTATGAGCTATCATTTCCCCCCATGTAGTCATATAGCTATGCTTTGCAGAGAAATTAGTTTCATTCATAAAATGAAATTAAATGAAACCTTACTGACCACTTCCTCCTACTAGGCCATCTCTCCTCCCTGTGTCTTCATGACATGCTTTTTTGGTTTGTTTGTTTTCCTCTGCCTGTACCTTTTCAGTTTCCTTTAATGTATGATTGTTACCCATTCCTCACCTTCTTTTCATGACTGTACCCCAGCACTCCTTCCTAGACCATCTGTTCTCTCTCTGCACTTTCTCCCTTGGTGATCACATCAGTTCTCATTGGTTCAATTTTCATCTCTGAAATCTACATATCCAGTTTTCTTCTGTTTTCTGAGTTATAACATTGAATGGCCAACTGCTTCCCATCAGGATTTCAGACTAAATAGCCTTCCCTCTGAAGGCTACCCTGTCTCCTTCCTTTCCTTTTTTCTGCTTGAGGGCACCACCATCCTTCTAAGTTCTCTGGTTCACAACCTCCCAGTTATCCCCAAGTCTTCATTCGCATCTCTTCCCATAGCCAATCAATTGCCAAGATCTATCAATTCTACCTTCATGATATTTCATGTGTCCATCCCATTTTCTCCCCTCAGACAACCACCATCCTAGATCCGGCTCTAGTTACTTCTGACCTGGACAATCACCTTAGCCTTCTAGTTGACCTACCCTTCTCCTACTTCAAACAGCTTCCAAATGGTTGCCAAAGTGATATTCTAAAAAGATTCAATTTAACCAGGTCACTCTACTGCTCAAGATGCCTCATTGACTCCATTATTTCCTCAAGGTAATTCCTGTGTTAGACCTTTAAAGTATTTCACAACCTATTCTTTCATAGTGATTTTACATTACTCCCCTTCCCATACTCAAAGCTACTGCCACACTGTACAATGACAGTGTGTCATTCCTTATACACAATATTACCTCTCTTGTACACACACCTTGACACAGGCTGCCCTCCATATTTAGAATGGCCCTAGAAGAATGCCTAGTTATCATAGAAGCACAAGTCAGGAATCATCCCTTATCTGATGCCTTTTCTGACATCTCTAATAGTTAGTACTTCTCCCTTCCTCATAAAAATCAGGGATTGTTTTATTTTTGTCTTATGTTTCTTACTATAGTACTTGATTCATAGCACTCAATAAATCCTGCTTGAATAACAACAGCAACAATAAATGACTTTTGTAAATGCCTTAAGTTTGCAAAACACTTTGTAAATATCTCCATAATAACACTGAGAGGTAGGTACTGTTAGGTTGGTACTCCATGTTACAGATGAGGGAATTAAAGCAGACAGAGGTTAAATGAATTGCCCAGGATCATCTAACTAGTGTCTATGGCAGAAGTTAAGCTGAGTTCTTCCTGACTCCAATTCTATCTACTATAATCACTAGTTGCCAGCTTTGAATAAAAACCCAAAAGTGCCACAGGAAAGAATAAAGAAAAACTAATTTGAAGAAGTCATTGCTACAAATTCCCTGAAACTGACAGGATTTGATTATGTGTTCTTGTAAAAAAAAAAAAGTACAAAAATATGCCTATTTTTAAAAAAAATCCTAAATCACTATTTTTCAAAATAACAATAAAAACCAAAAAAAACCCAAATAATTATGATGATGATGATGATGATGACTTTTCTTTGGTAAGCAAAATTAATTTTACTCATTGACTATCAATGAAATGTAAGTTTTATAGATTCTCTCCCCATCACTAAGTAATGAGGTACCTTCCTCTAAAAAGCACAGGGTGAAAAGAATCATTTGAAAGATAAAAGTATATGAAGAAAATGTGTCCCCCAGGACCATGTGGCCACTAATGGGAATCTGATTCCATTCATATAGGGTTCTTGAATAGGAAATAAAAAATGTTATGATCAGTTGGGATCTTTGATCTAAAAACATTGACCTAAAAACATTTAGGAAAGAAGCAGATATTTTTTTCTCATTTTCCCAGGAACCTGATTGTCTGCCTTGCTGCTGTGGGTAGCAGAGAGAACAGCAGCCAAAGGGCTTGCTCTGTTCCTCATCAGTATTTAGGGTCATACTACAGAGATGGAACCCGTAGCCCAGTGCTATAGGGACAGGTTTGCTTTACTAATATACATCATATAACTCTGGACTTTTGCATCAGGTCAGGAATGGAAAGAGGGCAGAGGAGAAAGGGCACATTAGTGGCAGTGTGATGAATGTAATTCAGGGATAAGACTGTTGGTTTTTCTAATATAATAATTGAAAGGCACTTAGAGATCGATTTTGATAACAAATAAACCTTGAGAGTGAGTGTTGCTTAGTAGATAGAGAGCTGGCCTTGGAAGTAGGGTGACCTGGCTAAAAGTTTTAAATCTGACATTTATTGACTATGTGACATTGACCAAGTTCTTTAACCTGTCAGTGCTCAAGGAAGCTATTAAAGGTAACAAGGTCAAGAATGCTTGCTGATCTGCATTGACAGAGGGAGCTTCCTCATTGGGAGCTCCCTTAACCAATAAAATCATAGGCTTCAATAAAGAGAGTAAACCCCTCTCCAGCCAAACAAAACAAAACAAACAACAAACCAGCCTAGAGTACAAAAAGACAGCTTGAAAGAAAGGGTTTCTGAAATTCTTGCCTTTCAAATGCATCATAGTCTTTATGCTAAGGTTTTGCTATTTATCTGCTTTTTTCTTTGGACAAAACATTTCCTTTTCCTTGCCTTAGTTTTTCTACTGGAAATGAGTCAACACCCTTCCCCCCCCCCAAAAAAAAGATTATTTGGGGGGAAAGCTGTGCTAATGAGGTATTTCTCATCAATTAATGTATTTGAAGCCCTGAGAAAGAAGGTACTAGCCAGAATATTACCAAGTTTGCATTTAGAATTAAAGCTTGAGATATAAAAGAATAATCTCTTCATAAACAAAACAGGAAAAGAGAGTATAGGTAAGCTTAAGGAAGTAATAGATTCCCCACACAGTGTTGGAAGGATGGCTGGTTATAATTAAGGATGAGCTGTAATGGACATGGTGCCTTTGAATTTTTTTTCAAGTATGTCCCTTTTAAGGACCCTTTAAAAACAATTTGCATTAGGAAGATGATAACTAAATGAATGATGCAAATAAGTGGTAGTGGTGAAGAGAGAAACTAAGGATCTTAGATTTTGGAGTTGGAAAGGACCCTGGAAATCATCCATCCCATTCTTTTATGCAATATTATATCTTCCCCCAGGAGAAGTAGTTAAATTCATTTTGGAAAAGTAGAGCTTTCTCTGTTTATAATCCTATCACTATCAACCAGTAAACTGCTCACTTCTGGGGTGCACAAGAGGCAAACAAGATTTCAGGGAAGTGGGAACTTTCAACTGCTTTTGAGATTTTATTTTTTTCTGGTCTTTTTGGAGGGGGGAAGGCAGAGCAATTGGGGTTAAATGATTCGCCCAAGGTCACACAGCTAGCAAGCGTTAAGTGTCTGAGGCCGAATTTGAACTCAGGTCCTCCTGACTCGAGGGCTGTGCTCTATTCACTGCGCCACCTAGCCACCCCTTGACATTTTATTTTTGTGACACAAGTTTTATCACGATAGAAGTAGTAGCACTGTGCATTACTTCACAGCTGTCAATTCTGTGAGCTGCCAAAAGCATTTGGCCTCTGTTATTTTAATTTTCAAAACAGATAAGCAAATATACTAATAGTAACTCATTATGTGTGAAGTGTATATAACATTTTTATACGTACATAAATATTTCAGATTATTGTCACATCTATTACCCAACAATAATCAGCAAATTAATTGTCTTCCTGTTTACATTCAGTTTTCAACAATTATGCTTTGCTTAGATAACTGCCCACATCAAAGACTTATTACATCAAATGAATTTTAGTAAATAGCAATTAGTTTTAAGAACAAAAGAATTCTCTCTCACCCTAGCTCTGAACCATTTAGATATCTTAACATCCTTACTGAATAACAAAGACATTAGCTAAATAAATAAACCAATAGGTTGTTAATAAGTGTCAAGGAAAATACAATCTATTCGTTTGCTAATTGATGATAGAGCCATCCAATTTAAGACACATTTGCTATCATGACTAGCTACCTATGAATACATCATTTTTGATGCAGGAAAATCTAATAAGATCAAGCCTAGGATATTAATTCTTGGATAGTATAGGCTAGTGATTGTTTATCTGTTTAAAAAATATTCTGTTCATTTGTGCTTTGTGTTTCTTGAAAACAAGAAAAGCATAACTACTTAAAAAATGTAAAAGACATCTCTGGAAGAACCAAAGTTTGAAAGTACACTGAAGTCTTCTCCAAATTCATTGCCTATTGATCAGGAGGAAATAATTAAGGATTAAGAGAGAGCTAATGATTATGTGAAGAAAAACTGTTCCTTCCAAGTTAAAAAGAGATCACCATAGGTGTTTTATATAAGTTCTTGCTATATACTCCTTGAGAGAAGGGTTCCTTCCTTCCTTCCTTCCTTCCTTCCTTCCTTCCTTCCTTCCTTCCTTCTTTC
>NW_027185655.1:19361216-19398963 GCF_028583685.1 Petaurus breviceps papuanus | reverse complement strand
CTTCCTTCCTTCCTTCCTTCCTTCCTTCCTTCTTTCCTTCCTTCCTTCCTTCCTTCCTTCCTTCCTTCCTTCCTTCCTTCCTTTTTTCCTTTTTTTCCCTTCTTTCCTTCCTTTTTTCCTTCCTTTTTTCCTTCCTTCCCTTCCTCCTTATTTCCTTTTTCTCTCCTTTCCTCTCTCCCTCCCTCCCTCCTTTGTTCCTTCCTTTCTCCTTTCCTTCCAGGGTCAGGGGTGAACTTGAGAAACCTTGGGTCTTTTCCACTACTTTCTTGGTGTGTTGAGCAAACAACTCAGGTCAGGAATATCCAAGATTTTAGCACTACCACAATCATCTGATCCAGGGCAAAATCTGATCACTTTTCTCTTGGTCTGAGCTCTATAAACTTCTCACCTAAGTGTAGGCCAGAGCAACACACCTGTGATTTTGTCCTTTGTTGGAATTCCTGTGGGTTGTTACTCAGCTACTATTAGTGGCTTTAAAGTTCTGCTGACTCAGAGGGACAAAACTGCACACCCCCCTTTAGTCTGGAATTCCTTCCCTGATTATTCCTTTCTAGGCTTCAGAATAGGTCTGAAGAACAGTCTGGCATTGAGATCTTATTCCATTCCTGGGGTCAGAATCATATAACTGCTACTTGCTTCTGAATTTGTCCTTCATTCACTATACAACCTTGGACACTTAACCACTTCTCACCCTGAACACTAACCCTAAGACCTGTTAGTCCTCAGTATACTTTGGATCTGTGATGCAGAACTGGGTAATGAGTGACAGCTTCCAACTGGCACATCATCCTGCACCCTGTACATTGCCTTCTGTGATTGATCCGATACCTCTTTTTGTCCTGGTTCAAACCTTCTGCCCACATTGGAATGCCCTATATGGCCATTGCAAAATAGACCTTATCACCGATGTGATTCATAAAAAATTCTAAGCCATAGTTTCTGGATAATTAATCATTTTATTAATCATGTTGGCAATAATTAATAAAAAGGGTCAGGGATACTACTGTATGCTAAAGACCCCTCATGGAACCCATTCAATGTTTATATGCCCTTGGAAGAGTGGGTATTCCTGAAGGTGGTAATCAACTCTAATTCGTTAACAATTAATGAGGAAAAAAATGTCCTAATGAGAGGTGGAGTTATTCTAATGAGGGGTCGGGGGACCTGACTCTGATTGCTCAGTCTTCATCAAAGAGATTTATCTTTACCAATATTACCCAACCTAGGGTAATGTAGAAAAAAAGGGGGTAAGCCTCTGCTCAGACTTGGCTTTGTAGAATGCAATGGGCTAGGAATTCACCTTAGATTAAATTCTTTGTAAGGTTCTCTGGTTGGGTAGGGCAACAATTCACACCCAGGATCAAAAGGCATGTGTTCTGGGGATTTGAGCAATCTCATCCATAAACAATGTCTTTCACATGCTGACTTGGCCTAGAAGAGAGTGAGGACCTAGATAGGGAAAAAATCCTGGGTGTAATACAATAATTGAGTTATTAATATGAGAGAAATAATCACTTTTTCTCACCAGTGTCTGTAGATCTTTCTCTCTTCCTGTTCTAATCTGGACTGGAATAATGACTTATTTTGATTTTCTTTCCCCTTTGACTTCTTAATCAGGACTTGGTCTGCTACATCCTCTAAATTTATGTGTAGGAAATGTGTGGTAGAACATGGTTGTTATTCTTCATACTACTCTGCCTTCATGGTTTCCCCTGCTTTCCCTTTTCTCTGCTCACCCCACCCCACAAGTAGTAGAGCCAGTTTCAATTAAAAGTCTTGTGACTAAATATTCAGTGCTGTTTCCACTAAATTGTGATGCCAGAGAAACATTTAAAATGGCAGAAGGAAAAACAGGGGAATAAGCTATCTCTGTAGTCAAAGGGAAGAGAAACTATCCAGTTGGACAAGATTACCAATAGTGTCCAAAAGTTTCAAAAAAGTAAAGGAAAAATAAGTATTCAAAAAAAAGTTGGGGGTAGGGAGTGCTTCTAATAGAGATGGCAACATAAAGATTACAGCTGAACCTTTCTTCCCAAAAAATTCCCTGAAAAGATTTTAAAGGGAAATCAATAAAATAAGGATCAGTAAGACAAAAATCACATGAAATAAGGATCAGTAAGCAAAATATATGGGCAGGTAGGCAATATATTAGATAGAGTGCCAGTCCTGGAATCAGGAATGCCTGAGTTCAAATCCAAACTCAGACATTTACTAGCTATCTGACCCCGGACGAGTCACTTAACCATGTTTGTCACAGTTTTCTCATTGTAAAATAAGCTGGAGTAGGAAATGGAAAACTAGTCTCTTGGCCAAGAAAATCCCAAATAAGGTGACAAAGAGTTGGACATGACTGAAACAATTAAACAACAGCAACAAAAAATATAAACAACAGTATGCCTGTTCATCCAGTCTAGGACTGTATGAGGAAATTACCAAAAGCTTGAACACACTGTGGTTAAAATGTACCAGGGGGTCTAAAGCTAGTGAAATCTCTAGGGAGAGGGTTCTGGAGTTAGTGGGTTCTTGGCACTGTCCTGTTCCACTGCTGGAAAAGAGGAAGTCAAATGACAGATAGATTGGTCATTGTGCAAGAAAAGTGAGATGGATTGATCCTAAGCAGTACATGCATGTTTTATCCCCCTTGATTCCTGAAGTCTATACAATGTCCATTGTCTCTTTCAGAGGTCCATCAGGGGACCACCCTGAGATACTATGTTAGGGCAGAATTTGGGCAAACAATGAAAAAAACAACCCTTCAGAAGACCTGTGCCATAAGTGATCTCCAATATCTGTTTGGTACCTTTCTGGGGAAAAGTATTAGGGGAAATTCTCTGAGAGAATGTGTTAAAGGAGAAAAAGGTAAAGAGAAGGACAAGTCTACCAACCGAATTGGACCACCAGGAGATGGAGGCAGAAGACATGGATGGAGGAAGAGAGTGGAGTCTGATCCTCACACTGAGTGCACCTGCCTATCCCAGGACATGGTTGTAGAAGAGAACATGGGTAGGGGTATGTTGGAGCCTTCTAAAGAGTCACTTGTAAAATTTTCATTGTGGGCATTTATACCTCAGACGATGGCAAACATTATAGATCAGAGCTTGATTTATTGGGTTATTAATTGTCTAGACTTAAAAAGTGGTGCAGAAAATATTAATAGTGTAGATTAAACTTAAAAGTGTGTCATGCCTTCTCTTTTGTAAAATGGAGATACTAATACATGTCTGGCCCAAGGCTCAAATGAAATGATCTATAGGAAAATATAAAGGAAAGAAAATACTGCAGAGAGTTTAGGTGTGACAAAGAAATCTTATTTTAAAGTTAGTTTCTCTTATAAACATTGTGTTTATTGGTGTCAATGTGCTTAACATATGCTGGTTGTTTTGCAATATAGTCTGACTGCTGTTAAAAGTCAACATGTTGAGTCATCCTGAGTCATTCACCCAAAGAAAGTTAAAGTGAGGTAATTGGAAACATCTGGGGCAGACATGGTGACATCATAGGAACATGGATTTAGAGCTGGAAGGGACCTCATAGATCATCAAATTGATGCTCCTCATTTTGCAGATGCAGAACTGAGGCCCATTGAGGTTAAGTGACTTGTGTAAGGTCATAAAAAGAATAAATGTCAGAAATGGTATTTCAGCATTACTCCTCTGATTCCAAATCTGTTCTTCACTTCACTCTACTTCATTGCCTTTATTCTACTCTAAATGGAAGATAAGAATCAGGGATTTGGAAAATAGTAGAGGTGGATAAAATTGAATTCACTGAGAGTCATAGAATCTTATAGTTAGACAGAACCTTGGCGGGTCATTTAATGCAAACTCTAGCCAACAAATGAATCTCTTCTACAGCGTCACTCACAAGTATCATTTAGTTTCCACTGAAATAACTCCCGTGCTTTCACTTCAGCCCATAACATTCTCAGACAGGGCTAATTGTTTAGAAGGTCTTTACAAAGAGCCAAAATATCCCTCCTTGTTCTGCCTTATGGAAACATATGAAATAAGTCAAATGCTTCTCCAACATAAAAGACTACACATTTGAAGAAAATTGTTGGGCTTCTAGTCTTTTCTTTAAGCTAAATGACCCCATTTCCTTCACTTTACACACATGTGCCCTCAGTTCTAGTCATCTAGAATTGTAAAAGGAATAGATGGTTAAGGATAAGGTGTCTAAGAATGGATTTCTGGATGCTAGATTAAAATTTAGGAATTACAGTCACATGAATGGATCATACCTAGGAAAGGCTTATTAGAAAGAATTGTCCTGGAGTCTTGCAAATTTAATACAGAAGGACTTTGAACTAAAAAGGAAGGAGGGATATAAATGCCTACCCAACCTGACCCAACTAGTCATTATAGCCATTAGTTATGATGCCAGAAGAATATCTCTAGAAATAGCCAGAAATTCAAAAGAAGTGGTATCCAAAAAAAGACCCATAAATAAAAACCTCATTATCTTAGAAGACTTTTCAAAATTGCAAATATGGGTATCCACAAAAGGTGGACAAATTATCCTAACCCAATGCAGCAATTTTTTCATTATATGTATCACTGAGACTTGGTGTTTTTGACCCCTGAATAAAATATGGCTCTGGAGAGTATGCCCTTATTACAAAAGGGACAGGACAGGACAAAGGGAAAAAGGCAGCAGCAATGCAGATAGACTCATTGGGGAAGACCAAGGAACCAGAGCAGGGAGCAGAGTGGCCTACATTTGTCTAAAAATCAGTGGAAGTAGAAAAAGAAGTGTTATTGTTATACAAGATACCACCAGGACAGAAAGAGGAAATAGATGAGTAATTCAAGAAATTTATCAGAATACTAGTACAAAGTTATAATACAGTGGTGATAGGAGGCCTACAATTATGTAGAAACCAGCTAGACTTTCCTGTGCCAAAAGCAGACTGGCTAAAAATATCTCAGCTAGTCTTAATAATAATTTCATCCTTCTTTATAAGAATCAATGAAAAGAGTTTCTTTGTGGTCTGATAGAAATTGTGAACCTTGACAGAAAGAGAACACTGTTTTCTAGAAATTATGATAGAGAAGAAGAAAAACCCAATTTTGGATTTTGGGTTTTGAACTCTAGACTTGGAGAGCAGATTTTAAAATTTTCATATTTCAAAATGTTTCAGAGAAAGCATGGGTAAAATCCACTGAATTAAAATTGGGAGACTTTCAAGAAGGGAATTCCAAAGTCTCAGAGAGAAACAACTCCACTGAGGAGGGAAAGGGGCATGATAGGACTCTACAGTGACTTATGTGCATAGACAGGAAGCTAATCCAAATTACACCTCAACAATACATTAATAAGACAGATGTAGTCAAGCCTCAGTTTTCAAGGGGGAAATGTACCTAAAAAATGGTATGAAAGTAAAAAATGCCAATGTTGAAACATTGAGCCTTTATTCTACTCTAGAGAATAAAATAGGGGGCTAGGGGGTTAGGTTCCCAGTTATCAAAACTTTAATCTTTTGCTAGGAATCCCTAAAAATATACTTTTCTGAATACAATTATTTATAGTAAAAATATTAGTTTCTGATAATATGCACTTTTTCTAACACATCACCATGAAATGACCCATAAAATTCAGGGGAGAGTAGAGGCAATGCTGGGTGAGAAGAGGAGGATTTGAGAGGGGGTATATCAGTAGTACCCCAAGGTAAAAAATGGAAAAGGGTAACCTGCCATCTCTAATCTCTCTTTTGCCCCAGTGTTTGAACTGTTCCCCATGAAAAACACATGCTCAAGGGCTGAATGAGGTAGGACGGTTCCTTTGCTTCTTGGTGCTTTGTGTGGGCTAGGATACTTGGGAGCCCAGTGGCACAGGCAGAAGGAGAGATGGGACAGACCCTTGCCTCTGGGCGACCACCATCTCATTTACCCACAAATTTTACCACTTTTTCATTTCTTCAATTCCCTCATCCCTCACTTGAGACCATATTTTAGCTCTTTTTGGAGTGAATTCACGAACACTTTTACAAATAATTTCTTCTGTTTTGCTGATATAACGAATCAACCAACCATTCGTCAGCAGCTGTAGACATTCCAGTAAGACTAACACCTTTCATTTTCTCACTAAGCTGCATCACTGACTTTGAGTGCTTGGGCTTAAAGCCCAACGGACTTGAATTAACTTTGGGAGCATAATTGCAGCACAAAACTTGCATTTTAAAGGAAAAATTACAATATACAACATATGCATTGTGTGCTCTTTATGATAGTAGAGTGAACAAGACCAATGAAGAACCTAGTAAGATACAAGCTGTTCCACAAACCAGGCGGTGGGGGGGAGATCACACCTCTCATCTTTTCTCTACTATGTATGGCTATCAATGTTCAGATTGCCGAAATGAAAGTGAAAATGAGTTTACTAATAAAATCAGAGGAATTCTTGAAGTTGTGAAACTTAAAAGCTTAAATGTTCAGGACTATACAATAGACAGAAGAAAGGCAGGCAATAGAGGTTGAATGTAAACACTTGGCATGACTCTTTGAGAATACTACTCATAATGAGAATGAGGTGAAGCTGGCAAAAAAATACAGATTTAAAATATATATTTTTAAGCTACATTGAAGAAAAGTGGAAGTTCACAGAAGGAAAAGGGTAATCATTTAGGATGGATGAGGTAGTTACAACCAATGACAGAGAAATGGTGAGACTGCTCAACTCTTATTTTGATTGTATTTTCTCTGACATGAAGAATGATCTTTGAACTAGAAATGGCAGAATGACTACAACAACAAAGACTCACTAGGGGCTTGACTTCCAAGGCAAATCAGGAGAAATAGATGTAGAATACCTTGGCACTATGTATGAGTTCAAGTTATTAGGTTCAAATCAGGTCCTTCCCACTGTACTGGAAGAGTGAATGTATGTGATTGGTGGGCTACTTTCACCAGTTCTTGAAAGATTATGGATAATGAGGAATGGTACCAGAGGACTGAAAAAAAAACAGTTGTTTCTCCTTATTTTCCAAAGAAGGAAAGAAAATGAGATCTGCGAGCTTGACTTTTATTCCCAGCAAATATCTAGAATGTTTCCCCCTAGAAAGAGATGGTTAGTGAATACCAGCTCATCTCAAGAAAAAAAACTCAACAAAAAAAGTCAGACCAGACTGACCTAACTCTGTCCCCTTCTTTTTTGACAGTGTAGATCATGACAATGCTGTTGACATACATTACCTAGACTTAAGTCAAATTTTTAACAGAGACATTTTAGAGAGATGTTGTGGGTAGGATGAAGAAATGTGGTTTAGTTGATAGTATAGTTAGGGAGATTTGAACCTTGTTGAACTGTCAGGCTTAAGGAGTGAGTGTCTCAGGAGATATGGAGATGCTCTTCACAAGGAGTCATCACACCCATGTATAGATTCTCTACCTCTCACTCTGCTCCCCACCCTTCCTTGAAGTCTAATGCTTACTGCAGAGTCAGGGAAGGACTTTTTCAACAAGATAGCCCACCTCAGCAATGCAACTTAAGAGGTATGAGGTGGAGGCAGATAAGGGGAAGGAATCAGCACTGATTAAGCACCTGCAAGCAAACTACATGCAATGTGCCTTACAAATATTATCTTATTTGATCCTCACTTCAACTCTGGGTGGTAGGTGAAATTATTACTATAAAGTTGAAGAAAATAAGGCAAGTTAAATGATTTGCCCAGGATCACACAGCTAGTAAGTGTCTGAGACTGCATTTGAACTCAGGTACTCTTGATGCCAGGTCCAGAGCTCTATCGACTGCAAAGCTCTATTCACAGAAAGCATGGACCTGCTTTGTGGAGGATTGTTGAGAATTTGAGAATTTTTACTTCTAAAGCAGGGATGATCAACTTAAAAGAGAGATAGATAATAGATAGATGAATAGATGGATGGATGGATGGCTAGAGAGAGAGAGAAATAGACAGAGACAGACAGACAGAGAGACAGATGGATGGATGGATAGATAGACAGATAGATAGATAGATAGATAGATAGATAGATAGATAGATAGATAGATAGATAGATAGATAGATAGATGTGTTTCAATATGTTTGGCTTCCTTCATGAACTTAAGTTTTTTTATTATATGTATTTAGAAATATTGTTCTGAGAAAGCTTTACCAGACTATCTGAGTGGTCAATAAGCACATATAAATTTAAGAACCAGAAAAAGGGGAGTGTTTGTACATTGACAGTAGAAAGCGATTTTTAAAGGAAATTTTCTTTCAGATAAAGAAAGAATATACTTTGAGATTTTATATTTCTTTACATTCCTCATTATTTTGATAGCTTTTCATACTTAGGATGGCCCTGGGATTAAAGTATTATAAATCTCAGAAGAGTAAATTATTTCCAAGGGTCTATGATATCCCCCAAAGCACATTGTTAGTATTTAACTATATAAGTGGGATTTAAACCCAAGTTTTAAAATTCTAATTCTTTTCCTTTTTCAGTAATAGCATATTGTCTCTCACCATCATGCACTAAAATAAGGTCATGCCTGAGACCGTATGACAGGATAGATAAGCAAACATGCAAACAAACAGACAGATGGATGGAGGGGTAGATATATAGAAAGAAAGGAAGAAAGAAAGAAAGAAAGAAAGAAAGAAAGAAAGAAAGAAAGAAAGAAAGAGAGAGAGAGAGAAAGAAAGAGAGAGAGAAAGAGAAAGAAGATAGATATTTGTGTGTTCCATACATATTATATATGGGATATATGTGTTATATTTACATGTCTATGGGTATATACATATATACATGTATTTATATGTGTGGATATATGTATGTGTGTAGATATGTAGATGTGCATATACACATATACACAAGCATGATCCTTCCAATGTGAAGAGTCTGGATAGTAAATTACCATAGACCTGAGGCAGGCTCGTCTGAGGCAGTGGGGTATAGAGTTAGGAAGAGTCAGGAAGTCCTGGATAAAATGTGGCACTAGGTCTTTTCATAGTATCACAGTCAATATAGCATCTCAGCTAGAAAGAGCTGACATTCAATTGAACAGGAGCCAAGGTGTGTTTTTCCAGGGCTGAAGCAGCAGAAGCTTAACTTTGTGATGAAGAGTGACAAGGAGGGTGGGTGAACTCAAAAACAAACCCAGCTCAAATAGCAGCTCAGTTCTGTAGGAGCCAGTCAGAGCCTCTTGGAGAGAGCAGAAAGCAATGCCTTAGTAACCACTGCTTATGTCAAACATTTATTTACAGGAAGCACTTTGGCTTAAATAAAAATTGTGGAATGCTCTGAAGGGAACAATCCCTTGGCTAAGAAAACAAGCAATGCTGGTAAGATTAGAAGCCAAGTTTCATCAACTCATCAGGTCCTTGGTTTCAAGTTTCTTGATGGACATGAATGCATCGACAGGTGTATATAAGTCAGTGTAACCTTAAAAACAAGACTAAAAGACAAGACTCTATTCCCTGCTCTTATATTCTCAGCAGAAACTAAAGGAGGAAATGCAGAAGGATGGGAGTGGGAGGGTGGGGAAGGGAGTGAACTTTTCAAAATATGAAGAGTGAAAAGAGCAGAACCAAGAGAACATTGTATACCATAAGAGCAATATGATTTTGAATGAATAAGCCATTTTGACTATTATAAATACCAAATTAACTATAAAGAACATATGAAGAAAGATACTATCTTCATCCAGAGAAAGAAGTGATACACAGTAGTATATAGAGAATAGTTGTACAAATATATGTATGTGTGTGTATATGTGTGTATGTTTACATGGGTGTGTATACCTGTTTGTATCTAATGGTAACCATCTCTAGGGTAAGGTAAGGGAAGAATAAATATACATGATAACTTTATTATGGATTTAAAAATAATAAGTTGCACATAATAGATTTGCAGTTTCATGTGCAATCATCTTTTTATTATAAAAAAAAGAAAGATCCCCTAAAACCAGGATGAATCATGAAAACTTGCCTGTTGAAAAGTCAATAGTTCTTTCCTCCTTTCCTCTCCATTTATTTTTTCACCATTGAAGATGTCAGGAGCTTGGAAGAGGTTAATGAATGCATTGGGAGTCAAGGTTATGCCAGGGATTCAGAAGGCGATGTACATGGGACTATGAGAGGCTTGTGGGTCTGCTTATTCTCATCTGGCTGAGGCAAGAATGCATTGCTCAAGATGTGGACCTGCTTCGCTCCTTGTTTCCAAGTTAAGTTATCTTAATTGTATTTACTGCCAAAAGTAAGTGCTGTGTTTGCAGAACATTAATTGCCTGATCTTAAATCCACATAAGTCAGGAGATACCATGTGAATACTCCCTTGGTAGCCTTGGGTCTGCCCTCTCATACATATGGATTATGATAGGACACTGGGGTCTCTCATTACTCGATTGTATAATGCAGCTCCCTCAACCGCACACAGACATGCTCAATTAAAAAGGTAACCATATTGAATCTGTGTTGCTGACTTTTAAACACAGCCTTTTTTTATCCTTGGAAAAAAAATCTAACTAGCTAAGCATTGTCCAAGCAGTAGAAGGTTATTTCAAATCGAGCAAACTCTTCACCATTTAATAAGCTGTTTCAGAATCTCTCTCACAGTCACCTTTCAACACTAGGCTTTCTGTTTTTTCCTTCTTTTACATATATGTAATTCTTTTCCATTTGAGTGCAAAAATCTAAACTGAGTTTTGGTGAATTCAAATAATTAAGGAAAAAAATGACTTGCTGCACATTTCCATATTTAATGTTTTCAGTGTCATGGACACACTTATGCTTGTTATGAGAGTGATTAGGCAGATTCTGTTTAATTTGAAAAATCTGAAAAATTTTTGATAGACTTAGACTTTTGTTGGAAAGGTTCCCTCCATTGAGATAAATTCCTATTCTGTTTTCTATCTAAAGGGACACTGGGAACTCCCTTCATTGGTTCCCAGTGACTTCAGTTGCTACTTGATGATTAGTTTATTAAGGTCTTGAAAAATGGTCTCTTGTGTCTACTCTTTAATCTATAAGGCATATCTGTGAAATCCATGAGAGCCATTTTCTTCCACAATACTTTCTCACCCTTGGATTTCTGGACCATTGTGAAACAAAGAAGGAAGGGATTTCTCTTCCTGTCCCATCATATCCCTTATAAGAACAGAAAATGTTGACTTTCAAAAGAAGAACCTCTTGAAAGAGCCCTGTGCTTGAACAGGTCAAATTAAGACAGAAATTCCTGGAATATTAATTCCTCTCTGCCTTCTTTGGACTCTCTCCCTCCTTTTATGAGTATGACCATAGAGATTATAATTCCTAAGAATGATTTTTCCATGGAACTTTGTAAATTCTCAAGGCCAAGATTTCTGGAGTTCAAGAATTTTGACCAACCTCCTGGAAGAAGACTTCATTAATATTAACGTTCTTAGTGAAGGAAAAGCATCATCACCATGGGATCTTCTTACAGCTACAGGATTAAAGTCATGCCATTGGGGCTAAAAATGAGCAGCCAACTTGGCCATGACCTTGACAAACATCCATGATTCTGATGTGATGGACTAAATTCAAGGTGACTGGGATGCATTTGTTGAGCAACTTGACAAAATACCCTTGCCTTCCATGGGGGAGGTCAATGGACTATTTGTGTGCTTGAAATCTCAGTATTTTTATTTGCCAAGGAGTTCCTATGAGGCTTTTGTATGTTATACTTTTCCTGTAGTGAGTGAAATAAAGACTACTCCACAGTCAATATTCATATTGTACATAAGAGTATCTAGCAAACAGTGGGGACTCTTTTACCTACATTTTGAGAAATAAAGACATGGGTCACACCTAAATTTCACTCAGATTTCCCTCAAGGTTGGTGGCAATGAACCACAGAGAGAAACTGACCCCTTTAGGCTGGTTTTCAGGATCAGAAAGAGATTCCTCTGATGCCAGAGTATAATGGAGGTAGTGAAACGTGGTGTCCTGGGTCATGGGTGACACACATATTCAATGCCTATGTCTGAAGAATAAGCTGATTAACTTAAGTGGGAGAGTTGAGGAAGCAAAATAAATGAACAAGGTCATTATTAAGGCTTAAATTTTCATAAGTATTACAGATTTTTAAATTCAGTTCTGTCTTTGAGTCTATATTATTTCCTTCCTTTCTTCCTCTTTTAACAACTGAAAAAGCAAGAAAAACAAAGCACATTATGGATATGAACAGAACAAAAAAAAATCCCTGCAATTCTGCTGTCAATCTTAAACATTTGTTTAGATTAGAACTTTTTATTAAATTACCTCCCTCCTCTTTCATAAAGTGACTTGTTAGGAGTAGATAGCTTCTGAGGTCCCTTCTGGCCCTAGATTGATGATCCTATGAGTTATGACCTAGTGAATTAAGCACTCAATAATTTAATAATTTGGGGTGGCCAGGTAGCACAGCGAGTGGGAGCGCCGGCTCCAGTGTCGGGATGGCCTGGAGATTGAATCCTGGGCTCGGACACTTGGCACCCACCCAGAAACACCTGGCCATGTAGCTGTAGCGGCAAGCACCCCAGTGTCCCCAGGGTCCTTGCCAACACAGGTTCTTTGATCTGCTTTGTTAAAGGAAAGCAACTCAAAATGGGTTAACAAGCTTACTTTAATCAGTCAAACATGTATCGTTTACCTAGTTCAGGGGGAAAAGGTCAGCACCCCGAACTTCAGAATATACAGACAGAATTATCAAGACAGAGAAACAGATCAAGTAGACAGTTTCCAAACTGTCCAACCATTACATCCATACCAGATCAACATCTGGGTTGCAACATCTGGGTTTTTCAAAGCCGAGGGGGGGCTCTCAACAACGGCTTCCCAGAATCCAGGTCAAATCACAGAACACTTCTCAAAGTGAGCCCCAAAACAAAGCTACACATCAGGGCTTATATAGCCTTCTCCTGGCTCAGAGAATGTAACAACCTTATTGACTCACAGCCCAATCAAAAGTATCTACTGAAAAACAAGCCTCCCACCCCAGGCTCCAGGTGCACTTTAGCCTAGGGGCAGGGAAAATCTTTAAAACTTACATTCCCATTACAGTAGCCTTGAGCAAGCTACTTAACCCCAATTGTTTGGGGGCGGCCAGGTGGCTCAGCGAGTAAGAGCACCGGCTCCAGTGTCCAGATGACCTGGGTATCAAATCTGGGCTCAGATACTCAGCACCACACCCAGAAATAACTGGCCATATAACCTTGAGCAAGTTACTTAACCCTGATTGCTTTTAAAAATAATAATAATAATAATTTAAGCATTTCAATTCACAAATGCCTGTCCATACTTAGGGATAAGACGTTGATGAGATTCTGTCCAATTCATCAAGCATCTATTGAGTGCCTTCTGTGTGCTCAGCAACACCCAGAAATACAAAGACAAAACCCAAAACATCCCTTGCCTTCAATGCTTAGGTAAATCTAGGGGTGAGGATGGGGGTGTACACATCTACACAAATAAACACATTCAAAACATATACAAAGTTTTAAAGTAATTTTGGAGGAGTTATGTAGAGAATGTTAAGAAATGAAGCTTCCCATAGGAGGACTTGAAGGGGAGAGAAATTCTAACATGAAAAGGGAGAATATCCCAAGCATTAGGGGTCAGTCTTCACAAAGGCATGGAGGTCAGTTCTGAAATGTCACTTACTGGGAATAACAGATGGGCCAGTTTGGCTGGAATGTAGATGGATTGAAGGAGGATAATATGAAATTAGTTAGATAGACTTACTTATTCCCTATTATTTTCAAAGTTTTTAACAGACTTTTCTTCCTCTTGATATCTTTGGTAATTTCAGTTTTCCCCCCTTTTGCTTACTTTCTGACTTCTTCCCTTTCGAGTATGGTTACTTTGGGGGTTGGAGATCAAAGCATCTCAGTCTTCTCCCCTAATCTCCATTAGACTGAGCTCCTTTGTAACAGGGATTTTTTTTTAGTATCCCCCATGCTTAGCACAGTCCCTAGAACTGTGCTAATAAATGTTTACAGATTGATAGTAAGCAATCTACATTTAATCTCTCCCACTCTCTGCCTCAAATTATTTTTAGGGGGACAAGAACTTCTGCCAAATGGATGCTGAGTCTGGCACACCCTGGCATCTTCCTTAGTTTCCTTTACCAAACTTCTGTCTCTTGGCTTTCTAAGATAGTGAGAGGAGGAAAAAGGTAGAGTTTAATTGTGTTGCATCAGCCTGTAATTTTGGTTGTGCAGTTTCTCCCATAACAAATGGTAAATCATAATGATGATAGATGATTTCCTTAAGTTTTTAATTCGTCAATATGTTCTAGGGAGTAGAGCTAGGGGACAGGTGTGGGGTTAGCAATCCTACATAGAAGTCAGTTCAAGCAGGCCATTAGCCACCCCACACATCCTGACATAGACAGACACCAGATGGGGTCAGGAAGCAGCTGTAAACAAGGGCCTGATTAGTCACTGTGGAGTTTTTAAGGACCCTACACCTGAAAGGGAATGCATGCACCTTTGCTTCATCCAACTCAGGCTAGAATTAGTTGATGTTATAAAATGGGCATTGGGATACACAGCTGATATAAACACCCACTTCTTTCCTTCATAGGAGGGTCTCAACCATTCCAGAAAGCACAGGAGGTAGTGCCTCAGGTCTGGGTTCTGTAAAGCCACTTAGAGTGTAGGGCGGGGACAAGTACCCCTTTGGCTTCCCTTTTCTTCCCATCTTCAGTAAGGCATGGTTCCCTCCACTTCCCTCCCTCCCTTCTCCAGTTAAAATGAACTCTCTGTCTTAGTCTCACTTTTGATAGCTCAAACTTGAACTATGTTGTCATATTTTAAGCTGAATTTATTCAGGAGTTGTAATAAAATATTTAATCATTTTGGCCATGGCTTCATACCTCATGTGTGTAGCATACCTTATAGTTTTGTAGACTCCAAATCTAGTTCGAAAGCTAGTCTCAGAAACAAGGGAAAAAATGATTTTTCTCTTTATTTTTCTTTTATGCTTTGTTCTCTTTTCCTTCCCAATTGGCCAAGATAAGAGGGGAAAAAAGAGGAGGGCTGGAGAAATGAAATCAATCCCTCTCAAATTAGACTCTGAATCCTAATCAATGAGTTGGAAGCATTTCACTGAAAACATCCCATTTCTTTTCTGACTACATTCTTATTAAGAGCTGCATTCCCTTTCTCAGTGAATGGCCTCATCAAATTTAAATAATCATATACACAAAGACAAGACAAATTCTTATACTGTCATGCACCCATCTATACAACCCCAAATAGAGACTTGACACAATAGTTGACTAACTTTCTGGGACCAATGCCAGATCTTAATAACTTTCTGTATTCTTTAAGAGCAAGAAGAGAGGGATTGCCTTATCTCCAAGTTTCTTTTTATATTTTAAATTGGACTTGTCCAAGTCTCAGTACTAAATTGAGGGTTGTTTGGAGTATTCTAACAAAACAGTTAGATTGTTTTAAATGCACTGGGAACTTTTTTTTTAGCAGTCCCTTTAGCAAGTAGCAAGCGACTTGAAGAAAGGCAGTGTTCAAGAAGAGAAGAGGGAGCCTTACTAATATCCCATGTAGACTGGGAGTCTGGTAGGATATTAAAAAAAAACAACATGTCTCCTTCACAAAACCCCTTTTAAATGGTCTACTCAAAAGACTTTCAGTGAGCGGGAACCTAATTCATCTTAAGGCTGTTCATTCTACTCTTAAATGGATGGATGAATGAATGGCAAAAATTATTATGTGATTTTACTGTTTGCTAAAGGTTGTGCTAAGCCCTGGTAATACAAATAGAAAAAGCAAAATGATCTCTTTTCTCAAGGGACTCACTGGGGGGACAAAATATAGAAGGAGAGCAAAAAGGCCTGAAAATCCTAAAGGTTAGGTGGTAAGGATGTTGGCAAGGCCAAGAGAATGATGCTGACAGTCTCTAAAAGAAGTGTGGTCTGAACCTTAAATAGATAAGCAAATAGATATAATACAGGGACTCACATTTAGGAAGGATTCTTCATAACAGTCCTAGCCCCAATTATCTAAGCCACTTACTAATCTACTTAAATATAATACATCAAAAGCTTTCCCTAATGATTGACCAAGAGCCATCAAAGAAGAAATTCAGCAGGAATCTATAAACATAGCATTTTGTTTTCCATCCTTAGGATCCACCAGTAGGTCATATGCCAGTGTAGGTGTCTGGAGGTAATAGAGGTAGGCAGGGGGTAAGATGTGGAGGGTCTTAGAAGTCAGTGGCCAGAGAGATAGTCCTGATAGCTGAATGTCTCACTGGAAGGAATAGAGACTGCTATCGAATCTAACCTACGGGAGTAACCAAGCAACCGAGACAGAGCTGAGGAGGACGTGTAGGGAAGGGGAAAGAGGTGTGTACCCCCAGCAGTGACTGGGACTGCTCCCTCACCAGCCTGGATGGGTTCTCAGTGGCCCAAGGGTTTGGGGAAATCAAGGGAAAGTAGGAAAGAAAAAGCATTTATTAATTACATACTATGCAGTACTATGTGCTAGACACCGTGCCAAGCAATTTACAAGCATTATCCCATTTGATAGAACAATGCTGGGAGATAGCTGCTATTATAATATTCATTTTATAGTTGAGGAAACTAAGGTAGAGAAAGATTAAATGATTCATCCAGGGTCACACAGCAATTAAGTATCTGAAACTGGATTTAAACTCAAGTCTTCCTGATTCCAGGCTCAGCGCTATATGCTTCATCAAAGGAAGAAGGTATTATGATCCAGCAAATCTGTGAATTTTAGCAATGGGATAATTCTTACTATTAGGATTTTTTTCCTTACAGTAAGCCTAAATAAGCTTCTCTGCAGCCTTCCCTCACTTCTCCCATTCTGCCTTCTGAAGCCAAGTAGAACCAGTTTAAACCCTTTTCTATTTTGTAGCTTGATGACAGGAATTACTATTTAAGACTAAATACTCCCAATTTCTTCAAACAAGGCTCATGTGACTTGATCTCCAGGCTTCACAGGATCCTCCTTGCCTGCTCTGGACCTACTCCAACTTCTCAATGTCCTGTACACAGTAGTCTACATGTAATTTGATAAGGGAATATGGGACTGCCCCTCCCCTCCTCCTGGACACATTACTCTATTCATCCAGTCGAACATCTGTTTTTCTTGACTACCATGTCACAATGTTAATGAATACCGAGCTTGCAACCTAGCAATGTGTGCAGATCTTTTTCATATGAATGGCTCATTTCCCTCGCTTTGGACTAGTTCTTAATATATTTATGGTCTTTGCTTGAAGTATTGTGACAATATGAGTGACTCAATTATTGAACGCCAGACTTGGGGCCATAAAAACAAGTTTAAATCCAGTCTTAGAAGCTTCCTAGCTATGGGACCCTGGACAAGACACTTAACCTCTCTTCACCTCAGTTTCCTCATCTGTAAAATGGAAATAATAATAGCAGCTACTGCTCACAATATTGTGAGGATAAAATGAGTAAAATTTGAAAAGCCCTTTACAAACCTTGAAGCATTATATACATGCTATTTCTTGCTGTTATTATTACTAAAATGAGTAGCCTCAATGAGGCATGAATGTTAATCTTGAGTGGGAACATTCAAGTTAATCAACAATTATTAATTAATTGATCAGCATTAATTAATAAATAAAATCAACCAAAAGGTGTTAATTATGTGCTTGGTATGGATCAGGCATTATTTTAGTCACTGGGGAGACAGAGACAAGAATGAAATGAACCTTGTTCTAAAGGAGCTTAGATTTTGTTGGGGGAGACAACACATACATAGTTAAGTATTTGGAACAGAGTTTCGATTTCACTGGTATAAAGGACTCCTAAGTGAGGAACCTGATACCAAGGCTGGTTAGTATCTTCTCTGAAACTTTCAGTATTTCTTAGAAGACTGAAAGGCTGTGATTTGCTGAGGGGTTACACAGTCTGTGTCAGAGACAGGATCTGAACTCAACTTTCATTGGCTCCAAGGCCATCTCTCTATCCACTATTTCATGCTGTCTGTGGCAGTATGTTGGTCAGAGAGCTAGCCTCTTGGGATCAAATTTCCCTTCTGACATCACTTAATATTTCAGTGCTCTAAGCAACGGTCCAAGAATCTAGTTTGCAGAGAAGGTGCTGACTTTTATTGGTGAAGGGAGTGTCCTCACCTGGGAGCTCCCACTACAATTTAAATCACATACCCAGTCCCTATCCTCTGAAATAATTTTATGAGAATTATCTAGGCATGCATTGAAGGTATACTTGATCAATACTCAGGTTTTCTTCAGCAAACAGCACCTTTAAAATCATAGGATTGCCTGAAAGCTACATAGGTGCATCTCTCTCGACTATATTATTTGTTGACTTCAAAAACAAAATGAAACATTTTACTTATTTGTTTCCCATGCACATATAAAAATCCTCCAATATTTTAGGACAGATATCTACATTGAGATTACTTTGTTCAACAGTCAGTAGAGTATCTGAATCAAGCTATGAATAGAACAGCCTGACATATGTTCACCAAAGGGGTTTGCTAGTGTCACGGTGGGTGGTCTTCACAAAATCCAAATGGAAGAACTCTATCAACCTGGAGGTTCTCCAGGGACATCTGTTTGTAGATGACTTTTTTCTGATTTGTATAGAGCCCTGAATATAACAGGTATTCCTCTATTACAACTGTTATCATTGGAAAGAACTTGGCTTAGCTACTCACAAGAGAAAGGGAAGAAACTGAAAATGTGCATAACCTACGTTACCGAAATGAGCTGAACAGGTGATTTATGGGATTCGTTTGTGTAGAGCTAGCATTTATACAGCTCTTTAAGGTTTGCAAAATATCCAATAGATATCTTATTTGATGCTCACAAAATTGCTGGGAGGTACGTGCTACAATTATCCACATTTTACATATGAGAAAACTGAGTCAGGCAAAAACTAAGTGACATCCAGAATCACACAGATTGTGGTTTTCTGAAGCTGGATTTGAACTTAGGTCTTCCTCCCTCGAGGCACAGTGCTCTATTCTAGCTGCTTGTATGTGTATCAACATCATGAACTGTTACTACTTAAGGAAAATGAGCTGAGCCCAGATGATGGTTAGGGCAGATCATTTGTGAGAAATTAGACAGCATCTTCAAGATATTTTTTTCTTTTTTGAGACTGGGTCTCCTTATATCACTAAGGTTTCAAGCACAATAGTCCATCACTGACCCAGTCCCACAACTGATAGGCTTAGACATTTTGAAGACTCAGTTTCTGACTTGGGATGATTCACCCCTTATTGAATAATCTGGTAGCTCCCACACTTTTGAAATTTCACCATGTTGATGTGAGGCAATGTGAACATTCAATCCATTTTAACCTTAATGTAGCTCAAAACTCCTATATTCAAACAATACACCAGTCTCAGTATTCCTAGTAACAGCAATCTACCCATGCACACTCAGAAATTGGGGTTTTGTCAGTGGTATGATGGAGAAAAAAATTCATAATGTCAGCTGTAGAGCTTAGAAAGGAAGGCTGGAATGAACGTGGCTAGCCTGGGTACTTTATTTAAAATGGAGGTGCCAGGAGGAACTGACCAATCAGAAGAAGGGCAGAATGAACTTCCAGGGTGAAGAGACCACAGTGATGGCAGAGAGAGATGTTGTAGTGTTCTAGAGAAAGGAGATTGGAGAGTTAAGAACAGGCCCCAGGGAGGCAAAAAGGAATCAGTGAATGTCATTCACAATAGAACTAATAATGTGTTGTTTTCCTCTCTTTGAGACATTGTCACCTGTTTAGCTTTTTTGCTGTAAAAGAAATTTACATTTCTACAAATATGAACATAAGATACATATATATATATTTGTTACTTTACTTTCTCTCTCTGTCTCTGTCTGTCTGTCTGTCTGTCTGTCTCTCTCTCTCTCTCTCTCTCTCTCTCACACACACACACACACACACACACACACAAACACTTATGGGTTGTTTTTAGGCTTGTTGACTTTTCACCTGAAGGAAATATTTTTTTCCCAGAGCATAGGGGCAAATATGTCAATATTTCATGAGCAAGTCAAATTCTCACAATATTGCAGAGGGATTATTATAAACATCATTCATATATATTGGACTTTCAGTTTGTCAGGTTATTTGTACTCATTTTCTGGAAGTAATACATGTTGATACTTCTGGTCCCATGCAGCATGCATTCTAATATACAGATACTATGTCTTTGAAGGATAGCTAATATTCACAAATTTGCCTTTTTATTTTTCCTGATTGGCTTCTGAAATGAAAAGATAATTTGATGGGTTTATAGGATTAAAAAGTTTTTAGTACACTTGAGTTTCATCAGCCTCACAGAGAAATCTAAATATTTATATTTCTATGTATTTATGCATATGTACAGGTACACATGTAAACATGTGTATAAACATGTGTATATTTTGTGTGTTTATGTATTATGTGACTTCAATAACTCTGAGTCTATAACCCTTTTCAGTATGACATGAAAGGCAACCTCAAAGAGTGAACAAAGTATTGGCCACTGGATGCAGGCAGACAAGAGTTTGAATCCCACTTCTGATATTTACAAATTGTGTGTCTACGGGCAAGTCATTCAACTTTTCTAAGCCTAGTTTTCCTCTCTGCAATATGGAGGTAGAACCCATCTTATAGGATTGTTTTGCTGATCAAAAAATGAGATAAAGTATACAAGGCATTTTGCAATATTTACAGCTTTTATTGTGTCCTGGAGCCCTAGAAACAAGAAAAATATGAACAGTCAGGATGACAAGAAAAACTTTAAAAGGGAAGTGTGTTTATTTCTGTCTTAAGAACATTAAAGAACTCTGAACATTATTCCATAGATTTTCCAGTTCCATGATCTAGAACCTTGCAATTCCCATGTATAATCATAGCCTCCTATCTTTCCATCTCCCCTGCCTCTTGGGTCCTAAAGCCATTATTTATCACCACTACTATCTCTCCCCTCTCCCCTCCCTTCTGTTTCTCCAATCCATCAGTCCCTTCAGGACTCTGAATAATGTTTCACCAATTCAAATATAAACTATCAGCTAACCTTGAAAAGCTGTACCCCTGTTTTGTCACCAGGTATGTGTTGTTAAAATCCATCCCTAAATTACCTCCACCACATGCCTTCTGTACACTTGCTGAGGTCGTAAACCATACCAATGGGATTCACCATAAATACAAATATCATCTGATATTTGGCTCATATTGACTATCACATACTCTATATTGGCTACTCTAACCCTTCCTCTCGCTCTTCAGACCTCTTATATAACTATCTCCCTATCCCCTCCATGGAGAACCACACCAACTTTATTGAAGAAGGAGAGCCCAGCTTTAAAGAGCTATCTTTTATTCATCACTTCATAACTCAACAAACATCTTAATCTTCTTTTCTTGTCTTCTTTATTCCAGGCATTATTGAATAGGTGGGCCTTTCCTTTGTCAAGCCAACTCCGCTATTTGTGTTGTTTCCTTCTCTCCCATCCCTGACCCTACCATACCCTCTAGTTATCATGTCATATCTCTTCCTCTGTTCAAAATGAAATTCCTAAAAATAGTTGTCTACACATTTTATCTCTATTTTTACCCCACCCCCTTCTCATTTCCTTGCCATCTGACTTCCACCCCCCAACTGTCTAACTGATGTTTTTCTAGGTTAAATATTTCTTATTTGTCATATATAAAACTTGCTTTGTATGTTTGCACATTGTCTACTCCATTAGATTGTAAGCCTTTTGAGAGCAGGGAACGTCTTTTCCTTCTTTTTTGTTTCCTCATCACTGAGAACAGTGCCTCGCACATAGTAGGTGATTAATAAATGTTTATTGGCGTGATTGATTTTAATAGCACCTACCTCAGAGGGCTGTTGTGAGAACCAAATGACATAATACTTGTAAAGTGTTTAGCATGATGCCTAGCATATAGTAGGTACTTAATAAATGTTTATTGATTGATTGATTATAATAGCACCAACCTCACAAGGTTGTTGCAAAGATCAAGTGAGACTTAATAAATCCTCATTCCCTCCCTTCTCCTTAAAATCACACTCTCTCTTTCCAGTCTCTCTCCTCTCCCACAAAATCTGATAATGCCATTCCTTTCTTCACTACTTCTTTACTGACTCTAAGTCCAAATACAAATGACTGAATCCAGTTCTGAAAGTCCTGCACAAGCTAGCCCCCATCTTCCTTTTTGAACTTATTTCATGTTACTACTCCCTGTCCATACTTTTGATTCCATTTAAATTGGCTACAAATTGTTCCCAGTCCACGATATTCTGTCTCCCTCCCCTGTGACCTCATGCAGGCTGTCGCTCATGGTTGGAATATCCTCTCTGATGACCTGTGTCTCAGCATCCCTAGATACTTTCAAAACTCAGCTTAGATGCCACCTTCTACATGAGGCCTTTTCTAATATCCCCAGTTTTTTTTTAATATTCTCTCCCTCTTGAATCTGTATAAATGTTGCATCCTCACAGCAGTATATAGGTTCCTTGAAGGCAGGAACTAACTCATTTTTATCTTCATATTTCCAGCTTAAGCAGAATGTCTCATTACATAATAGCCACTTAATAAATATTGAGTCAAGCTAGAGGAACTTCTTTTTTCTCTGTCTAGAGCTCACTATAGGAATAGTTTCACAGTTCATTTCATTAGTAAGTGATATATAATAGCAAGATACTAGTGAGAAAAATTTTAAAAAATGGAAAATTGTATTCAAGGGCAAAAAAAATGGTTGTCTCAGGTCTTGCTAAATTTCTAGTGTATGATGCATCCCAGGAGTCTTAGCAATGGTCTATCTAGACCTTTTGGGACAGGTAAGTAAATCTACCTATATACCAGATATAATAGACTTAAAACTCTAGCCAGTTTATAAGGCTGATATTTTAGTAATAAAGGTACCAATTTAAATACAACCTTGGATCAAAGGATTGATCTTATAGCTTTCCCTCCTCATCGGTAATCAATGCCCCATATCTTACATGAGAAGCAAGGAACAGGTGAATATAGAGTTTGGAATTTTCCTTTCATGATAAGAAATAGTGATGATAGTATAGGTTAAAATGAGAAGCTGAAAAAGAAAATAGTAAAAAATAATACAGTGGCAAATTCACAAAGAGTGATTATAACTTTGAATGTGAATGGGATGCTTATATTGGTTCTCTTTGTGGTGGCAAAGAAATGGAAATTGCAGGGATACCCATCGATTGAAGAATGGCTGCTAAAGCCGTGGTGCATGGTTCTGATGGAAGACCATGGTACTATAAGAAATGATGAGCTTGATGATCTCAGAAAGGTGCAGAAAGACTTAAAGGAAATAGTAAAGAACAAAATGAGCAGAAGCAGGAGAATATTGTATAGATTAACAGCAATATTGCTTTCAGAATAACTTTTGAGAGATTAAGTCATTTTGACTATTATAAATACACAAATTATAAGTAGAGGGTACATAAAGAAAGACATCTGAATTCAAAGAAAGAATTGATAAATGGAAGTATAAATAGAATAATTTTACATACACACATACCTATTTTTGTTTAATGGTAGCCATCTCTAGGGTGCGGTGGGGGGGAAGAAAGAAAAAAAGGGAAAAAAAGACATTTACATGACAACTTTTTTACATATTTAAAAGGAATAGCAAGTTGTATATAACAGATCTGCTATTTCATGTGCAACCATCTTTTTATATAAATATCACACTATGTTATGAAAATGGATGGTTTAGTCCAGAAATTAAAAAATAAATAAATAAATGAATTGTGATAATAGCTTGAATCTAAAAATTGCATCCTCTAGACTAATAATATTTAGGGAATCAGATAGAAATAATTATAGTCCAGCTCTCCCTCTCTGTGAGGAAAGCAAAGTAGTCAGTCTTTGGTCCCAATTCCTGTTTCTCCTCCTGGCAGAAATTAAAATATCCTCTGAAGAAAGGTAAGAAGAGAAGAGATGTATCTAGTCTTCCCTCCCTATGAGCCATAAACAGCAAGGCAATCACACTATATACATATTGATTTAAAATTGATAAGGTATTTACATATATATATATATATATAATCCAATTTGACCCTCACAATGACTCTGGTATTCTTATCCCCATTTTATAGATGAGTAACTGAGATTAAGAGATTAAATAACTTGCCCAGAATCACCCAGCTGGTAAATGTTTGAGATAGTATTTGAACTTAGATCCTTTTCATTCCATTCCAGGACTATTGATTCTCTCCTAAGGAAATAAAATCTCCTGGTGTATGTTTTCATCCTAATTAATTTAAAAAATTAAATCACAAGCAGGCTCATGCGTTTCTTTTCACCCCTTTCTTGAGTCCTCCTGGAACTCAGGTTCTGGCAGCTGTGCTGGGCAAAGAGGTAGGCTATAAACAAATGATCACTCCCTCCTTATTTACTTAAGAATGTTGTACTTGGCATCATTGATTTCCAGTAGCTGAAGGCTCGTTTCCTTCCATCAACATGCAATTTGGCAGTTGAAGCAAACTCCCCTAATGAAACTCATGCATTGGTACAAGTGTTTTACTGGGGGCAGGAGCTGCAAAGTGAGCTGCAAATCTGCGTAAACCATTGACTTTAAAAGCAACAGAGAAAGCCAATGTGCTTCCACTCCACCCCCTTTATAAATAAAGTTTCTGGCTTAAAAACCATAAATGAAGGGAAAAACCTAGTCTAAATTTCCCCAGGCATGAGACTGGAATGGAATGGCTTCAGGTTTATATGACTCCTCCTTACTGAAATCAGTATTGCTTAACATTAATAGGACTTGGGCTTGGGAGTGCCCTTTTGCATTCATATGGGCCATTTTAAAATCGACTCTTTAATAAATATTAAAAAAAAACCCGAGGGTTATGAATGAAGAGTATTGGGGGAAGTAGAAGATTCTATATAACATCACCACATGCTACTGAATACAATTATTCATCTTCTATGATTTTGAGAATGGAGACCCAGTTTATGTCATTTTAATTTACCCAGAACCTATCAGAGAATACTTCACATAGCACCAGGGGTATTTTGGTAACTGTTTAACAACTGACTCTCCAGGGGTAGGAATGTACAAATGCTTTTAAATTAATCTACAAGATTAACAGCATTTTCTTCATTGCTTTCTTAAGTCTAGACAACCAACAAAACAATATTATAATGTTTTCCAATTCCGGAGGTATAAATGCCCACACTGAAAATTTAACAATCTCTCACTAATCAGTTTGAGCTGGCTCCATATATCTCTGAATAGCACTTGAGAAATGTTGGAAGAGAAGATAGAAAAGTCTCTCATAGAATTTCATTTGTTTTGTCTAAAAATAAGTGGGTTTAATGGGGAAATAGGATTGTACAATATTGGCTCTTTTTCCAGACTATAAAACTCTTGGAGTGACATGTTGGAATATTGAAAAAACCTGGAATAATATTCAGAAGACCTGTGTTTGAGTCACAACTCAATGTTTACTATCTTTTTTATTGTTTTTGTTGTGTCCTATTCTTCATGACTCCATTTGGGGCTTTCTTGTCTAAGACTGGAGTGGTTTGCCATTTCCTTCTCCAGTTCACTTTAAAGATGAGGAACTGAAGTAAACAAGATTAAGTGACTTGCCCTGTGTCACTCAGCTAGTAAGTGTCTGAGACTGGATTTGAACTGACTGAGATGAGTCTTCCTGAATCCCACTTAGCAAATCACAAAGTCTTTGGGTCTCATTTTTCTCATCTACAAAATGGATGCATAAAATACTTTCTTCAGAAGCTTTTTGTTAGCAAAGTTGGTAACCTTAAAAAAATGGAATGCTTTAAGAGCTTTAGCATAGTTTCAAGAAATTAAAATTGACATATATTATCTTATTTGGTCCTCACAAATTGATCAGTTTCAGAGTGGGAATAATTCAGCCAGAATGGAGCTTAATTAAGCTGTGAAAGCTTAAAAATGCACTAAGACTTTTGGAAAATTTTGTCTAAACATGAAGTGTTAGTATTACATTGCTAATCTGAGAGGTAGCATGGTATTATAGGGAGAGAAGAGCTGGTCTTTGAGTCAGGATGAACTGGGTTGAGGGTCAAACACTGACATGCTGGCTATGTGACCCTGAGCAAACCATATAGCAATTCTGGGCCCCAGATAGCTCACACAATGATGAGTGCAGATAATGTATGCCAACAAAGGGACCTACCTTACTGGTCCTTATGGGTCTCGACCCCACCATCCAGCTATGTGTATGTATAAACATATACATAGAGAGATATATACTATCTCTCCAAACATATGTACATATATAGAGATACATACACTTCTATATATAAATATATGTGTATATATACACATACAGAAACATATACATACATATATTTGGGGAGCCAGATATGGGGAACCCTGCTGTCCCCAAGCAGGGCTGAAAAACTGTGGGCATTGTCCCCAAGCAGGGCTGAGAAAGAATCACTGACCCAGAGGTTGTGAGTGGGTGCATAAAAAGAGATGGGACTCTGGAACGATGAAAGTAGAAAGCCAATGTTTATTGTTCCAGGCACCAGCTTTATAGAACCATAATACTCCTCCCTAATCTTTTTCCCCTGAGGACATTGCACACTTCTCTGTTCCAGGCTGTGAGTATAAATGCCACATTTATCTTGAGGACCTAGTCATCATACCTGTGTGGTTGAGCTCTTTCCTGGGGGATGGGGAACCGATCCAGGCTCATCAGCAGGCCACACACCTTAGAGGGCTTGTTCAGCCATCAGCATCAGAGTCCCACTGGCCTGTGGTCCTCAACACATATATATATAGTATATGTGTGTGTGTATATTATATATCTACTTGTGTACATATATATCTGTATATATGTACACAAATGTATACACACATATTTGAAAAGAAATCTGGATTTGAAAAATAATATATTGTAAGCCCCAACTCTTCCCCTGAATTTGGCCCTAACACAACTCAATCATTGACTCTACAGAGTAAAGAACTAAGAGTGTGCCTCATATTAACAATCACAAGTTAATAGCATTTATATACCACTTTAAGATTTGCAAAGCATTTTGAAAATATCTCACTTGCAAAGATTATTCTCTCACAATCTTACATATTACCTTACAACCACCTTGGGAGGTAAACACTATTATTATCTCCACTTTATAGTTGTGGAAACTGAGGCAGGTGGTGATACAGTCACTTGCCCAGGGTCACACAGCCAGTAACTGTCAGAGACCAGACTTGAATTTATTTGCGCTTGAATGCAATTTTCCATGTGTTTTTATTCTTCCCAGTAGTTTCCAGCTATTCTCTGTTAGTTCATAATAAAATGGTCTATGGGACCATTCCCATTGTAGCTACTGAGGAGAAAAATGAATGGGATAGAAATAGAGACTGTCTAGGTCATTTCCATTTAATAGACCCGGGTCTTCTTGACTGTAGGTTCAGCACTGTGGACAGCAGGCTATCCATTAGCACAAGAAACCTCAGACACTGACTCTATCTTATTATATCAGCAATACAGTAAAATCCCATGGTAGTTACCAGTATGGAAAAGTTGAGGGGAAAACCACTCATATGATAATAGATTTAGATTTGGCAAGGACTTGAAGGTTCATTGGGTAGCACCTCACATTCTACAGATGAGATGACAGAGGCATAGGAATTTGAATGACTTACTAAATGTCACAAGAGTAACAGAGTGGGTATCTGAACCCAGGTCCAGCATGCTTTCCTCGGTGTTCTTCTGTGATTTCCAGCTAAAGAGCTGGGATATGCCAGGGCACTACAATGGAGTGAGGAATTTGGAATAAAGTTTAAATTGTTCATCTATCTAAAGCTAACGAGAAGTAACATGGGATAGTAGATAGAGGCCCAGCCTCAGAAGCAGGAGGATCTGGGTTCAAGTTCTACCTTTGAAAAATATTGGCAGCATGGCACCATGCATGACCCAATCAACACTTAATAACACAAGTTGCAGGGCAGGTGATGAACCTGAACTGCTTACCCCCCCCCCCCCCCGCCCACCGCAAGTAACAAACAATCCAAAGGATATGATTTTTGTGGAACTCCCCCCACACATACACCTCAGGTTGGACTGTGAAACAGACACGGTTTCAAGCACAAATTTGGCAAGTCCCTAGGACAGCTTATTTATTTTTAAATCTTACAAACTTCCTTCTACATTAAAGATATGAAAAGTTTGATTAACTATTTATACAAATATGATTTCTTCTTTCCCCCCTCAAATTAATAAAAGTAATTTCCACAGGCCTAGTCCTTTTATTAAATTCATGAGTTTGTGTTGTTAAGCTAAAACAATTAATGAATCCTGGCACTACTGTGTATTTGACAGAGGAGCCTAAGGCCTCTTCATCTCTTTGCACCTCAGCATCTTACAGCTGTGAAAAACAGGGGTGAACTCAGTGGAGACTAAGGTTCCTTCCAGCTCTAATGAAATCCTTCTGTCCACACTATACCAGGGAATGGGGAAGAATGAAGAGGAATAGAGTAAATGTATTCAGGTATTATATACTGAATGTAGGAGAAAAGAGGTAGGGATCTATACATACCAGAGTTACGACCTTCATTCCAGGAAAATAAATTGTGCATCTACTGACCTTTAGAGTAAATAACAAAGCCCACAATGAATATAAAGTCAATGTTTCCTCCTTGGAAATAATGAATTAAAAAGTAAAGACCCATGGGAACAGTTGTTGTTCAAGTCCATAACTAAAAACTCCTGACTTCCCCTGACTTAATAGCCTTTCCACTTCTTAGGAAGATGCTACAGTCTCAGAAGGACAAAACAAAACCCAACACAACACAGAATGCCTCTTATCCACTAGTGCATTTTTGAGAATAAGTTCTATATTTTCAAACACAAAAACAATCCTAACTTATACAAACAAAGGGATGCAACTTCCTTGGGAAAAGCGTGTTGCTTAATTTGTTTTTGAAGGAAGTCATCTTTTTTCTTGGCAGATCTGATAAAAATAACGGGGCGTGATTATTTAATCTGAGGGTCATGTCCTCCCTGTGAAGAACAGTGCGTGATTAACGGGACACCATGGACTTGGGCTTGGTCACTACATTCCATCTAGACACCTGGCTAGACAGTGCTGAAAAACACCACCCAGTAGGCCAGACGAAAAGTGACAATGACACAACAGACTAAAAGTTGGCAGAAGACTCCAAGATATGGTAGGAGGCAGACAGGGAAGTCTCTGATCAGAATTAATCTCAACAAGAGGATGGAATGTAAAACACCACCCAAAAGATAGGACAATACCATGTTAATAAGTTCCTCAGTGGCACAAATCTGGAAGATGTAGATAATATTTTTGTATTAATTTATCTATCTATTTACTATCTATGTAATTTATCTATCTATTAATTTATCTATCTACTATCTATTTACTATCTAATATTTATGTAGATAATAAATTATCTACATAAAAATAATATTTCCTGATAGAATCAGGATTTAAAGACATTAGAACGTGGTTGCAGATTCAGGTTAATGAAACAAGAGTTCAAAGATCTATACATTGAAAAAGGATCTCAGAAATGTACCTCTAAAATATTTTTTTTCCAAGAAGAATCAGAAACTGTTGGACATGGTGAGCAACTAACAACACCTTCCTCCCCCAACTCCTGCACCCCCAAAGACACACACATACACATAGACATACATAGATACATAGATACATACACTTATTATAGGAAAAGAGAATTCTCCCTGGCAGTGTGGTATAATGGATCGAGAGCTACCTTCAAAGCCATACTAGGTACAAGTTTGGCCTCTGACACATACTCTGTCTGTGATTCAGGACAAGTCAGGTCTAGGCAGCTCTCTGAGACTATGCATTACAGACAAGGTCCCTACATCAGTAAAAAGGAGTTTCTTTATGTGGGAGTAGCTTATGACAAAGTAATTTCCAGTGAAGTCTCTATCCCTATCCTAACATACAGGAAATAACTGAGTATTGTTGTTCAAGTCATTTCTGACTCAGGAGTGTGCAGTCAGACCAATGACTGCTAAAATGAAGATCAATATCAAAGCCAAATGAGAAGTCAATGACTAACTATGGGAAGAATCCATGGTATGTAATTAATAATATCAATATGACCAATCATAAAGCTTCTGACAATGGAAAAAGGGAAATGAAGACACAGATGATACCTGCACACACTATATCACCACTTCCTGTGGAAATTTACATGATATAAAGCAATTGTCCAAATTAACAGCCCAAATGATCCCTGAAATTTCCTTGCATGGCAAACATTTAATCTCCATTCCAAGTAAAGAAACTTGGCAGCCAAGGAAAATACCAGTCTCAAAAACACATTAATTTTCACTCAAAATTTTTAAATGAATGTTAAAAATGTTTTTTTCAAGTAATTGATGATTAGTATGAATTGAATGAAAAAATAAAATATTAAATTAATATTGTTTTAATAAAAAATATTAAATAAAATGTTTTAAAATTTTAAAAATAATTCATGAAAAGGTATTTCTAGACATACTGAGTTGGAAGTACAAACATAGGAAAGTGTGAGGTATGTTCAAAGGATAAAAAGCAGTACAATTTAGAATCCAAAATTTATAGAGATTAATATGAGATGACACTAGAAAGACTGGGTGGCAATAGGTTGTGAGTAGTCTGGAACACTAGGCAATAAAAAGCCAAGATAAGAGTCAGAAAAGATTTCTGAAAAGAGGAATGACATGCTCAGATTTGAAAAAAGAAAGAAAGAAAATTCAAAACATTACAGAGTTTTTCCCTGGTAGTTCATATCAGGAAGCATCTTTCCCCTCAGATCTTTGGCATTGTTCTTATTATGCACTATTGCTATATGTATCTTTTCCTATCGGTCAATAAACATCTATTAAGCAGGTACTGAGGGCCAGGCACTGTGTTAAGCTTTGGGACTCCAAATAGGAAAAAGAAAAAATAGTCCCTAAGCACAAAGAGCTTATAAACAAATAGGGGATGACAACAGACAAAAGGAAGCTAAAAGGAAAGTGTATGGGTACAGAGGGGAAATGAAGGGATGAGTGACCTGGGAGGCCTCTTGAAATGGATGCTTTGGAAGGAGTTTTTTACTCTGCCTTCCAGTCAGAGAGGAGGGTTTGGGTACTGAGAATGCTCATGAGGTTTGACTACCAAGGTTGAAGAAATCTTACAGGATGATGAGTTCCTTGATGACTAGTTTCCTGGAGGGGCAAAATGGGAATTTGTCCAAAGGATTGCAGCAGGGTAGAAAAAAGTCTAGATACTTTATGATATCTGTAATAACTGTGTGATGTGAACACTAAAACAAGAAAGGTCACTTGAAGACAAAATGCCTATCGACCAAATAAAAACATGTCTTTGGATGACCAGAATACAAAAGTTGCCCACCACCATACATATCTGGGTAAGATTGTAGAGATGTATAATGAGTTATTTCTAGATCTGAACTGGAGGAGAGAAGCCTTGACTGTCTTTGGGAAATAATGAAGCTCATCTAATGACCTCAATCTTCCTGGTATCCTAGGACCATCATTTTAATACCAGCATTATACTCTTTCTGCTATGTGCATTCAACCAAGGGCAACTGACAGGCCCAAGGTGAGTGAGAATCAGATAAACTCTGAGGAAGGTAAGATGGATTGGTCACATGGTGAGGGCAAGTGATGACAGGTGAAGAGCTCCACAGTATTACACTGATGTCATTTGGATGACAGGGCAAAGCAAGGGACACCTCTAGAATTTTAGTGAACCTTTTTTAATGAAATCATGTATGTACACTCTAGTCACACAGGTTGAAAAGTCATGGACGGGTTGTGACCTGCATTACTGAAGAGAACTTTTGAATCAATGAGATGACATAATTAGTCAAGTATTTGACTGATATTCCATTATAACATGGTCAAAAATTATGTTCAGTATCATCTCATAAAACTGTGAAAATTGGTATTGAGAAAAAAATATTACTTGACATAAAGTTCAGCAAGAGATTCAATTTTTCTTGATTAAAGTTGAAGCCAGATGAAAGACAACATTACAACTAAATATAACAGAACACTCAGCATTTCTTTAACAAAGTATTTCCTTCACTAATGACAGTGATATTGGATTTGGAACATTTCAGTTGTCAAAATGCAATATGAGGAAGTTGTGCTGGCCATGTGCAAGATAAAGATAACAAGAAGAACTGAACTTAACCAAATATATGTGTGTATGTATGTATTTAAATATATGTATGTGTATGCACATAAATATGTGTGTATATATGTAATGGAAATGCAAATTTAAAGATCTTCCTTGCCCTTAGGCCCTTAGATAGGTTCGAGAGACTCTGACAACCTTCCTAGATGTGAAAATATACTCTGCCTCCTAATAGGCTGAATGTGGTCACATGGAGCCTGGGGCAGGAGGCTTGGTTTTCAGGAATGCCCACACCTTGATGCTGTGTGATTGGGCAGTGGGTCAAGATGGTGGTTACATTCTCTGACCCAGGAGAAGGCTATATAATCCCTGATGTGAGGCTTTGCTTTGGGGCTCACTTTGAGAAGTGTTCTGTGATTTGATCAGATGAGACTTTGGGAAACTGTTGTTGAGAGCCCCCCAGCTTTGAAAAACCCAGATGTTGATTTGGTACGGATGTAATGGTTGGACAGTTTGAAAACCTGTCCACTTGATCTGTTTCTCTGTCTTGATAATTTTGTCTGTATACTCTGAAGTTCGGGGTGCTGACCTTTTTCCCCTGAACTAGGTAAACGATACATATTTGACTGATTAAAGTAAGTTTGTTAACCCATTTTGAGTTGCTTTCCTTTAACAAAGCAGATCTAAGTACCTGTGTTGGCAGCCACCCTAGGGACTCTGGGGTGCTTGCTGATACAATATATAAATATATATATATATATATATATGATAGGTCTAAATATAGAATGGACAATCCATATGGGGATGTGTGGCATGGAATAATAGATATTTGATCTAGGATTTAACTTAAACTGACCTCCAGAAAGACTATGATTTCTACCTCTCTGTAGAGAATAAGAAGAAATCTATGATGGATAGTACTACTATCCTTGAAGGTAAGAGTCAGGTAAGATTAAGGACAATTATCACTAGGCAATCTTTCACTCACTTAACTTCAAGAGATGTTTTGGGGCTAGAATTATAGCTATCTACCATACATTGAATCTTAGTCACCTAGAGATATGATACTCTCTTTTCTAGGTTTAGAATAAAAGCCACTTTCCATGTTCAACCTAAAGGGGAAAGCAACAGATTACCCTTGGTGTGGTGAATTCCATCGCACAAAATGCTGGTTACATAATAGATAATCATTAATAGTGAGTGACATATTTATAAATATAAGGAACAAACATATAATAACAAATATATAACATATTTGTATATGAATATATATAACAAATACATAATAAACAGTAACAAATAATACCAATAACAAAATAGAGAAGTTATACAAATTAAACAGAATGGCAATGAACATGAGCAAGAGGAATTCTCCATTCAATCAAAGGGAGAATAATCTCACCAAGAAAGTCTACCCTTGATAGTCCAAGCACTTGGAATCAGGAGACATACTAAAGAGGCTGCCCTCCCCAATATATCTGTCACTCCAGGAACTCCTTCTAGCCATTGACTTTACCTCCAATCCTTTTCTGAAACCACCTCTTTGCTTCTACAAAGTCTCTCCACATCTATCTAGAATCACAGCTGTCTCTCACACCATCAGAAATCCTTGTATGGAACATGTAATGTCATAGGGCTGTCCTTTAAGGAACCATCCACCATTGCCGTTGGGTGAGGGGGTGTCACATTCCTCCATGGGCCAAAAGTTTTGTTGCCCTTGCAAAAATCCACTGGAGGAGAAGTTTACAGTATAGTATAAAGTATAAAACATATATAGTATAAAGAATAAAAAGCAAATTCAATGTTTTAAAAGAACAAGGGTTATTTTTCTGGCATCCCAGGTAACCAACTTATGGTAGTATTGAAAATGAAACATAAGCAAAAATGTCAGTGTATATTAATTGTACCTAGACCACACATAGCACTAAACAGAGTACTCAGTAGAGTATTTCACTGGCAACAGCCCTGTTATAAAAAGGACACTGTAGATTCATAGCTCAAAAGTACATGCATATCCATAGTATACTGCAGTTAATCACAAAGAAAAAAAAATATCATGTCTAAGTATAAAAGCAAAGATAACTAGCTGCAAAAATAGTGCCCTCAAGAGGATTAGTTTTTTTTAGTACAGCTTAATTATAAGTGAAATTGTATATGCAAATAAACAATGAGGAAAACAATTAACAAAGAAACATTACTATAACCCAATAAAACCAAACACAATTGAATGAGTACACCAACAACAAAAAATACTAAGACACTGAGCCATTAATATGTACATCAAAGAGACATAAGCAAAGTACATTTTGCATAGACCATCTCAATACATGGACACAGGTCTGACTATTGCATTAGGCTCACTGCTGATCTCCTAAATTAGTCTAATTACTGATTAGATAGGTCTAATTCCACTGTTACTGGCTGATTCCTGTACACCTATGTGTAAGCTAATAAGCAGAGAGTGGTGGTTAGCCATCAGAATAATTCGAGACATATTTTGTCTATATATGAGCTGAGAGGCAGGGGAATGTTGACTATTAGTATGTCAATGCTCTTTGGGCTCTATTTGTATCCTGTAGCAATTGAAGACAAGAAAGGAGTTGCTCCCTAGTTCAGTTTTCTTGCCCTCTAAAGGTATATATATATATATATATATATATATATATACACACACACACACACACATACATACACATACATATATATACATATATATGCATACATACATATATATACATATATATATATATATACTCTTTTTTACTGAAAATATCATTTTCGCTGACTGTATCTGGGTCAGACAGTTTTCATCTAATTGGTAGATGGTGTATTTTGCTCAGCATCCACTGATGTTAGCAATCATTTCTCTGCAACTGCTTGATCAGAAAATGCAACTAACTCACCTATGAGCAATGTATTTGTAGTGAATCATCTTGATAGGGATCCTTCCATTTTTGAGGGATATAATGAGGCAGCTAATTGGCAGAGTGAATAGAGCACTGGGCCTGGCATCAGGAAGATCTAAGTTCAAATCTTACCTCAGAAACTAACTTGTTGTGTGACTCCAGGCACGTATTTCAGTTTTTTTTTCAACTCTAAAATGGGGATAATAAAAGCAGCTTATTGTGAGATATTGTAAGAAATATTGTGAGAATCAAATATAAAAGCATTTAGTGCAGTGCTCAGCACAGAGAAAACACTTAATACTTATCCCCTTCCTTTCCTTATTTTATAAACAAGCAACTTGCATGGTTTTTCAATAATTTTGTATTGAATAGCTTGTGTGTGTGTGTGTGTGTGTGTAACTGGACAACTTGCCTATAAATAGGCAACCAAATCAATATCTAAATATGCTATATATAGTATCTCTATTTATATATGTATGTGTGTATATATATATATATACACATATATCCCTCCAGCTATATATACACACATACACACATATCTGTCTGTCTCTCTACCTATCATCTTTGAGCAACTTCTCTGTAAACACACACACACACACACACACACACACTTGCCTGTCTACAGGCAAATTGCCCAGTTATGTACAGAGATAGAGACAAAATCACTAGGTGTTATAGATATAGATATATACATAAAATGTTGATGTTTTCATTATTTATGATGCTTTTAAACAAAATTGTTTCCTGCTTATCTATTTTAATTATAAATGAATAAATGCTTAACGATAGACTACAAAGTACATATATGCTAGGAACTCTCTATATCTATGCTAAATGGTGGAGAGATACCTCTATCTCTATTTCTCTATTATCTCTCTATGGAAGAGGGTGGATAAAAGGGAACTAGAAAGGTGAAAGCGGGAGGAGGATGGCTGAATCTCAGGTGCCATGGTTTGGGAATGACTAGAAAGTGACTTGGAGGCCCTGTTCCAGGCAAGAGTCCTACATTTCAGGGCAGGGGAATAAGGAGGATGAGAATGATGAATGAAGTAAAGGTGGCATGATTTGGAAATGTCCTGGTATTATGTTTTGATATTTGTCTTGCTTGAAATCATGATTGTTACCCTACATTTTAATTCTGTATAAGTCATTGCTAAAGTATATTTCTTGTATGCAGCAAATTGTTATGTTTTGATTTGATTTTCTAATTCATCTTGCCACTGGCAAGATGGCAAGTTTATTTCATTCCCAATCATGAGCATTAAGCTTGTTTTTCCCTCCACCAAATCCTATTATAATATTTCTTCTCTCTGTCTCCTTTAGAAGAAAAAAAAAGAATGAAATCAACACTACGTAATTGCTGTTTTATGACTCTAAAAAATATGATCCCAATCCTTTCTCCTCCCTGTATATTCCTATCGAGTCTCAAATTGCTTTTACAAATTGCCCTTTGTTATTATATCTTTATTTAGACAGTATCTTGAAACAATACACTTTTCATCCCTTAACTCTGCCTTCTTCCTCCTTCTCCCTGTTCAAATCAAGTCCCATTCTTAATTTCTTGTATTTATTTACCATGACATTTAAAAATCTTTATTAATCAGCTGATATAAATGAGGTTCATGAGGTTTCTCCTCCTCTTGCTCCAATCTCAATTAAAAAAAAAAAACTTCTTCTATGGTGTCCCATTAGAAGAAAGAGTAAGTTCCTCTCTCCCTTCTTCTCCCCTCTATTTCCTTATGATTTGGGGGGGGGGGTCTGATTTCTCTTTTTATTCCAATTGAGAGGCAAGTAAATGGATAGAGTGTTCAACTTAGAAAAGACATACTCGAGTTTCAATTCTGCTTTTTTTTTTTACTAGCTATGTAACACAGAGCAAAACGTTTAACCTCTTTTGGCCTCAGTTTCTTCATTTGTACAATGGTGATAAAAGTAGCACCTATCTCACTAGGTTGTTGCGAGAATAAAATGATATAACATATTAAATCACTTTTAAACTAAATCACTATATAAATGCTAGCTGTTCTTAGTATTTTTGCTGTTGTTGAGGCTGCTTTCTCAATATCCTGGTGTGTTTCATGTTACTTCACTGATAAGAGATGGTAAAAATTTTAAAAGACAATATACAGAACAATCCCACCTTCAGGATATAAGCTCTTAATGACCACTTTATCATGTTTTCAAAGTTCTTTATATTTTCTTCATTTGTTTTGGTAATTGTACTGACTTTCTGAAGATATTGCCTAGCTATGATTTTTTTTTATTGAAATATTTGAGTCACTAATTCTATTAAAAATCCATTTTACCAATGTGGAATTATGCTTATATTTTCAGCATACGTTAGTGTTGGATGAGAATACTTTTTGTTTTCCTTTTAGTCTATCATTTTCCTATATTTCCTTTTTCATTTATGATGATTAATCTTATGTGATTATTACTGGGGTTCCTCAATAAGGCAGTAAGTAAACTGTCTCTTATTTACTACTTGAAGTATTTGTTTCTCTGAGCTAGGAATGTTGAAGCTTGGAAATCATATGTTTATGTGTGTTATGCTTAGAATTTCTTTCTGGGGTTGCTAGGTGGTGCAGTGAGTAAAGCGCCAGCCCCGGAGTCAGGAGGACCTGAGTTAGGTTGTGGCCTCAGACACTTAACATCCACACAAAAAAACTAGCCGTGTAACCTTGGGCAAGTTACTTAACCCCAATTGCCCTCCAAAAGGCGAAGAAGAAGAAGAAGAAGAAGAAGAAGAAGAAGAAGAAGAAGAAGA
>NW_027185655.1:19349961-19361206 GCF_028583685.1 Petaurus breviceps papuanus | reverse complement strand
GAAGAAGAAGAAGAAGAAGAAGAAGAAGAAGAAGAAGAAGAAGAAGAAGAAGAAGAAGAAGAAGAATTTCTTTCTGTTGGTAGCCTAAGGTCTATTTAGCTTGATTTAGAATTATATATTTAAAAATCAAAAGAATTTTAGAGGTCATCTATTCCAACTGCCTCATTTTTTTGTTGTTGCTTCCTGACTTTGATCTTATCTTTCCTGTTAAGTTTTTCTTTTTTAGTTTCTTTTGAGTTCCATTTTATCTATCCCCCCACACCCAGGATGTTTCCTACTTTACTAATGCTTTCATGCTTTTGAACTAAAATTTATAATCTTCTTTCAGGTTTTACTTCAAAAGCTCTAATCTCACTAATTTTTTCTTTTGAGTTTTTTTTTCCCCTTTAATTAGACCTACCAATTATTCTTGGGGTTTCAGTGATCAATCTATTCTTTTTTTCTGAATATCTATTTTGGAATTTATTTTTGCTTCTGTGATTTTATGCCTAGATTCTCTTACCCCACATATCTATTTGTTTATTGTATTAAGACTTTACTTTTGTTTTCTTATTTCCCCTTGACTTTTGGAGTCTTAAATATTGAACTTCCCCATTCAGGAATGGAGAACTCTAGTTGAATCATTTCCAAGGAAATACTCATAAAGGGTAATTGGGAAAGGTCCCTCGTCATTATCTGCCCAGTTTTCTATTTCATCAAAATTTCTTATGTCTTTGCAGCCACCAGAACTTTTACAAAGGAGAACTTGCAGTATGGGTAATGTGATAGGGGCTGAACGCAAGAGTGGTTGAGAATCCAATAGTGGAGACTTTTGTGGTATGTGAAGGAGGAAGGAGGAAGGGAATAAGTTTATGGAAATATTTTCTTTCTCATGTTTTAACATACTTTGGATAATTAACTTTAATTTAAATTTATTTAGCCTCATTAATAATTAATTTGTTATCTTTTATTTCACACTTTTTATTATTTTTAAGGTGACTCAGCCAGCATATCATGTTGTCAGAAAGCTCCTAAAAAGTAGTTCCCTTGAAGCAACTCTGTGAAGTAGGGAGTATAAGTATTATTTCAATTTCACACTTGAAAAATACTGAGCTTCACAAAATTTAAAAGGTCATACACCTTTGGAATTGGGATGCAGAACGACTCCCAGTCTATAGAGGAAAGTTAAGGAGAGCTAAAGAAATGGTTGGAGTACTTTGTAACACTGATTTGAGAATTTCGAAGGACGGGGTTAATCTCAGTAGTACAATAAGCAGAGGCAGAAATAACAATCAAATAATAAATGAATAAAATATCAAAACATTAAATATCTAAACATAGGAGAGATCTTGATCATCATGTGAGACAAAGTCCTCGTCTTATAGGTGAGGAAACTGAGTACCAGAGGGGTTAAGGGATATGCTCAAAGTCACATATATAATGAGAAGCTGGGATTTGAACTGCCTACCTCAAAATCCAGATCCAGCATTTTGTCCATGCACCACAATGTTCCTAATAGTCAAAAAAAGGACAAAAAACTGTTAGCTAGTCATAAAGTTTGTAGTTTAAAAGATAAGAAGGCTATCTTAAATTTAAATGTCTATATTTTTTTCTTTTCAAAATATTTAGTCACTAAAATAATCACCAAACACATTTTGAAAAACAATCATTCCTCCAGTTTAAAAAAAATGTACTTTAGGGGGAAGATATTAATCTATCGATCTAGCTATTTTTCCCTAAATTATCTATGATTCCCCTAGTATTGACTTATGAGAACTATTTGCTATACCAAAGTCATTTTAGATCAATTTTTTTCCTTAGTTTAATAATCCACCCCCCAATATAAAAAAATGCAAAGCCCCAGATGGATTTGAGTGTACCATGCAAATCACAGGCATTCAATGGATGTTTGTGTAATTGAACACAAAAGATGGGACAATCATTCCTCTTCCATTTTAATCTTTACTCTTTATTCCTTCTCTTTTACTTTTTGGCATCCAAATAAAATCTGCATGGAAAGGAATTTTATTTGTTTCTATTCATACAATGTTTCTTTTTTTACATATTTGTTTGAAAAGAACTGAAACCCATCTGGCACTGTTTTCTTTTATTTCTCTGTCCACACATGAACAATCAGGATGATGCCAGCCAAGGCCCAGAAGACTGATTACTGGGAAACAGCTGCTGCAGCCCCTGACAGGTATTGCCCTCAGTGGGTCTTGGTTCAGGACCTGATAAAATGGTGGTCATCTTTTTTTTCTCCTAAATGGCTCTATCTCTTTTTTTAAGTTCTTTTGCAATTTAGGGAAGGAATCTCTGAAAACAGTCAGTGCTCAGGGTTAGCAAGATAATTTGTATGTAAGTCACAGGTGGGGCCAAAACTTTTTTATTGAAGTCGATTGATGGAGACAATATCAAATCCTAAGAATGAAAAACTCAGTGAGATCATGGAATATTCCAGAGAAAATGAAAAAAAAAACTTTGTTCTTTTAATTTTCCCTTTGTCATGTTCATTTTCTAACCTGGGGGGGGGGAATAAATAATATTGTTAGAACATTTTTGGTCTGGTCTTTTTAACAAGGGCAAGAAATTGGATTGTTAGTAATCGCCCAGCACTCCCACGTCTAGAAACCTCTGCTCCAATCTTGCAGACGGAAGAATTTGACAAAATAACCATTGACATCCAAACCAAATTTACAACTTATTAGTACCTCTTTCACTTCTAACATGAACAATGATTTTTCTGGTTAAATGGCCATCAGCAGTGTGACATCGAGACACATCCTTCATTCCAGTTTTAATTTCCTTGTTCTTGCTTAGACACAGGTAATTATATAGTGTAGAATGTCGTAGTAGGACTGCTCAGAGGTTTAAAAGAAACCATCCCACTTGGTGTTTCATTCATCTCTAACTTTGTATTTTTCTAACTGATCTCTGTGATATTTTTTACATTTTGTTTTCCATTTTTTGTGTTTCTATTCATGTTAACACACTTTTAAACAATGGAAAGATGCCATTTTCCTGCTGGGTTTTTTTTTTTTGGTGGATGCCAAATAAACACTTAACAATTAGCTCTTGAAAAACATTCAACCCATATTTGGGTCAAACTATCAACATTTTCTCCATTATTTTCTTAAGTTTAGACAATCAACAAAACCATAAATCAAGGCCTGATTTGGAGGTTTTTGCTGATTTCTGACATAAAAATGCTCGCGTTGGAAATTTAGCAATTGTTCTCTCCAGCACACCCCTGGATCCAGGCTTTTGAAGTTAAAAGGGTATCTGAGCAGCTTCTGCATCTTAGAGCAAGAGGAAGAATGCAATTGAGTCTAACGCTGAGTTTTGATTTAAAAGAAGAAAATACTTAGACTTTCCTTGCATTAATATCATGAGTTGTTTAGAAAGCAGTACCAAGTGTATTTCCTTTCCATAGTGAGTCTCATGCTCAAGGTGGTACCACAGCCTGAAAACCTATATAGATGGGCTTGTTTTAAGACGAACTTATTAAAATATTGCACGGTTACCTAATTTTCATTCCCAGGAATAACTTAAGGGTGATGTTATGAGTTTGGAGGACTTTAGGATACTGTGGAAAGGCAGCACCCAGAGAAGAATTATATTGATAATTTATGGGCTTATGTGAGTGCTTTATGCTACTCTCAGGCTATCATCCCTATCCTCCCTTCCACCTCTCACCAGCACCCCCTTCCTCCTCCTCTAGGATTCTGGGCTCTTCTACATGAGCCTTTACCTTATCATGCCTAAAACCAGGGCTCTATGACAATATAGGACATCTCCACTCACTCCTCTTACTTTTAGCTTCCTCTTATAACTCGTTTCCTCTCATTAGAATATAAACTCTTGGGGGCGGCCAGCTAGCACAGTGAGTAAGAGCACCGGCTCCAGTGTTGGGATGACCTGGGGATCAAATCTGGGCTCAGACACTCAGCACCACACTCAGAAATAACTGGCCGTGTAACCTTGAGCAAGTTACTTAACCCCCATTGCTTAAAAAAAAAAAGAATATAAGCTCTTTGAAGGCAGGGGATATCTTGCTTATTTGTATTTATAAGTACATGATTATCACAGCACCTGACACATGATAAATACTTAATATTCTGTCCATCTATCCATTGGTCTTTCTATTTATCTATATACCATTTGTCATTTATCTATTCATCTATCAATCTGTTTATAATCTCTATCTATCTGTCTGTCTATCTATCTATCTATCTATCTATCTATCTATCTATCTATCTATCTATGTTTATATTTTACCAACATTTATGTAGTATCTTAATATCATTTGGGACAGACTGAGATCCTTCCCAGCTGACTGTGTCAAAGAAAAAATTGTCACAAAGATTAGATCAGGCCAGGGTCTCCACTTAGGTGTATAATTAAGAACTGGCTCTCACCTCCCTGATGTCATGGCCCTCTTTGAGAATGAAGGACAAACAACAACAAAAGTTACATAGATAAATAGTTGCTGGGTGTTGTTTTTTTGGGGGGACCCATAAATTCAGACTGAGGACTTTTATATTTAGCTACAATGATCCATGACAATTCCAAAGGATGCATGATGAAGAATTCTATTCACCTGCAGAAAGAGAACTATGATCTCGGAGTGCTGATTGAAGCATATTTTTTCCACTTTCCTAAATTTTTTTTCATTTTTTTGGTAAAATGTCTAATATGGAAATACATTTTGACTGACTTCACATGAATAATGGGTATCATATTTCTTGCCTTCTCAGTTGGTGAGGGAGGGGCTTTAGGTAAAGGGAGAATCTGAAGCTCAAATTTTTAAAATGAATGTTAAAAATAAACATTAAAAAAGAACTAGGTCTTTTATTAACAGGTTATTGTAAAAAAAAATGTGAGCGATAATTTCTCATGCCTATAATTTTCCAAAATCTGTTGAATGCTTTCAAAACAGGAAAACTCATTAGTTTTGCTGATCATGCACACCATAGTATGATATCATTGCCCCAGTTTATTGTTCTCCTATAATCCCAGAGGCATTTGGCTCTGCCTGACCTGATTTAGTTCACAGGTTCAGGTCTTTTCTAAATGTGTTTGCACATGCAATCTGTTGTAGGCAGCTTCAAAGAATGTGAAGTAGGATCATAAGAGAGTGCTGTTTGGCTGTGGCTATCATTTTATCATCATTATACACATAAATTAATCAATAATCAATCAATAAAAATTCCAAAAAAGCTACTATGTGCTAGGCTTGGTAATAGGCACTACAGATAAAAATGTAATAAATGAAATCATGAATGAAAATACTAACTCTTCTCAAAGTTGTGGTGTTACTATATTATGGTATATAGGAAAGTAGAACTGAAATCATCAGAACTTTTGAGAACCCCCAAACCTCAATTTTTTTTAAATAGGGGTGGCCAGGTGGCTCAGCAAGGAAGAGCACTGGCCCCAGTGTTGGGATGACCTGGGGGTTGAATCCGGGCTCAGATACTTAGATACACCCAGAAATAACTGGCCATGTAACCTTGGAGTCCACTTAGTCTAATCTAACCATTTTAAAGATTAATAAACTAAGGCACAGAGAAGAATAATTACTTGCCTATGGTCTCACAGATAGCAGGCGTCTGAGGCAGCATTTAAATGCACATCTTCTATGTTTACTGGACCCATGATTTAATTGACATAGACAGTTCTCTATGAAAAAAATCCTCCTATGAGTACAGATAATACCTACTGAGCAACTGAAAAGGTTGACTGAAGCATTGACTTGCCCAGGGTCTCACAACCAGTATGTGTCAGAGGCAAGATTTGACCAAAAATTTTCCTGACTTGGATGCCAGTTGATCAATGTAACATGTTGCTTTTAATTTAAAAAAACTATATAAAATAAATAAAGGATTGGGGGGTGTATATAGGTAGGGAAATGGGGGAGGCATTAGTCAAGAGGACTTTGCTGTCCATGCCTAAATCATTCCATGTGGGAAACAATAGGCATCTACTTCTAGAAGACATTTGGTATTCCTCTACCACATAGATAGGAGTACCTTCTTTCCCCTGCCTGCATGGCCAGTGAAGTCTGAAAATTTAAAACTACTGGACTGGGACACTTTTGCCCTCTCTTTTCTGGCAGTTATACAAGAAGTGAAAGTCCTGTTCTGTCAGTACTAACTAGCAACATTGATTTAGAAGCCTGCCTCCTAGGTCAACGTGGCTCCAGCTCCTAGGTCCAGGGATTTTTCTGCTTGAGCATAGAACTGAAAAGGACAAAAGAAACAGGTCAAAACCTCAAGCCCATTTTGGGAGTGACAGGGCCTAAAGGAGAGTGGTGGGGGTGAGGGGAGTATCCCTACTTCCTGACTCGGCCTAGTCCATAATACATGTACTTTAAAATCTTCATCCCCTGGACACTAGCAGAGAGTGAGTAAGACTGTCCCAGTCCAGTAGTTTTAAAGATGCAGCCTGTTCTGGCTACAAAACCAATAGAAAGAGGCTACTCCCACACACATGGATGGGGAGTATAGAATGTCTTCTCCCAGAAGCAGGTCCCTGCTCTCTCCCATCTGGGTGGCTCCCATTTTGATGATTTAGGCATGGGCAGCTAAGCCCATTACATTCTAATAATAACTTGAATTTTTACAGCACTTTAAGATTAGCAAAGCATTTAACATTTGCTATTTTGTTTGATATTTACAACAACCCTGATGATGTCAGATGCAAATCCTACAATCATATGAGGATGAGGACTGACAAAAGACAATTGTATTTATTAATTCAACTTCTGATTATTAATTTAAAAGTGTTAAGTTATGTTAGAGCTGGAATAAATCTTAATGGTGATCTAAATTGACCCTTTCATTGAATCAATAAAAAAAATGAGACCCCCAAACTGTACATGCGGGTAAATTCCAAAGCCCAGTTATTCTGAGTCTAAGTACATTTCCAAGATACAACATTATGATCTTAAGGAGTCCCATTTCAATGGGATGGTTGAGCCATTCATGACTACTTGCAAGGATTGGGTTGGAGAAGGAGGGAATGAGAGCATCCTAAGCACAGACTAGCTCACTTAGGGAAGCCTCAGAGTTACCAGTCCTCTTAATTTGCCATAGGATCAGGGGTACCTACCACTGACATCTACACTTTGTTGCAGGAACAGCAACTGTACTATTTGGGCAACTGAGACTTAGCAGTTCACAATGAGCTCTGAACAAGACCAAACCAACAATACTTCCCAAAACTTTTCCTTTTGCAAGAGTGATATGGCTATACACATATTCTTTGCAAATAAAATTGAGATACATAAAGAAATATGTTAATAATAAAGTGCTGTGGTGCAGTGAGTGGAATGCTGGACTTGGAGTCAGGAAGACTTGGGCTGGAATTTCTCTTCAGACATTTACTAGCTGTGTGACTTTAGACAAGTCATTTACCACGTTTCACTTTCAGCATCCTTCTCTATAAAATGAGCAAGTTGAATGCCATGAATTCTAAGATATCTTCCAGTTCCAAGTCTGTGACCTTTTGTAAAGTACGTGGTCCTTTTAAGATAAATGAAAGAGTTTAGTGAAAAAAGGGACAGAAAAAGTAGATTTTTGCCAAAAAAAAGAAATCTATATTATTTCAAGGGATATAATCTACTGCAACTTATAAATAAACATTTTGATACCTAATTCAAGTTTTAAAAGAACTTTTATACACTGGTAATACATGCATATGAAAAAAAAATACAACTTTAAGATGGTATTATAGAAAAAGTGACCTCTGCTATAAGTTTGAGAATATGGGTCTCTTTGTCAACCATGTACAGGGATGCCTCACTTAAATGGGAAGAGCTTAATATTATAAAAAGGTAGAGAATAATCTTTTGTTTATTTAAAAAATAATTAAGAAACATAAATATAAAAAAAAACAATTTCAAGGTATACTAGAAAAGACAGAAGAATGTGTCAAAGATTCCAGCACAGCAAAGCATAATTTCAGCTAATTTACATATGCAACCATTTGGACAACAACGTATGATTTTTAAAGGAATAATGAGTTGATGGAGGGGAACATCCAATCGTTCATTAAAAGAGCCCATAAAAAAGTTCTTGAATAGACACAGAGGATTTCCTTAATTGAGGAGGGGTATGTATTGACAGGCAAGCATTGGGAGAAGTGTTTTCATGTGGTGCAGATGTTCCCAAACCAATGACATTGAAACCTGCAGTCAAGAATTGTGATAGAGATTTCTTCCCTTGTTTACTTCACTGACAGATACTTGTGTGTGATCACCCTTCATCACAGATTGAGTATATTGTTGGAGTGTTCTATATGTATGATGAAATTCTTTGGGCACTTGCCTTAATGTATTAGTATCTATGGATTTATTTTATTTTGTTTTATTGCTAAGTGTCTACATTTAAGATCTAACAGTGTCATTATTATGAGTGATTGGTAGTATAGATAGAAAACACACTTGGATGGAGACTCAAGAAATAGAGTGTTAAGTAAGAAGAGTGTATTTTTCCATAACAGTTACCTCTTGAGAAAATATGAATAGATGTGTATGGTGGTGGTCTATCTCAGGAAACCTTAGACCCATTAGTGTGAGAGCAAGTTGGAGTGAGTAAGACAAATCCATGGGGAATTGGCATGTCTTATATGGCAAGGTGAGAGGCTCCTATGTGGTGTGGTTTGATTAGACCCACTGACTAGACTTGATGTACAGACCAGTAGATCTTTATCTACAATAAAGGCATTATATTATCTATATGAGCAGCTGCCATCCACTCTCCCCAGGCTATCTTGGGTTAACACAAGTCACCTCAGCCCCCAAAAGGCCCAAAGATCAGGTGTATTAAAGTTTTCCCTCACCTCCAGGATTCTCTATTTCTCTTAAGGGGATTGTAAGGTGTCTGGGCTTTCTGTAATTGGTTCCTATTCCCACTGATGGTGTCCTCCCAATTGCAGAGGAAACTCTCCACTGCAGAAGGTTTGGGGAAGAGAAGAGACTAGAGGTCACTATTCTGCCTCCCTTTGAGCCACATAAATACACCCCCATGCTCTATAAGGGGGTCAGCTTCACACCATTCTTTGATTGCAGCTTGGTAATCCTTTGTATGAGCTTTAGAAGTTTAAGAAATATTAGTGTTGATAAGAATTCTAAATACTCTTATTTCTCTCTTGTGCTTGTAGTTTCTTTGTCAAGCTACAAAGAAAAAAAGAAAATGGAGCAGAAGCCAACAACCAAACTGCTAACAAAACTGTACCCTCCTCTTCCCACACAGTGGCCATAAAATGAAATCACCAAGCAAGAAGAGCAAGAAGATCCTTGACAAAAGAATTCCAACCCTCTTGGCTCAGGGTATTAAGCTTGGGTATCACCATTGTCACTCCCAGAGCCATAAACCCCATGATACCTAATTTAAGGAAGTTTCCATTTGTCACAAGTAGGTGGATTTGGGAGAAGAATGGGGAGGAGATATTCACATAGTCCATAAACTCCAGCGGCTTTGTTAATATCTTGGTTTCCTAGCAACATTCTAGGGAAATCCATCAGAGGTAAGGAATTAGATGACAAAGTAGGCGGAATACCTGTAGAGTGTTCAGTGTGATGAAAAAGCCTACACTAAAATTATAGATATTATGCAAAATGCTAGAAGGAATATGAGGTTATGGCAGAGAATGTTCAACTCCCCCACAGGAAACTGGAAACTCTTGTTTCTAGGAGCAGAGGGGCATCTGTAGGGAAAACTGCCTCTCACAATTTGTTGGGTCCCCTCCTCAAAATAAAGGTTCCACACATCCCGGTTCACACCTGTCTGCTGTGAAGAGCTGACCCCAGTCTTAGAAGAGAAAGCACTCAAGAATTTTTCCTACAAAATACAAAATTCCATTTAATCACAGAAGCAGAGATCCAAACACAAAGGACCTTTAGGGGAAAAGGTGGACAGGGAAGGGGAGGGGTGTGGAGTTGGCAAGCAATAGACACGAAAGAAAACTTTAAAAATATTGCTGGGATATAGAATAGTTCACAGCTTGAGAATCATGAAGGACCTCAGACGCCATCTTGTCTAAACCCCTCATTTAACAGATAAACCTAGGTTCAGGAAAGTTAAGACACCTGCTCAGGGTCATACAATAAGCATAGAAGGGGGGATTCAAATCTAGGTCTTTCCAGACCCTGAGTTCATTAAACCATATTCCTTCCTCTATCAACAGCTCAAAATTCTATAGCAATTACACCTTTTTATTGGTAAGCCATTTTAGTCATCTCTGACTCTTCATGACCCCATTTGGAGTTTTCTTGGCAAAAATACTCGAGTGCTTTTCTTTTTTTTTTCCTTTTCCACATCATTTAGCAGATGAGCAACTAAGGCAAACAAGGTTAAGTGACTTGCTCAGGGTTACACAGCTAAAGCTGAGGTCAGATTTGAACTCAGATCTCCCTGACTCCAGGCTCAGCACTCTATTACTGCAGCACCTAGCTGCTTCTTCCACGGTATAGACCCTCAAATATTTGAAAGCAGTTATATCCGCTCTGATTTTTCTGCAGGTTAAATATCCTGAGATTTTTCAAATAAGCATAGACTCAAAGCCTTTTAACATCCCAGTTCTCCTCCTGTGGACCCTCTACAGCTTATTAAAGCTTTATAGATTTTGTGCTTGAATTGAAATCAAGCTCACTGGGAATATTTTGAAGCCTCTATTCTTTCTCCCCTCCCCTTCCCTATTTAAAAATATAAAATGTGTGCATTTTAACTTCTAAGTCACAGGTTTTACTGCTGCCTCTTTAATTTTTTTCTCCTCTGCACTTCAAACTGTTTGAACTACAAATTATTATTTTTCTTCACTTCAGCTGTTCTTCTATCCATACTTACTCTTAAGTTTGTTGTTTATCTATATCTCTATGTGTGTGCATGTGTGTGCGTGTATATATAAATATATATGTATACACATACACACATGCACACACACATGTACTTTTCACTTTTCTCCCTGGTTGAGAGAGAGAGAGAGAGAGAGAGAGAGAGAGAGAGAGAGAGAGAGAGAGAGAGAGAGAGAGAGAGAGAGAGAGAGAGAGAGAGAGAGAGAGAGAGAAAGAGAGAGAGAGAGAGAGAGAGAGAGAGAGAGAGAGAGAGAGAGAGAGAGAGAGAGAGAGAGAGAGAGAGAGAGAGAGATAGAGAGAGAGAGAGAGAGAGAGAGAGAGAGAGAGAGAGAGAGAGAGAGAGAGAGACAGAGAGAGAGAGAGAGAGAGAGAGAGAGAGAGACAGAGACAGAGAGAGAGAGAGAGAGA
>NW_027185655.1:19307884-19349861 GCF_028583685.1 Petaurus breviceps papuanus | reverse complement strand
GAGAAGGAGAGGAGAGGCAGATAAAAACAGAGAGTACTCATCAAGCAAATTAGTTGCCTGCTTCAGCTGGGCCTAATTCCCTTACTCAGGGCCACTCCTTTCACCCAGAGGCTGCTATAATTTGGCTTTTTAAAAGAGCTATATTACTTAAATTATTATTTAAATTTTTATTATTTAATAATTAATAAATTATAAACATAATATATAATATAAGTTATAATAAAATATAAAATTATAAACATAAAAATATAAAAGTAAATAAATAAATTGCATTAAATAATTAATAGATTATTATTTAAATTATTATTTAAAAGAGTTCTATATAATCACCCTCTATTAGTTGTTTTTAAGTATAGTAGAATGTTTTAATGAAACATCAAGTATTCTAAAACATGTAGATATTTTGGAAATACAATTAAATTAGGATTTTCTGGAACATTTAAAATACTATTTGGCAGTAGAACTATTCTTAGGGATTTAGTTACTATACTTATACTATCAGTCTTATTACTGAAATCCTAGGCCGCTTCAATTTGTTCCATTCCTCTGTTACATCCAGCTTCATGGTATTATTGAGATAATTGTCCACTTGAAATCCCATAGCCAGTACATAGCTTGGTGGATCTCATCTGTGACTATGTCCACCATCTTGTTCTTATGGAATGATAAAGGAGAAGGCCCTGATAAAAAGGCCCAAATTTTGCTGAATTAGATTGTGTTGAACAAATTATCTGCTGCCTAATCTAGTATGAACGTCTCAGCCTGACACACTGCTTTAGACACTGGTCTTTCTGATTCTCTCCGTTTCTTGGGTGTTTCATAGACATATCAGTGTTGACATGGCCTGGTTATACAGTTTGCCTTTGTACTTCTAATTTGGACCCAACCTCCTCCACTACATGGTGAGATTTCTTTGTCCACCTCCAACGCTCCATGGGAGTCTGTCTAAATCATCAGGGGACAACATCTACCATGGCATCAGTTTATATCTCAGGGAAACAGGTGATATAGAAGCACCTTTGCAAACCTTATTTTCACGATTATGTTTCTGATTAGTTTTCCATTTTTACGATGCCTTTAAAGCAGGGTTTCTCAGTCTTCTTTGTGTGTCCTGTGCCCTTCTGGCTGGCTGCTAGAGCCCTTGGCTAACTTCTCAGAATAATATTCCTAAATGCACAAAATAAAATAAATAGAAAGAAAAAAATGTTCTAGAGACAGGTAGGTAGCATGGTGGATAGAGTCCAGGGTCTGGAAGCAGGAAGATATGAATTCAAAATCATCGTCAGACATTACTAGCTATGTGACCCTGGGTGATTCACTTAGCCTCTGTTTATTTCAATTGTCTCAACTATAAAATAATAGCACCTGGGGTGGCTAGGTGGCACAATGAATAGAGCACCGGCCCTGGAGTAAAGAGGATCTGAGTTCAAATCCGGCCTCAGACACTTAAAACAACAACAACAACAAAAACCTAGCCGTGTGACCTTGGGCAAGTCAATTAACCCCAATTGCTCTCCAAAAAGCAAAAATAAATAAATAAATAATAGTACCTACCTCACAAAGTTGTTACAAGTGTGACAATAATTGTAAGTACTTATATTTTTATCTTTTTTAGTTTTAGAGTTAAATACTAAAACTTAAATACACATTAAGAAAAGAAAAATTAAATATAAATATTAATTAAATTTAAAAATTTAAATACAAAATGAGAAAAGAAAAGAAACTCATGTACACAGCAGAATGTAAGAGAGGATTCAAAATATATGGCAATACATTTCCATTTCTAGAAAGCCTATGTAATAAATATTGCACGCTGTATTGAGAGCTATCCATATTTTAATTGTAAGGACTTAGCATAGTGCCTAGAACATATTGTTCAGTCATTTCAATCATGTCCAACTCTTTATGATGTCATTTGTAGTTTTCTTGGCAAAGATTGTGGAATATTTTGCCATTTCCTTTTCCAGTTAATTTTACAAATAAGGAAATTGATTCAAATAGCATTAAGTGACTTGCCGAGGGTCACACAGCTAGTTAAGTGTCTGAGGTCAGATTTGAACTCAGGGAGATGAGTCTTCTGAACTTTAGCCCCAGCTCTCTATGCCCTATGGCACCACCTAGCTGCCCCATAGCTGGCCCCTAGCTGACGCATAGCAGGTACTATCCAAATGCCTTTTCCCTTTTCCTTCCCTTATATTAAAATATGGCTATCAAAATACATGTTTGTAAAGTTTGCAGATATCATTTAGAAGCCTCTCCTTTAAGATATATCACCATTAGAAATTATATGTTCATACAAGGCTCACACTTAAATAGGCACACATAATAAGGATCTAGGGAATATATTAAATACACTCCCTGATATTTAGGGACTAACAACTGAAGAAGGACATGATAATAGAGGTGTTTTAATGCTATTTCCATTGCCCCCATACACACACATCCTTTAGGCACCCACTCCTCTTCTTGTCTCCCCATCTTTCACACAGAAAGAAATAGTTCAGAACTGAATTTTGTAGCCATAAATGTGGAGACAATCATAAATGTGTTTAGTCTTGAAGACATCAATCCTTGAGTCTACATCTACACAATCTATGAGGCTGATGGTATACTTCTGTCACACGGAAACAACTTACATCAACTCTTGGTCTTTTTTAAAATATTTATTTTTTAATAAATATTTCATAAATAAAAATATAAAAATATTTATATTTTTACTTTTTTAAATATTTATTTGTGATTAGACTAAAATAGGTGTATATATGTAAAATAATTCTATATATACCTCTATTTGTTAATTCTGTCTCTGCAAGCAGGTAGTGTCTTTCTTCATGGGTCCTTTATTTTTGTTTTGGGTATTTGTAATCGTCAAAATGATTAGTCCCTCCAAGTCATTCAGTGTCATCAGTTAATGAATATTTAGTAAGCTCCCATTGTGTACCAAGCATGGTACGGGGAACTAGGGATAAAAAAAGAAAGGCAAAAAGAATCCCTGCCTTCAAAGAGCTCATAGTCAAATGGGGTAGAAGATGTGCAAACGTGATATAGACATGGGAAATAATCCGAGAAGTAAGGCACTAGCATTAAGGTGGATCATCAAAGATTTCTTATGGAAGGTGAGATTTCAGTTTGAACTTTGAAGGAAGTCAGGAGGAGGAGAGAAAGAATTTTAGGTATGCAAGGGAGCTGGTGACATCAGGAGACGGAGTGTCTTGTGCAAGGAATAACAACCAGTGTCACTGGATGGCAGAGAACATAGGGGAGTAGGCAGGATAAGGTGTAAGAAGGCTGGTATGGTAGGAAGGGGGAAGGTTATGAAGGTTATGAATGTCAAATGGATGATTTTTATATTTGATTCTGAAGATGATAGGAAACCAGTGGGATTTATTGATTGGGGGTAGGGTGGGTTGGTATGAACATACCTGTGCTTTTAGATATCCTTTAGGAGATCTTTTAGGAAGATTAATTTGGCAGTTGAGTGGAGGCTGAGCTAGAGTAGGGAGAGACTTAAGGCAACCAGAAGACCACCCAGAAGGCTTCAGCCCCATTACTAAATAGAGATAAAATAAAGTCTGAGTAAAAGTTTCTATTTCTTTAGCGTCTTTTAGGGAAGAAATTAAGGAACGGTTAAAAAGAAACTGTATCTATCTTATCAACTAGAGATGGTAGTCAGAATTTTCATTTTCAAGGATCACAATGTTCTTTTAAAAATTATTTTCTATGTGTAACACCACCTTTGGGGTACACCTCTAATTTAGCACTTACATTGGTGCATTGGGTACCTAGAAGGAGGTTGTTATCTCAGATTTAGGGGGAACCCTGTGGGGATCTGCACTCTTAACACACATACCCTCACAAGCGGGCTTTCCATTAACAATCATGTCAATTAGTTCAGTTAGCTAATTGAGTCAATTAGACTCAGTTCTTATTAAGGATATTGACTTACATGATACAGCAAGAAGAGTGATTATAACACATTCCCTTGTAAACCTGGGCTATGCTCTCTCATTTTCCATAGGAACAGTGGGCTCATACTTAGAGTACAACGATGGTGAAATACGCTTTGAAATACCACTTTTCAAATACACTATTATCTAAATATGAAATAATAGGCTAAACAAGCAACAACTCACAGATCCTGATACTGCAAGACTTGGAAATTCTTTCTTCTTAGAGCGGAATACTTTATGAAGCTTCTCTATTCCTCAGGTGACTCTCTGCATCTATGTCTGGAGTGAGTATCTCTGCTCCCCACTGGATGCAATGCTTCTTTCTGATCCAGCAGTTCCTTTGAAGATGCTTGACTGATTGGGGAGGAGAGGGGAATTTACTTCTCAATACCTGTAGGATTCTCTTCCAGATGCAAGTGTCTCCCACTCTTGAACTCTGAAATTCATTCAAAGCTTAGACATTCAAAGCCCTCAGAGGTGTCAGTAATTTGTTTTTTCAGCCAGTTAAATCTTTCTCTTCTTTGACTGGATCAGAGTGGTATAAAAGCATCACCAAGAGATCAGGGCATAGATGCTTTTTTTCTGTAGTCAGTTTGACACCTCATTAAGACCTTGTAATTATTTTCTGGGCCTTCTGTTACTACATCATCTGAAATAGAAAATGAAAGCTCTCCCTTACATATATCTTCTGTGTATAGCTCTTGTGCAGTGAGCTTAAAGATCCAATGCCTTTCAGATGAACCCATGGACAGTCATACCAAACTTTCTCCCTCTACTCTCTCCACTACTGACTAATTTCTTTATGAATTCTCTTTCTCCTCAAGTTCAAAGACAGATTCATGAAAATACTCTGGGATATTTTAAGTTGATTACCAAAATAGGTTCTCTTTTTTTAATTCATTTGGCCTCCCCACTGGAGTGAAAACATGGCAATCTTTTTTCCCATGGAATAACTTCCTTCTCTTAATCCAGAGACACAAATTTAGAGGCTGGGGGTGGAGGGAATCACTGTTAATGGCCATGTAATTTATTGGAAGTATGGAGGAACATAAAAACAGAGAGAAACATTTAAAGATACAGAGGACTGCAACGGGGCTTGTAGCCAAGATTACCTCTTTCTTCCCTCCTACACCTTCCTCTCAACTGTTCTGAGATGGGATTTCTGAAGAAAAGGAGTGAGATTTAAACTCTGGTGAAATTTTCCTTCTTAAAAAAAGGCAAGGGGAAGGGAAAAAAATCAAGCTGATACAGGGACTTCACTCTCACCACCTGGGCTCCCCTCTAAATATCTTCCTGAGCTTCTATGTTGACCTTATCACATATTCACTCTCCTCCTGCCTCATGTCTGCCTTCTCCCTTCTCACTGTTCAGTCTACATGCTCTCATTATTCCAGTTTCTGTGTCTCTGTCTAGTTTATCTCCTTTCCCACTCTCCTTCTATCCCTCCTATTCTCTCTCTCTCTCTCTGTCTCTCTCTGTCTCTCTCTCCACTCTCTTTCCTCTCCTGTATGGGGACTCAAAATTTGGTCAATAATCACTCCTTCGAGGTCAGTGGAACCCTTATAGTCCTCCTAAATTCCTGCAAGGAGGTCACTCAAGATTCTCTATCATCTCATGAAGGTCCTCCAAAACCTTTATGATCCAAGGTTGCGGTAGCATGGGGTTAAATTTGTAAATAGCATTCAATGCTTTTTACAAAGGGCACATTAATATCTTATCAACTGTAGATAGAAGTCTATCAATGCTCTGTGGCAGGAAGAGAGGGAACAGTTAGATAGATTATCCCCTCACACAAAGATCCAACTGCCTTCTGCTTTTGTAAAGCTGTATTCCTTTACTTTCTTTTAAATGTTATCAGAGGTATATATTTTTTTGTTATTGAGTGTATATATAATGGAAGTTAGCCTTCCATTTCAATCCCATTGTGTTAATGGCAGATAAAATGTCACAATGGATAGAATGCTGGACATGGAACTAGGAAGATGAGTTTGAATCCAGCCTCAGACACTTCCTAACCATCACTGAAGGAAATGCTAAATTTTGGTTAGAGATCAGTGAAAATTGAGATGTAAATTTTTTCCCATCAAAGTTCATGGACCCCCTGAAATTTACCAACCCCTTGGTCACCCTGGTTTAGGCCAAGGTAAGGGGTGGTAGCTGTGGAAGAAGCCAATGAAGCATTTACGAAGTTTTTACTATCTGTCAGGCACTTTGCTGAGCATCAGAGATATAAGGAAAGGCAGAAGATAATCCTCCCCCTCAAGGTGTTCACAGTCTAATGGGGGAGATAACATGAAAGCAATTATGTCCAAAGAATATCTATCTTATATTTCTATCTATCCATTATCTACTTACCTACCTACCTATTTATCTAATATATAAATATATCATATATAAAACCTTTGTACAAATAAGATATATAACTCTATTTCTATATACATTTAATAACACATATTTTATGCATATATAACTATATATAAATCTACTGCTATATACGCATATAAGTATATATACATACATATATGTCTTATTTATACATAGTTGCTATGTACAGAGAACTATAAGATATACATATCTTACATGTAAAGTATACAGATATGTAGATATCTTATTTGTACAGTTGTTTTACATGTACATATAATATATATCTATATATGAAATAGCTATATAGATAGGAGATAAAGATATAGATATAAACATGTCTTGTTTTTCCATAATTGCTTTCATGCTATCTCCCCTAATAGACTGTGAACTCTTTGAAGATGGGGACTCTCTTTTGCCATTGCTTGTATCTCTAATCCTCAACCAAAAGCCTGCTACATGGAAGGCACTTAATAATTGCTTATTAATGGGTCATTTTCACTGTTTCCTATGCTTGAAATACTTTCTCTCCTCATCTCTGCCCTTCAGCTTCCCTGGATTCCTTCAAGTCCTAGCTAAAATCCCATCTTCTAGAAAAGTCTGTCATGATCCTTCTTAATGATAGTTAGTACCTTTCATCTGAGGTTTTCTCCAATATTCTATGCATGCATGCATGCATGAATGCATGTATGTATGTATACACATATGCATGTATGATGTATATCTATGACACTAGTGTGATTATGGAGAACTTAGGAATCTTAATTTACATGAGGAAACACAATAGCTCAACAATCTTTTCAAATAAACTTATGAAGGAAGAAAAAAGAAACAGTAAGATGGCATAGTAGAGCATTGGAACTGGAATCAAGATCTGAGTTCATATCCCACCTCAGGCACTATGTATCTTCCTGTATGAACCTGAATAAGTCACGTAACCTATTTCAGACTCACTTTCTTTATCTGTGAAATGGGAATGATAATTTCCCCTGGAGTGAGTGAGGAAGACTTGAGTTCTAATTAAAATTTGTCCTCAGACACTTACTAGCTGTGTGACCCTGGGCAAGTCACTTAATCTCTGTTTCCCTCAATTTACTCAACTGTAAAGTGAGGATAAAAAAAGCAACTGCCAGGTAAGAGAATATTTGTTCAAATTTCCCTGGGAAGTAGGGGCAATTATCATTCCCATGAAGACTCTAAGGTACAGAGAGATCCTGTGGTTTTTCTGAGGGCATAAAGTTATAGGATGAGAATCAGAATTCAATCCCACATCTCCCTACTTTCATATTCCTCTTTCTTCAACATGTCCCTGGAGAAGCAAAGTTAGAGTGACTAGGCTGGAATTATTGATTCAGTACTGGCTTTAGTACAATGTAAATTCTATAAGGATACATGTTGTTTCCTATCTTGGTTTCTGTCTCCAGTGCCTATTAGTAAGTACTTAATAAGTATTTACTGAATTGAAAAGAATATATACTGAAGATTATTTCTTCATTCCAACTTCTCATTTATCCCTCAGCAAAGATTAAACACCAAAAACCCAACCAGGTTCCAAATCAGTACATCACATTCTGGTATGAGCTGACCTGGGTTCTGGAAGAATCTGGGAGTTAAGAGGACAAAAGGAAGTGGAGAAGGAAGAAACTCTTGGTAGAGGTTCATGAAAAGAGTTTCTCCATCTGTCCCATTCCATCAGCGCAGTAATGGCTATTTCACACTGGCAGCCTCACCTTAAATTGGTTGATTTCAAGCCACTTCTACTTAAGGTCAGGAAATAAATTATCAGAGCCAGCACAAGCTATTCCTAGGCTTTCCCTTTTTGACCTCAGAGTTTGTTCTTCCATGATCTAGCTTTTCCATTTTCACCCCCAGGGCTGGGGATATTTTAAAATGCTTTTCCCTGAAGGGTAAGAAGAAATACTCAAACAACACCTTTTTGGGAGGTGTGGAAGTATCCATACTCAGAAATATAAGCAACACAAAACCAAAATATAACAAGAATTTAAAATAAAACTAAAAATAATTGGACAATCCGGTGGCACAGTGGGTAGAGCACTGGTTCTGAGGTCAGGAGGACCTAAGTTCATATCTGACCTCAGACACTTGACACTTACTAGCTGTGTGATCCTGGGGAAGTCAATTAACCCCATTTGCCTTGCAAAAACAAATACTAAAAATAATTTTAGTTGATGGTCCCTCACCTCTCCTGCCAGAAATGTGGCTCTAGGTAACTCTTGCTATGTAAACCTATAGATGTACATATGTACACATTATACATCCATCCATATGTGTGTATGATGTGTGTACAATGTTATATGCAATATTATGCAACCATATATGTCTCTGTATATATGGCAAAGTACTACATTTTGCTATGTATATAAATGGTAGAAATTACTTGGGACAAAGTAAATGACTGTATTTATTGAGTAATATTTATACCTTAAAGTGTTTTATATCTTTTAAACACTTTTAATATGCAATATGTTCTTGTGCTGAAATAATTTACTTTATATAATTTGGCAAGAAAGTTTGACACATTCTCTAATTCTTCATCATGAAACCACATAACTCATTGCATATTAAGTGTATCTTTGACACACAGTACATTTTGGTGACTTTAGCCTTTATGATAGCCCATAGATTTTTAGTGGGGTTTAAATCAGGTCAATTCCCAGGCTGCTGAAGCATGTTTATCTCCATCTCTTAGATAAATGTCTCAGTCTTTATGATGTATGCCATAGTACAGGGTTGTGATTCATTATTCCTTCTCCATTTGAGAATTTTTGTAATGCCAGAATAACTTTGCTTTATCGTATAATGGGGACCTGGCCACTGAGGGCCAAGGCTTAAGAGCAGAAAAAATAAATGTGGCCTTTGGATGGGCTTGTTTTCAGAAAGGCATGGTGACCTGGAATGAAGAAATCCAACCTTCTTCTTAGGAGCCTGGGCAGGGTTTTTTTTTCAAGTACAATTTCCTCCCTGTTTACTATGTATTCTCTTTGTCAAGCTTTTGAAAAAAATTTTAATTCTAGAGAACTTAGCAATTTGGGGCCCCCTTCCAAGTAGCCTTTCAAAGGCTTTTTATGACCTGTTATGACCTGTTCAGTGATGCTTTGCATTGTGCTATATGTCACATGTATTATTACAGGATTTGGGGTGGGAGGTTGGTTTTTGTTTGTTTTGTTTTCTTGCAATGAATGGAGTTCTAAGGTTACCACCTGGAATGCTGAATGAATTAATAACCTTAGTTCTTTTGTGTATTGTCACTTGACTTTTGCAAAGGATTATAAATCCCAAGCCTGGGAGAGAAATATAAGAATTCTGGCAAGGTTGTCTTGGGATGGGGTCTAAGTCAATAAAGAACACGATGGTTTTATTTCTCCCTAGCTCGACAGAAGTGTGATCAGAACTGCAAAATGGAATTTTCTAATAGAATAGCAGTTTTAAAAGAACTCTTTATTGTTATTCATTTGTTTCAGTCATGTCCAACTCTTTTTGACCCCATTTAGGGGTTTTCTTGTTAAAGATACTGGAGTGGTTTGCTATTTTCTTCTCCAGTTCATTTTGCAGATAAGGAAACTGAGGAAAATAGGGTTAAGTGACTTGCCTAAGGTTGTATGGTTAGTAGTATCTGAGTCCAGATTTAAACACAGGAAGATTAGTCTCAGTAGATGGGCTAAACTAGATTGAAAGTAACAAGTGACCCTGAGACCCATCAGTGAGTTAGGGAGATATCTACTCCAAACTTGTGAATACTTCCCCCAGAAGAATGGGCAGATGAGAATAACTTATTCCAATGACCACAAAGGGTGTGATAACCATCATCAGTTATCTCAACTTTTGTCTTGCCATTGCAGAGTGAGGCTGATGAGTTCATGCGACTATGAAAGTTAATATATCATCCTGTGATGTCATTGGTCCTCTTTGAAGTACCAACAAGTTAGTAATTTTAATATTTAATTTTATCATTTAAATATTATTTGATTATTCATATTAATGATATTAAGTAGGTATTATTTATTTCAGTCACTTTTTTAGTTAACTCAATAGTGTTCTTTAAGTGCATCAACATGCTATCTGCAAAAAGTGACAATTTAAAAAAATTGTCATTATTCCTTTAATTTTTTGTCTTATTGTTATAGTGAGCAGATGTGTTTATTACAGAGAGGTGATGGATGTAGGGTCCAAAATGACACATATACACAAACAGATAGATAGATAGATAGATAGATAGATAGATAGATAGATAGATAGATAGATAGATAGATAGATGGATAGATAGATAGATGATAGATAGAGATAGATGATAGATAAAGAGATTAGAAAAGAGTAGAATAGAATAAAAGCATAGAATGGAGTAGAATAGAATAGAATAGAATAGAATAGAACAGAATAGAATAGAATAGAATAGAATAGAATAGAATAGAATAGAATAGAATGGAATGGAATGGAATGGAACGGAATGGAACGGAATGGAACGGAATGGAATGGAATAGAATAGAATGGAACGGAAGGGAATGGAATGGAACGGAACAGAATAGAGTGGATAGAATAAATAGGATAGAGATTTCCATTTCCTTTTATGGGCATCAAATGTGTTCAAATATTTTTTTTCTGTGCCTTTTGGATTCCTTCCCTTAGATACTTTATAAATCAATAACTCAATGACCACAAATTATATTATTTTGAACAGAGATACTATGTAGTTAAATAATTTAACTACTTTTCCTTTCTTTGGTCTCATTAGTGCTATTTCTGCCTCCTCTGTAAACTCCTTAGGGACTGTGCTGCTGAGGTGCAAGCATGGTGAACCCACTATTATTGATGGAACAACCAGTTTCTTATAAAAATTTCTGCAAATCTTTTCCATTTTTCTTCTGTTTGTAGTCCTCTTTCTGTTTCCATCCTTGAATTTCCTTTGGATAAGTTTGCTTGGAGATTCTGCCAAGTGACCTTTGGACTGATTTTATATTTCACTGCTTTACTCCTGCTTCATGAGAAGATACTGTCTATAATTGCCCATCATCTTTCTTTGTAAGATAGACAATTTTATATATTGTAGACAAATTTATATTACATCTATATCTATATGTAGATATTTACATAAATAACCTGGAATTTCCTTTGGCAACCATCTCTCTGTTTGGCAAATAAGCTAATTGTTTGCTGAACAAAGTACTTTTGGGCCTCTTTTTGTCTCTGCAATAGCACAATACAATAATTAACAATGCAATACAATAATAAACTTGTTTAATTTCCAGATAAAATTATTCTAGTTATATCATTTCTGCTCTTAATTTTCCATTTTTAAGTTTTCAATTATGATAAGTAATACTGTGACTTCATTGATACTAAGAAGTTCCAGATGAAGAAATTCCCTTTAAACATGCATTGTCAGTAACAGTCAAAGAGTTGCCTAGAGCACCAAGTCATTTAAATGAATTGTCCAGTGTCAAATGTGAACCTCAAAGACAGTACTTGTGCTCAAGTCTTTCTGGTTCTGAGTCTAGCTCCCTACTATACCAAAATTAAATATATTCTTAATTATACACCGTATAATTTTCTTGTTACTATTTTAAATTTTCATTTAAAGTTCTGATCTTAACTCTCACAAGTAGGTGGTCTGACAGATATCTAATTCAGGTATAACCCTCACGTCCATAGAACATCTTTTCTTGTCTATTAAGATGTATTCAGTTTGCTTCTTTGTGTTCACCCATGGTGTTCTTCATGTCTAGGAACTACCGATTCAATTTTTGTAGAAAAATATTTATGACAAAGAGGTGTGAAACTTCTACATAATCTACAAGTCTTTGTCCTCTCTCGCTTCTTTCTCCTGAACCATACTTTCCCATTTATTTCTCCCCATCCTCTCTTTTTCCCCACCTTTTTATTGGAGTCACTAAATATCAGAATATGTTTTGATCTAAAGGGTCTTATGAAGTTCTTTACAAAATTCCTCTACTTTGACCTTGGCAATGAAGGTTAGATCATAAGTTGCAAAACTATTTTCATGGTGATCTTTTTTTGAAATATTTATCATTTGCACTATAAGAGATGATAAATATTTATCCTATGAAATAATATTTATTATAACATTTCCATATACTATAAAACCTATTCTGCCAGAGTACCTGTGTGTCATTCTTTCTTTTAGTTACAACTTCTTTGACCTGAGACTGGAGTAAGAACGGTATAGTATCTAGAAGAAGGGAGGTGATCATTCCCCAAGACACCACTCTGGCCACACCACACTGGGAGTAGTGTGTTTGATTTTGAAGCTTCGTTTTAGGAAAGATATTGGCAGTTTGGAGCTTGTAGAGAAGTGCAACCAAGAGAATGAGAGAATTCAAAACCATGCCTCATGAAGATCAATGGAAGGAAATGGGGTTATTTAGTCTGAAGAAAAGAAAATTTCGGGAGAAACATGACAGCTGTTTGCAAGTGCTTAAAAGGCTATATTCAGAAGGCAGATCAAATTAGGTCCACGTAACTGCAGGGATTGCAACGAAGGCTCTCTGCATGAGTTCAAGGAATATTTAAAGTAAGGAAATGATCACTTTTGCCTCACATTTCAATTCTAACATTTGGTGGTAAATTACTCTCCAACGAGTGATTATATGGTAAGCAATTGTACAAGAGAGAGGAATGAAAAGGAAAAAGTCAATTTAAAAGATTTATGTGGCCCAGATAGATTTGTTAGAGCAGGGGTCCTCAATATAGATGCCTTTAGCAGCCTGGTGAAGCCTCTGGACACCTTCTCAGAACACTAGTTAGCATGGTTAGCATTAATATAGCATTTTAGGGTTTACAAAGTACTTTTGATCCTCAAAACAATTCTGTGAAGTAAATGCTACTATCACTTCCATTTTACAGAGAGAGGAATTGTCAATGAGAAATTAGAAACTGAGGTATATTAAGTGATTTGCCTAGGGTTCATGGTAAGTATGTGACACATAGCTGAAATGCAGTTCCATCCTCTTTCTAATGCACCAGTTCATTACATAAAATAAAATACATAGCATTACAAAGGAAACCAATTATATTGAAGTAGTTATGTCTGTCTATCTATCTATCTATCTTTCTATCTATCTATCTATCTATCTATCTATCTATCTATCTATCTATCAATCTATCTTAAAGTCTTTGGACTAAAAGTTATGTATTAGTGGATACTCGTTTTTTTTTTCTTTTTTTTCCTTTTGGACGGAGTAAGGCAGGGAAATTGGGTTTAAGTGACTTGCCCAAGGTCACATGGCTAGTAAGTGTTAAGTGCCTGAGGCCAAATTTGAACTCAGGTCCTCCTGACTCCAGGTCCTGTGTTCTATTCACTGTGCCACCTTGCCGCCCCTGGATATTCTTTATAACAAGATAGATTCAGGAGAAAATAGTGTTCCAAATCTGCATCCAAATTAAAGTGTTTTTATTGTTGTTCTATCATTTTAGTCATGTCCAACTCTTCACAACCTCATTTTCTTGGCAAAATAATGGAGTGGTTTGCCCTTTCCTTTTCCAACTCATCTTACAGATGAGGAAATTGAAGTGAACAGAGTTAAGTGGCTTACCCAGAGTTACATGGTTAGCAATTATCTGAGGCTAGATATGTCATGGCATCCCCTCCCTTGTGTCACGGTCCTCTTCTAGAATGAAGGACAAACAAGAACAAGCAACAGCCTCTGAGCTCAGGAAGATGAGTCTTCCTGACTTCTGACCTGGTACTCTATCCACTGTGCCACATGGCCCTGGTAACCATTAAAGATGGCTTCTCAGTCGTCCCTTTTTGTATAAGAGAACTTCAATTTCTTTTTTTTTTCTTTTTGCTTTTTGGAGGGGGGAAGGCAGAGCAATTGGGTTTAAGTGACTTGCCCAAGGTTGCACAGCTAGTTTTGTGTTAAGTATCTGAGGCCAGATTTGAACTCAGGTCCTTCTGACTCCAGGGCTGGTGGTCTAGTCACTGTGCCTCCTAGCTGCCCCGAGAAGTTGTATTTCGGATGTATGAGATGTTTGCTCCTCATCACGGTTTCCAGGATGGCACTTGGTGGGGAGTAGAAGCATCAAGGCGTATTCTTTGGGTCATTCAAACACAGTAATCTGTTGAAGAGTATTAGAATATGAAACTGGTATAGTTGCTTACTTACTCAGGTTGACTAACAAGCAGATTGTAGAAAATATTATTATTCTAGGGCAAGGGTGGGGAATCTGTGGTCTTGAAGTTTGGGTTCAGGCAAAGAGCTGCACTTGAGGACCTGGAGGGACACATGTGGCCCTGTTCTAGGGGTTGCAGGTCAATGGACACTTTTTATGACTGTAGAAGTAGAAGAAAGCCTTAGTTGGCTCTGAGGTGGGGGACAAAAAGAAAACAAGACAATTTTGTGATGTAGTGGATAGGATACTTTACCTGGAGTCAGGAAAACATCAGTTCAAATATGACCTAGGGTACCTCCTAGATGTGTGACTCTGGACAAGTCATTTTAACTGCTATCTGCCTCAGTTTTGTCAGCTATAAAATGACAATAATATAACCTACTTCTAGTTATTGTGAGGATAAAATACAATTAAATTAACAAAATGTTTTGGAAACCTTAAAGTGCTATATAAATACTATCATAATCATCATTGCTGCTATTATTATGAAAACTTTATAAACATATAAGATAAGATAGGAGCCAATTCCATTTTTTTTCATGGGTTCAGTGAAGGTGATTTTTCTCTCAAGTGAGGATCTCTTCAGGAAAACCTATGAATGGTAACTCAAACTATATAAAGGAGGGGGAATAAATTTCTAATACACCAAAATTTTAAGAAGAGATCAGCCTTAATTATGAATCTAGCTAATTATAATGTGTTAATATGAAGGTCATTTGAGTCGCTCACTCATATTACTCAATCTTAATGAAGGTAACCGAAAAGATCCATGTCCTAATACATTTCATTAGGTGAAAACATACCTCAATTGAAGTAATCAGACAGGTCTAAACAAGGCCTAGACATCCATAAACAATCCATGCATTTCAAGTGAATATCAAGAAGATATTCACACTTGAATGCTAAGGGATTTGGTCATGGTCCTATTATAATGGGAATGTAAATTTTAAAGATCTTCCCTGCCCCTAGGCTAAAGTGCACCTGGAGCCTGGGGTGGGAGGCTTGTTTTTCAGTAGATACTTCTTGATTGGCCAGTGAGTCAATAAGGTTGTTACATTTTCTGAGCCAGGAGAAGGCTATATAAGCCCTGATGTGTAGCTCTGTTTTGGGGCTCACTTTGAGAAGTGTTCTGTGATTTGATCTGGATTCTGGGAAGGCGTTGTTGAGAGCCCCTCCTTGGCTTTGAAAAACCCAGATGTTGATTGGGTATGGATGTAATGGTTGGACAGTTTGAAAACTGTCTACTTGATCTGTTTCTCTGTCTTGATAATTCTGTCTGTATATTCTGAAGTTCAGGGTGCTGACCTTTTCCCCTGAACTAGGTAAATGATACATATTTGACTGATTAAAGTAAGCTTGTTAACCCATTTTGATTTGCTTTCCTTTAGCAAAGCAGATCCAAGAACCTGTGGTGGCAGCAACCCTGGGGATGCTGGGGTGCTTGCTGCTACACCTATAAGGCTTGTTAAACACACACACACACACACACACACACACACACACACACACACAACAGTAAGGTAGTTTAGAATTAATAATTTGAGTATCTAAACTCTACCCAAGATGCTGAGAAGCAATTTCATGGGAAGTAGGAGAGAGTATTGGAGGGGAGAGTGTTAGAAGGAGACCTCCTCAGCTTCCATCTCTCTTCTCCACCTCTGTATCTTGGCCAGAGAAGGACCAAAGGAATTTCAGAGGAACAGAGAAATCAGACATATTCATTGCTATCTCAGAATTGTCCTTAGATCAGCAATAACTAATGGAAAGTTCTGCATCAGGAACCTAGAATAGACTGACTAAGATAAAGAAAAGCAGATTCAAGGCTCTACAAGGATTCCACAAGAAAAGCTACGCCACAGCCAAGAGGAATATCCTGAAGGCACCAAAAAAATATATTTTTAAAGATTTTTAATTCATTTTAAACTTAAATACAGAGACAAAAAAGAGCATTTCCATGTACATAGTACAACATAAAAAGAGGATTCATTATGAAACTATAAATTTCCATTTCACACTGTTTACTTTTTCTGAAAAATTACATGATAAATATTACACATTATTTTCTAAGCTACCTCACTTTTCTGTTCTTCTTTCTAAGTTTTCTCTTGTTCTCTCCTGTGCTTTTTTTTCTCCCTCCCTCACCACCTTGCCCTGGAAAAAGCTACCATCAGTCACTAATATGAATTAGCTATATTATACATACTTCTCTTTATCAATTCTTTCTCTAGATGTGGTTAGCCTCTTCCTTCATAGGTCCCTTATAGTTTATTTGAGTATTTAGAATATTCAAAATGACTTAGTTGTTCAAAGTTGTTCTTAGAACAATGTTGCTATTATGAGCAACATTCTCTTGGTTCTGCTCATTTCTCTCTTCATTATTTCTTGCAAGCCTTTCCATGTTTTTTTTCCTCTAAAATCAACCAGTTTATCATTTCTTATAGCACAATGGTATTCCATCACAGCCATATACCACAACTTGTTTAGCTGTTCCCTAATTGATGGCCATCTCTTCAATTTCCACTTCTTTGCCACAGTAAAAAGAGCTACTATAAATATTTTAGGACATATAAGTTCTTTTCCTTTTCCCTCCGATCACCTTGGGAAACAGACCTAATAGTGGTTTTACTAGGTCAAAGGGCACATAAAATTTTATAACCCTTTGGGCACAATTCCATATTGTTGCCCAAAATATTGGATTAGCTCAGCTCTACCAATTCTGAATCAGTGTCCTTATTTTTCCACATCCCCTTAAACATTTGTCACTTTCACCTTCTATAATTTTTGCCATTCTAAAAGGTATAAAATGATATTTGGAGGTTATTTGAATTTGCATTTCATTAGTTAATAGTGGTTTAGAACATTTTTTCATATGACCATAAATAGTTTTGATTTTTCATTGTAAACTGCCTGCTCATATCCTTAGATCATTTATCAATTGGAGAATGATTCATATTGTTATAAATTTGACAAAGGTCTTGATATATTTGAGGTATTAGACCTCTATCTGAGAAACTTCCCATAAGATTTTTCTCCTTATTTTGTGTTTTCCTTCTAAGCTTTGATACATTGGTGTCATTTCTACAAAAAAAAATATTAATGTCATTGAAGTTATCTATTTTATATCTCATAATGTTCTCTATATCTTCTTCATCCATAAGGTATTATCCGACCTACAAGTCTGATAGGTAATATTTTCCATGTTCTTCCTATTTTCTTAGGATTTGTTTCTTTCTCTAGGCTATATATCCATTTTGGCCTTAATTTGATAAATGGTGTAAGATTTTAATTTATACCCAATTTCTACCAGATTGCTTTATCCAAAGCTTAATTCTTTACATTTATCAAACACTATAATAATTTGCTACTGTGTTATATTTCTACACTGTTCCACAAATTGACCTTTTTATTTCTTAGCTAGTACCAGATAATTTTGATAATTACTGCCTTATAGTATACTTTAAGATCTAATACTGCTAAATTTCTTTCCTTTGCCTTTTTTCATGAATTCCTTTGAAATTCTTGACCTTTCTCTTCTCCAAAATGAATTTTGTTATTTTTTCCTTAGTTCAGTAAAATAATTTTTGGTAATTTAATTGGGATGGCATTGAATAAATCGATTAGGGACAATTTTAACTTTTATTATGTTGGCTCTGACTATCCATAAACAATATTTCTCTATTTAAATTTGACTTTATTCATATAAAAAGTGTTTCATAACTTTGTTCATATAGTTCTTGGGTTTGTTTGGGTAGGTATATTCCCAGACATCTTATACTGTCTCTTACTATTTCTTCTTGCAGGGTTTTGTTGGTGATATACAAAAATTCTAATGACTTATATGGCCTTATTTTATATCCTGATACTTTGCTAAAATTATTAATTGTTTCCATGAATAAAAGGATTTCAAGGAGCTGTGGGTTATCTTTTTGGCATATTGTTTCAACAATGCAGTATTCACAATGCCTATGGTAACTATAAATATGCTGATATGGTTATTAAACACAAAATATACCAGGCTCTCTATATGGGGAAATTGAGTCCCCAAACCAGAAAGTCAAAGCCATCACCGTAATTATGAAGTTGGCACACATAGTTAATGTAGTAAACATCCACATTCTCAAGCCTTCAAAACAGAACAGACTTCCTCCTGCAAAGATCCTCCTTTCCCCACTCAAGGCAACTGGTCAGCATCCACAAAGCATGCTCCCAGCAGCTCTGGCCCTCCATAGTTCCCCTCCCTGGTAGTCCTCAGCAGGAGTCCTTAACAGAAATTCTGGCTGGCTCAAAAAAGGAAGAAGTTTGCTCCACCACCACTACCATGCTGCTGCTGCTACTGCCACCAGGCTTCCAGTCATGGCACACACTCCAGTGTGGCTTCCGCTTCCTCTAGCTCCACCCCTTCTTGCAACTTCAGCAAATTCAAGGGGCATGGAAGATCTTTAAATCCCATAACCATAACATTCAGCCTCAAGATCTTTCATGTCCCTCACTTGGCAAATATACATCAGGAATAACTGGTGTCAATGGAATTTTACAACAACATAGCAAGGATAGTACACAATAAACACAGAAAACAATATTTTATGGTGGGGCTTGAGCACAAACTCCCCCTCATTAGCCCCTGAACAAATGGGGCCCCAAAATCTTGGGTACTGGGTGTAGGTCTCTTATTCCATGGCTATTTGCTGCTGAAATTGGATGTAGAGCTGTCCCTGTCCAATGGGTCCCATTTGAGAGGTCAGTTCTTAATGTGCTTGATTCCAGGTCCAGAGGTGACACATCACAGTTGTGGAAAGGGGATGACATCCAGCTTAAGCTATCAGGCATCTACAGGTGGAGGGTACTAAGCCTGTGGAAACAAATCTAGCAAACAAGGTGAACAGACAAAAAGGCAAGAAGAAATAAATAGAAAATAACCAGACTATAGTAGCCTCACTCATGGTATAATATATGAGTTAAGGGTACAATTTTGTAACCATCTTCTGCGGAATAAACAATAGTTACAGTGTTATCCCTCCCATGTGCTATAATCTCTGCAGCCTTTGCAACATCATCTAGCTTCCATTTTACCCATACTTTAGTTCCCAATTTTATTCTGTCAGTAGAACCAAATCCTTCAGTTCCTGTGACAGTTATTTTGGAAGGAGGGTTAGTTTTCACAAGTGATATTGTTTTACAAGGAATGATAGTCATTTGAACTATCCTATCATTTTTACAAATCTGTATGGGCCCTTCACCTAAATAATGGAATGTCACAACAATTTCTCCTTGATAATTAGAATCTATTACTACAGCCAATACATGTATTCCTTGAGCTACTAATCCTGATTTGGGTAAAATCTGTCCAAAGTGATTTTCAGGGATTCTTATGCATATCCCAGTGGAAATTTTTCTCATTTCTTTTCTGTCCAACCAAAAGTCCTTTAAACAATGTAAATCATACCCCACTGAACCAGGTGTTGCTGGGTATGGGGCTGGGACATCTGGCCTCAAAGTCCAATACTCAATATTTGGGATCTTATGTGTTTGGTGATGCCATTTGTAACAGCAAGCATCCCGAGGGTGGCTGCCAACACAGGTTCTTAGATCTGCTTTTCCAAAGGAAAGCAACTCAAAATGGGTTGACAATCTTGCTTTAACCAATCAAACATATTATTTACCTAGTTCAAGGGAAAAAGTCAGCACCCCGAACTTTAGAGTATACAGATGGGTTACAAGCAGAAGTTAAAAGACAGAGAAACATTTCAAGCAGACAGGCCTCCAACTGTCTGACAATTACATCCATACCTAGTCACAGTTACCAGAGCGAAGCATCAACATCTGGGTTTTCAAAGCCAGGAGGCTCTCAGTGGCTTCCCAGAGTCTCATCTGGTCAAACCACACAACACTTCTCAAGGTGAGCCCCAAAACAAAGCCTTTCATCAAGGTTTATATAACCTTCTCCAGGCTCAGAGAATGTAACAACCTGCTTGACCCACTGCCCAGTCACAAAGTTATCTCCTGAAAAACAAGCCTCCTGCTACAGACTCCAGGTGCACTTAAGCCTACCTAAGGGCCTAGGGGCAGGGAAGACCTTAAATTTACATTCCCATTACATATATGCACTCCTGGCTCCTAAAGTTTAAGCCCATGTTCCCCTTGACTCTATATGTATAAGAAAATTTAAGATTAGTGAGAGAATAGAAATAATAGAGTTGGGCAATCTCCTGAAGGTGACAAGATAGAATGAGATTACTTGTGCATATAGAGGGTCTGGCTTTCGCAAGGAGAAGGGCCAAGTCTTCTTGTGAAATTGGGTAAAGAAGATAGTGGTAGAAGCCACCTGGGTGATATGACATAAGAAGAGAGGAAAGCAATGGTATCCATTTTTTTTCAGTGAAATATGAGGCAAGATTTTCAGCTGAGAGGATGGGGGAGGGAGACATTTGAAGAGGACAAAAAAGTTTGGAAAATCTGTTGTGATGATTAAAATGATGAATATTTAAGAAGATGTAAAAGTATTACCTTGTCACAATGAGAGTCTAGTTGAGATTATGTAATGTAACATAAATTTATAGTGGACCAAATTAGCCTAGCATCTTCATTTTCTCAAACTTTATTTAGTAGCACATAGGTAGGAATGAAGGCAGTGGTAGAAATAATACAAGGCTTGGGGTTTTGTAAGGTAAAATCTTTAATAGAATAAAAGGGATAAGAAACTCAAGAGAAGAGGACAGTACAGAGTTAAACTGGTTAAACTGGTTTCTGGATTATGATGGGGAAGGGAAGAGAACACAGTCACAAATGATGCCTTGTGGGGGGGATACTGAGGGGTGGAGGATTGAATGTCATATTGAGGATGAAGAACAGGTTTGGAGTTGGAAGACAGAAAGAGAGGTGGAATAAAGTAGGATCAGATAGAATAATTTCAAAGTTCATGAATATGAATATAGATGTAGATGATGGCACGACTAAAGGTATGACCATCTTTTTCTGTGACTGAGGTAGGGTGGATGAGTAGGTCATGTGAAATGTATAAGTTCATAAATTAGAATGCTAAGGTTTTTGAGGGAATATAATTATATATGTTGAAGGAGATTGTCCTTGACGTTTGTAGACACCAGGCATCAGAATGTTGATTAAGTGACAAATGTGGATTTCCTTAGCTTCAAAGGAGAGGTTATCTAATGATGTATGCAGAGGGATAGCTGGAAGTAGCAATGATGAACAAGGAGTATTGCAACTGACCCACAAAAAACAAAACAAAAACACAACGAATTGGGAGAGTGAGAGGGTGAGAAAGAAACCAGTCCTGAAATGGGGAGTCAGGAAATTTGTCATCAGGAAGGTAAGTCTCAGTGAATGGAAGAAGGTGGGAGCATTGAGAAAGAAAAAAAAAGTTAAAGATGAAAGCTAATTTAATACCTATGGAGCAGGCATTACAAAGAGTAGAACAGAAAAATTAGGTGGCTTAGAGTAGTAGATTGGGTGTGGTGTGGTGGGTAGGTTCAGGGGATGCAAATAAAGGAGAATTAAACGAATAATGGACAATAGCAACTGGGGTTGCCACAGGTACAAAATCACTGGGATGTGATGGGTTGAAATATGTTAATCATTGAGCAATGAGTTCACGTGTGTTATCCTTGTCCATAAGGCTCCACTCGTGATGGAAGTTTGTCACAAGGACTCAGGCAGCTATGTATGACTAGCAAATGGGGGTGGGTGTGAGATGGGAGATGGAGGGTCACCAAGCAGGTGTAAGAAAACCCTGTGGAGCTCAGGGCATCCCGAGAGGGTTCATAGCATGCCTGAACAACTCAGGGTGCCTCACACAAGCAAGGTAATGCCTGTGAGGCTGTGGACCCCTGTGGAGGGTGCTTGAGGCACCTCCAGTCTGACAAAATGTCTTCTTAAGGTGGCAGGATCAGGAAAGTCTACCACTGTAGTGTTTAAAAGAGGTGTGAGAAAAGAGTCCTGGGGCATGCTCTGCACATGCATTTATTTTCTAGCCAAAAATATCAACTAATATATATTCCAAAGAGTGAAAAATGTTAGTACTTTTGTTACAACATTCTAAGTCACTTTATGCATATAAGAATAGTATGATCACTGATACTCTGCCTGGACTCATTGCTCAATAAACCTCTTTCTTTTGCCTTCCATCTTCTAGCCTTCACTGAGATATGGCTCTATTCTGATAACAGTGCAGTTCTGTTCACTCTTTTTAACACTAGTTGCGCTTTTACTCAAAATCCATAGACTCATAAATTGAGGTGGGGGCGTTGGAACATTCCTTGCTCGTCATTGCCCCTTGGGACTTTCACTCTACAACCATCACTCACTAACCTCTACTCCTTTTAGGTTCATTCAATCCAAATTTATCTCCAATCAAAATTCTTATAGCTGTTATTTACTATCCCCTCAGGACATTCTCCTTCCCTCAGTGAGTTCAATGCCAGAATTATATTCTTTTCACCTTATCTCCCACCTTCATTGAGGGATGTCTACATACATATTGATAAGTCCTCAAATATTCAAACTTTCTATTTACTCAGTCTAGTCAACTTCCCCCGCTCTACTTCAGCTGCAAACAGTGGTTTTCTTTTGCCATAATCCACAAGAATTCTACTTTCATATTCATGAACTCCAAAATTCCTTTACCTGATCATATTTTTATCCTTCTATTTTTCTTTATGCTTTATGGCTTCTAAACTTGTTCTTCATCCTCAGTGAGACCTCTACTTCATTTCTTTCCTGAGCCACCATGCCTGCATTGGCTACATTCTTCCCCCTTTCTGATCTTTAGCTTCTTGGTGAATAAATTCAAATCTACCATTTGCTCTAGCCTTTCTTTCCTTGACCCCTTATCCTATCATTAGTCATGTCTTTCCAAGCATCAAACCTGGATTACTCTTGCTATTTGCCTCCTTTCTTTCTATTTACATGCTGCTAGACAAAGAAAACTGGACAAAATCCTTAACTTACCAAACTGGATTCACCTCCAATTTATGTTACATAGCATAAATTTGATTCCATTCTAATCAATTTGGTATCCCTCTATTTAAAGAAGTCTTCCAAACTTTCTCATCTCTCCTCAAAGCTCTCACTACTCTCAAAGCTCAATCCTATTATCTGAAGACCTTGCTTCATTTAGAATTCACTGAAAAATATTGAGACCATTTGCCAAGACCTCTCATTCTCACATTCTCATTTCACATCACTTAGACATCTTCCTCTATTATCTTTTCCTTGACTCCTGTCTCAGAGGAAGAAAGGGTTCTCTTGCCAAGGCAGACTCTTCTATGTTCATTTTGCCCTGCTTTATTTTCTAGCACATTACACTCACTATCATCTCCATTCTCTCTTCAGTCTCTTTCTAGCTACTGTGTTCTTCCCTGTTGCCTGTAAAGATGCCCGTGTTTCTCTGTCCTCAAAAAGTTGCTGGTAAATAGTAGGCACTAAACAAATGTTTATTGATTGATTTACTTGTTCCAACCATTCTCACTAGCTATTGTGCAAAGAATTGAGAAAAATATTGAGAGAGCCATCTATAATCATTGCCTTCACTTCCTACCATCTTACTAGCTCTTCTAAGACCTCTGCTAATTGGCTTCTGACCTCATCATACAAATGAAAACATGTTCTTTAAAGTTACCAATGATTTAATTAGCCTAACTCCCTTTTCCTCAATTTTGATTTTCCTTAGCCTCTGCAGCATTTCACACAGTTTATTACCTTTTCCCACTCTATATTCCCTTTTGTCTAGATTTTCATGACACTACTCTTTCCTGGTTCTCTTCCTATCTGTCCAAACACTCCTTGAATTCTCCATTGCTGGTTCTTCATCTATAGCCATTCCCTCTAATCTTAGGGTCACTCCTTAGCTCCTTTCTGTTTTTAGTACATAATCTCATTTGGGGATCTCAAAGCTTCTATGGATTCAATGATCATTTCATGCAGATGATTCCTAGTTCTATATTTCTAGTAGCACGAACTTTTCTGCTGAGCTCTCTCTCTCTCTCTCTGTATACACACACACACACACACACACACACATATATAACATATCTGACTTCTTCTTGGAAATCTCACGTTGGATATTGAATAGGCATCTTAAACGCAACATATCAAAAAAACTCAATACGTTATCCTTTCCCCAAACCCTCCATCCCTTTTTGGTATATTTTTGTAAAGAATTGCCTTCACTAAGGATGAACTTATTTAGTGTCATTCTCACCACCTTACTCACCTCACATAATCAATCCATTACAAAGCTGTCCACCTTCACAGTAAGACAATATGATATATGTTATCATGTATGTATATGTATATTTCATAGAAATAATTTATGTATATATACACCCACATGCATATGTGTATATATACCCACGTGTATATGTTTATACACATGTGTATGTATACACAATACATATATGTGCATCTCCCTCTCTCTATGTCTGTATATATATATATATATATATATAATATTGTTATCTCTATTAATATAATTACCACCCTAGTTCAGGCTCTTGTCACCCCTCAAATAGACTACAGTAGGTTGATACAGTATCCTTCAAACCTATTTCTTTGCCTCAATTCTCTGGCCAATCAATTTCTTGTCCACTTGGGTGCCAGGATGATTTTTCTAAAATGTACTTCTGATTACGTCACTGGTTATTGAGTCATTTCAGTCATTTCTGACTCTTTGTGACCTCATTTGGGGTTTTCTTGGCAGAGATACTGAAGTGGTTTGCCATATCCTTCTCCAGCTCATTTTACAGATGAGGAAACTGAGGCAAACAGGATTACATGACTTGCTCAGGGTCACACAGCTAGTATGTTTCTCAGACTGAATTTGAAGTCACAAAGCTGAGTCTTCTTGACTCCAAGCCCAGCACTCTATCTGCCATGGCACCTAACTGCCCCTGACCATGTCACACACACACACACACACACACACACACACACACACACACACACACACCACTCAAAAAACCTCAAAATCAGCTCCCTGTTACCTCCAGGATCAAATATAAAATTGTCTGTTTGACTTCTAAATCCCTTCATGTCTTGACTCCTTCCTCTTCCAGCTTCTTACACATTACTCCCCTCCATTCACTCTATGATGCAGCTACTTTGATTTCCTTGTACTTTCTCAAACATAACATTCTATCTCTTGCCTCTATATTTTTTTACTAGCTGTCTCTCATGACCCCATCCCTCTGCCTCAACTTCCCTGACTTCCCATTACTATTCCACTCAAATTCATCATATTCAGGAGAACTTTCCCAACTTACTGTCCGTCCCCTCCACCTTTTAATACCTTCCCCTTTCAGGTTATCTTCTTCTACTCCATATATATTTTGTATGTACCTCATTATTTTTCTATGTTATCTCACCATTTAGAATGTGAGCTTCTTAAGGAGAGGGACTATTTTTGCCTTTCTCTGTATCCCTAGTACTTAACACAATGCCTGACTCATAGTAAATGTTTAATAAATGCTTATTGATTGATGGAAAATAAAATGTTAAATGTGATTTAGAGGACATTCCTGCTTAAATATGAGTCATACTGGATAACAGAGGAAATTAATTCCTTCCAATTCAGAAGTCTATGTTTTTTCTGGTCAAACATCATTTTGTTGTATGTTTTTGTTGAGTCATTTCATTTTGTCTGACTATTTGTTACCCAATTTGGGGTTTTCTTGGCAAAGACACTGGACTAGTGAGGAAACTGAGACAAACAGGTTTAAGTGACTTGGCCAAGGTCATACAGCTAGTAAGTATCTAGGTCAGATTTGAATTCATGAAGATGAGTTTTATTGATCATAAACCCAATGGTCTATCCACTATGCCACCTAGCTGTCCATCAAACACCATTTAATAATTCCTTACTGTCACATCGATCCAGGTTCTAGTTCCTTAACCTGACCTTTAAAGCCTCTATAATATAATGCCTTCTAATCTTTCCAGTCTTATCTCATATGAGTACTTCTCTATAGGTACTATGCTCAGTGATTTAGTTGAATTGGATTTCTCCTATGATTCATTCTCATCTCATGGTGTTCCCCCTCTGTACCCATGGTAATGCTACTCTATATACTTGCCAAAATGCACCCCTGGAGAAGCATCCACTATTTGACTAGAAATTCTGGTAAAACTCAAAACAGTTTAGCAGAAAAAATAGATTAGACAACATTTTATACAATATATCATCATAAAATCCAAAACACTATTTGACCCAGATACAAATGGTACCATAAATTTTAAAAAAATGGAAGGGAGGCTATAAAGACATAATCATAACTACAATGGCCAGGAAAGTAAGGAGACAAATTGAGTGGGAAAATGCCTTTGTATCGAATGTCTTTGACAAAAGTTGATATTTAAAATATATGGAAAATTGCACAAATACAAATGAGTAAGAGCCATTCCCCAGTAAATAAAAGGTCAAAAGATAGGGAACAGCATTTTCAAAAGAATATAACAAGATGATCAGTAACTGTATGACACAATGTCCCCAAATCACTAATAAAAAGAAAATATAAATTAAAACATCTTGCAAATGGGTGATGATTGAAATCATATTTAAAAATCTGTGAAGTGATAGACATACTAATATGATGTTGGTGGAGCTGTGACGTGGCTCAACTTTCCTAGTTGATAATCCTGAATTATGTGATTAAAAAAATAAATAAACTCTTCATATCCTAGGGGCAGCTAGGTGGCTAAGTTGAGAGATGACCAACCCGAGAGTCAAGAGGACTCATCTTCCTGAGTTCAAATTTGTCCTCAGACACTTAGTACTTGTGTGACCCTGAGTAAGTAAACTTAACCCTGTTTGCCTCAGCTTTCTTACCTGTAAAATCAACTAGAGAAAGAAATGGCAGATCATTTCAGTGTCTTAGCCAAGAAGATCCTAAATGAGATCAAGAAGAATCCGATATGACTGAAATGACTGAACAACAACAATGATGACAATCCCATTATTCAATTTATATCTCAAAGAGGTCAAATATACAGAGAAAGATCTTATATATACCAAAATATTCATAGTAGCACATTTTGTGTTAGCAAAATCTGAAAAAAGTAGGGAACTCCTAACCAAATTTAGCTATATGAATGTGATAGAATATCATTATGTCATAAGAAAAATAACAAGAAAATTGCAATTATGAGAAGACTTCTATTTAGTGATAGAGTGGAGTAGAAACATATACAGTGACTATAAAAATGTAAATGAAAACAATATGAAAAAATGGCCAAATGTAGAATAATTACAATGATTAATTTGAATCCTAGCAAAGTAGCATGCTATGGGCATAGAATGTTGCAGGTACCAGTGTAGTCAGTGTTAATGGATTTGTGTAACATATTTCCTTTGTTACAAAGGAGCGTTCAATGCTTTTGGAAGGAGGCTCTGTTTTGTTATGGCATAAAAACCAAGTATCCTAAACTTCCTCCACCCACAAAGAGGAAACTTTGCCTGTCTTTTAAATCCTTACTCAGTTTTCATCTCCTCTGCTCCATTCTAAAATAATTCTTCCCCTTGGGAATTTTATATATAACTTTGCACTTCTTTTTATGTATTCAAGATTTATTTCTTTGTATTGTAATGGCTTTGTTTTCTCATATTGCTCTTCTAAACAATGAGGGCTATTAGTGCAGTTTTTGTCTTTTTCTCCACTACCTAAGTTCTACTATATACATAATAGGTATTTATTTTTTCATTTTTAAATTATTTTATTGGGTTTTTTTTTGTTTTCTATAACATTAATTTCTTATTCTCTATCTCCCCCTCTCTCACCCAGAGAAGTATCCCTTATAATAAAGACAGAAAAAAAGGAGAAAAAAGATCAGCAAGACTAATCCACACATCAATAAAATCTGACAGTACATGCAGAATGATCCAATTCAATTCAGTGGAAAAAAAAACCAATAAATTAGTTTTACAGAGCATTGTAGGATTTAGAAGGATGAAAAGTTTCAATATAAGCCAGTCCTTAACCTTATGCATATCAGTCTGTAATTGTGGAATATGAAATATACATACGCCAATAATACTTAATACAGAAATGCATTAAAGTGGTACAAAGCAAAAGAGATGTGTGAGATCTATTGTCTAATCTATTGTCAGCAGTTAGAATCAGAGAAGGCTTCATGGAGATGTTGGCATTGAAATCAGAGCTTTAAATGATGAGTAGATATTCAACAGAATAAGGAGAATTTGGGAGAACATTCCAGGCCAAGGAAATACTGTGAACAAAAGCATGGAAATGGAAAAGTCCTTTCTATGCCTTTCAAAATCATCGAGCTCATCATTTCTTATAGCACAGTCATATTCCATCAAAACCATGGACCACACATTGTTCCTCCATTTCCCAACTTATGGGCTTCCCTTCAATTTCCAGTTCTTTACCACCACAAAGAGAGTGGTTATTAAAGTCCCATTCACATTCAAAGTTATAATTACTATTTCTGAATTTCCCTCCCTTACTTTTACTCAGTATTTTCTTTCTCAGCTTCTCTTTTTGCCGTATCACTGTTACCTTATCTTCTCCCTCTACATGAAATGGAGAAGAGTAAAGTGAGCAGAACCAAGAGAACACTGTATACAGTAACAGCAACATTGTTTGAAGAATGACTTTTAGTGACTAATCATTTTACTATTATAAATAATGAAATTAAAATAAAGTGCATATGAAGACACTATCTGCATCCAGAGAAAGAACTAATAAATAAAAGTATCTATAGAATAATTTACACTTATGTGTATATATGCTATATAATATATAACACACACATATATACATACTTATTTGTAAGTTTATATGTGTACATGTACATATATACAGGCATGTATGTGTGTATTGTAGCAGCAAGCACCTCAAACGTGCTCAGGGTGGCTGCCCATACATGTTCTTGGATCTGCTTTGTTAAAGGAAAGCAACTCAAAATGGGTTAACAAGCTTACTTTAAACATATATCGTTTATCTAGTTCAGGGGGAAAAGGTCAGCACCCCGAACTTCAGAATACACAGACAGAATTATCAAGACAGAAACAGACCAAGTAGACAGATTTCCAAACTGTCCAACCATTACATCCATACCCAGTCAACATCTGGGTTTCCACATCTGGGTTTTTCAAAGCTGGGGGGCCCTGGACAACGGTTTCCCAGAATACAGATCAAATCACAGAACACTTCTCGAAGTGAGCCCCCAAAACAAAGCTACACATCAGGGCTTATATAGCCTTCTCCTGGCTCAGAGAATGTAACAACCTTTTGGACCCACTGGCCAATCAAAAAGTATCTACTGAAAAACAAGCCTCCCACCCCAGGCTCCAGGTGCACTTTAGCCTAGGGGCAGGGAAGATCTTCCAAATTTGCATTCCCATTACAGTGTACATGTACATATATACAGGCATGTATGTGTGTATGTATGCACATATATGTATACACATATATTTCTATATGTCTAATGGTAGTCATCTCTAGGCCAGGGGAAGGGGAAAAAGAGAAAAAAGAAATTTACATAACTTTATTATATATTTTAAAGAAATAGCAAGTTGTACATAGTTATTAGCAGTTTCATGTGTAATCATCTTTTTAATTATACTCTATTATAAAAATGCTTGTTTTATTCCAAAATTAAAAATAAAATACTTTTTTAAAGAAAGGAAATGCATGAGGTGAGTGTAGTGTCTTTGCAGGAGAATGATGAGAGTTTTGCTACAGCAAAAAATATGTGGAAAAGATAAAAGTGAGTTGGCAATAGGGTTCCAGAACCAGCTCAGATCAGTTTGCAAGGGTCAATTGTTTTATTTTCAGCATAAGCACTCATTGGGAAATGCTACAAATCCGGACTTGGTTTATTGTTTTGTTGCTTGTTTAGACTTAAGAAGGTAATGGAGAAAATATTAATAGGGCAGATTAAACTTGAAAGTTGTGTCATGTGCACATTATTTTTCCCTGGAGAGTCATTTGTTAAAAATGTACCTGCCTGCTCCTGAATACAAGGTAGGAAGTTAGTATAGCACCAAATTTTAAAGTGTATTGCACCGGCCCAAGGAGTTTGAGGAGTTCTTTGCATGCCCCTGGGTATAATTTCCTTTTGGGGAGTCTAGGGACTGATAGAATACAAGTCTTCCACAGATCCAAGGCCAGTTTTTCATGAGTAGCTATGTTGACATTAGCCATTCCATCCTGAAAAGACTGATGGTGTTCCGACTTTAAAACACATCCATTCACTACTGCCAGCAGCCACAGAAACCTATCCTTCTATCACTGTCAGGAGGTGAGTCCTCTGTTCACATTGTTATATCCATTTCCCACTACACTGCATGTGCAGTGACCTAGTGCTGCTGATAAGACACGATTGCCTTCCATGTAAATCATTCCATTCTGCACTACTGCTGCTTGATTTATTGCTGCAGAGACTTGAATAATGGAACAGAGTCTCAACAAGCAAAACAAAAAATCCTTGCCAAAACTTCCGGCAAGACTTATAGAACCCCTTTTCTTTAATATCCTGGACCGCCTTCCACAAACTGACTTATTGCCCCAGATAAAAATGAAATTCAAAAAACTTCCACTGATGTCAATTTATTTTTCCTGGATAGATCAAGGGCAGAATGTCAGAAACCTGGCAATCTGTTCTTGGGAGTCATGAAAATTATAGATGGAGAAGATTACTTGATACATGTGTCTTATCAAGAAAAAAAACAGGTTGTTACCTGCAGTGGAAAATGGATGTTACACTTGCAAATGGTTCATCCTATTCCTCACTGGGTAGCTGTAAAAATGACTTTTGAGTTGTTGACTAAGGCAATACCCAGGTCCATCTCTGCTGTGCATCCTTCTGGAAACTGTTTGAGGTGGAAAAGGTGAAATCATCTCTGATGCTTATATCAATCTTGACATACTTCTAAGTCCAAATTTGATTCATTTTTTTTTCTTTTGAGAGGTCAAATAAGAGAGGAAAATGACATTCACTATTATGTCACCTATTGTAAGCCCTTGAGACTCTTTCTTGCGATATATGCCCCTGTTCTTTATTCAACCATAATTAAATAATGCAAAGGATGATGGATATGCCAGTACTGGAAAAATGATTTCACACCTCAGTACAGCTCATACTCAAAGAAAGCTTCCTTAATACTGAATCTGACTCTCTCTTCCATTTCTCTAGTATAATCTGTTTAGTATAATACCTCTCAAAAATACATTTCAACATCATATTTATACTTTCATGTATATGCAACTGGTGAATGGATTTTCTCTTATTCTTTGCTAAACTGTCACATAAAATCAGTTTCCTCCTTCCTACCAAAACTTTAAGAATTCATGTGAAGGGGAAATAAACAAGTGCTTTTTCCTCTGAATTCCTTTTAGTCAGAATAGTGACACAATGGTTCATTTTTGGGTTTGGGGAACAGACAGCATTGTCCAGAACAAAATGTATTTCTTTATAACTGGGGAATGTAGAAGGAGGAGGAGACTTTGGTCAGGCCATCCATGATCAATTTTCTCCTCAGTCTAGCTGATAACATTAGCGGATATAAAGCAGGGAGCTAGGATTACAAGATGTTATACACTGAAATGAAATAGAAAAAAGTGATTACACTTTGTTAGCTCTTTATAAGGTGTAAATAAGATTTTCAGGCAGTGTTTATAAAATTATAGGTAATTAACCATATTTAGAATAAATGATAGGCTATATTCTTGATGGTCCTCTAAAAATCAGGATTTGATCTGTAGGAAATTGAGTTCAGATGGGAGATAGCTCTAAGGAAGATAATATCTGGAAGTTGAGAAGGGAACCAGTTATGGAAGAAGAACTCAGCTCTTCAGAAGGAATTATTCCTCAACTTCAAAGGACGGGGAGATGGTGGTAGTGGTGATAAGGATAGTGAGGAGATTTTTCTCTCCTTTCCTATTCATTGGTTATGGTGTCTTTCAAGGGAGTTGCTCACCCAGTAGGAGACATCACATCTGGAGGAAATTGACCAAGTAGTGATGACTCAAGTAACAAAGAGCTTTGTGTGTCAAGAAAGAGTTATACCTGGATATTATGTGTTGATCTGGAGAGAAATGAGTCCAGTAAAATCATCTGAGATGTAATGCCTAGAGTGAGTCACTTGAGGATGTGGATGTCAAAGGAGGAATTGGGATGTTGAAGCCCTACAGTGTCAGACTTCCAAGTAGCCTTAGCCACACATATTCTTTTTTTTGGATCAATCAACATTTATTAAGCACCTACTTATATATGGAACAGATATTAAGGATAAAAATATAATCAATGAAATGATCCTTACTGGAAAGGAGTAAAGATGGTTTTACTTTAGAGAGGGAAGAAATCATATCTAATTTCCCCTAAAGAAGAGAAGGGGGTGAGTGGACTTTGCTATGCAGAGGAAGAGGTTGGAGCTACTTAAAAGTGGGGAGAAAGGAAGGCACTCTCTCCTTGGTTCCCTCAGTAGTGGGGTGGGGAGTATGAAATTCAAAGCATGTGGGGCTGTAGGTTTCCAAGGAGACAGCTCAAGTTTGAGGGGGAAGAATTCAACTTGGGAAGCCAGGGTTTCAAGAGAGTCAGACTGTGTCAGGCAGGACTCTGTGGTCCAGGGGTCTCAAACTAGGAGTAAATGTTGGCTGTGGTTTTTGCATGTAGATTGGTTAGATTTCATGCCTGATGAGGGTTAAGCCCAGAGAAGCAACAGCAGTGTCAAAGACAAGGGGAAACTGACCCCCCAAATGAAGATGCCTGGGGTAGAACCAAAAGCATAATATTTAGCCACAGTTCATTGGGGTTTCCCTGGGATGGGTTGAACCACACATAGATGTATTTGCCACTGCCCTAGCCAAAAGAGCTTGCTTTGTAAGAGTGACTCCAAACGTTCTCACATAGGGAGGCTGGTGTGGGGAAGTAAAATGTAAAAGGGTGGCAGGCAGCCTCAACTGGGCACTTGTTAATCCCTGAAGATGAAGTTCCAGCCTTTGTGCCAGTTCTCTTTACAGATATATGAGGATCCCCAGTCCTCCCACCACTGGTTACAGTCCTTCCTGCACAGGGGAACACTCAGGATCCATTCCCTCCACCAGCTTGAGGACCGGCTGGATCCAGGGTCCTAGGTTTGGAGAGCACTCATAAAGACAAGTGTCCTGGATAAAGTGGCATTTGCAGGCTTGGGTCATATTTCCACAGTGTTTATAGTTGAAGTGGGACAGGTAAGAAGTGTCTTCGTGGGCATCATGGCTTGTGTTTACAGTGCAGCAGGCATTTTTCTTCCATGGGCTATACTGCTGATGAAGGTCATCTTCTGGACCACGCTCTGCCTTGTGATGTTTAGCATCCATGCAGACATTGAGCAGATCATTACCCTTCTGAACCCCATGGGCCATGGCCACGAGGCTCAGGAACAGCAAACCCCATCCTGGTTGAGGCATGATTTCTGGGGCTTTTGACCAAAGCTTTCTGCTCCTCTGGACACTAGTGCCCTTCCCCTGTCTCCTCTAGGTTCCCAGAGGTCCTAAGACACACATATTATTTATGCATACACCTCTCTATTTCAATTAGTATACTCTACAAAGGTGTCCACTTTTTTCACTGATATTGTGTGTAGTTGTGGTATAGTTTATCCTAAGAATGAAATTATTCATGCTCTATAGCAACTGTTTTTATAATGCTACTTAAAGGACTTATGATCTTTGGTTGGCAAGCAAATGAAAATACACTTGTGGGGACCCATGAGCTTTGGTTTAAGAGTGTGGACTCACAGAGTACTTTGAATCTGGAGTAGACACACCCCTAGAGACCTAACCTGTGGGGGCAAAATGTAAAGGGCAGGAGATAACCCAGAAGGGTCCCTGTAATCTATACAATGTTTTGTGTTTTTCCCCCTTGGAGCACAATGAAAACATGACTCTTTTTTTTTTTACAGTTGAAAATTATATGATATAGAAATGAGTGAAAGCTTTCAAAAATCCCCCCAGCCACCCCTTGAACTTTTAAAATGCATAGATTTCATAATGACAAGGCACCAACTCTAAGTGAATCATAGACATATCTGGTTGGCATGACTAGCAAAATTAGAAGAGATCCAGATTAGGGCAGGAGGAGATTACTCAGTGTTTAGTTGCCTACATCCTCTATAAGCATTTCTACATCCCACTAGAATTTGTTTCTGTAGTGAGGATCATACATTTCTACCTACTTTGTAGAGTGCTTAGTTTAGGTGAGAAGGAAGAGGAGTAGAAATTTGAATGAAAGGAGATTTCAGTTACTTCAAAGCCCTAAATGCTCCCCTTAACAACACAAAATGTGCAATGTGGCTTTATGAAAACAGCAGGCGGCTGGGCATCATATATCATAGAAATATAACTTTGACATTCCCCTCAGACACTAGCTAGACTTACTAGGTATGCAACCTTGGACAGACAGTCATCTGCAGTAAGACAGTCTTGGCTACAGGAATAAGAAGGTCATACTGCCAATATATTTTGCTTGAGTATTGTGTTTGGTTCTGGGCACCTCAGTTTAAGAAGGACATTGATAATCTGGGAAGGCAACCAAGATGGTGAGGGGTACTATTTCAATAGCCTTAACACTTCCCACACTTTTCATTATCATCTCTATGCAAATGAGTCCTGGTTCTATATATCTAATCTTTTTTTAAATTTTTTTTTTAAGCAATCGGGGTTAAGCAACTTGCTCAAGGTTACACGGCCAGTTATTTCTGGGTGTGGTGCTGAGTGTCTGAGCCCGGATTGGATCCCCAGGTCATCCCGACAGTGAAGCTGGTGCTCTTACTCGCTGAGCCACCTGGCCGCCCCTAAGCAATTGGGGTTAAGTAACTTGCTCAAGGTTACACAGCCAGGTGTTTCTGGGTGGGTGCTAAGTGTCTGAGCCCAGGATTCGATCTCCAGGTCTTCTCAACACTGGAGCTGGTGCTCTTACTTGCTGTGCTACCTGGCCGCCCCTATATATCTAATCTTAAACACTTTGATATGCTATATTGTCATGCATTTCCAACTATCAGTTGGACATTTCAAACAGCATATCCCATGGATACATAAAGCTCAACATGTCCAAAACAAATTCATTATCTTTCTTCCCAAAACGCAACCATCTTCCAAATTTCTTGTTTCTGTTAAAGGCATCATAGGTAATATATTATGTACAAATTCCAGTCAATTGCAATTTTTTTTTCTGCTTCTAACAACATCACTCACATCTGATATTTTCTATTCATACCACTATTACCTTGGTTCAAGCACTGTCTAGTCCAGTTTATTATATCTCTCTCCATTAGTTGGCTCCTTCAACTATTTCCCCAAAGAAGTCCTTTTGGAACATTGCGGCCAAAACTATTTTCTTTAAATGTAGTGCTGACCAAGTAGTTCCCTTACTTAATAAAACCCAGTGCTTCCCTTTTGGTTCTAGGAGAAAATATAAACTGATTTATTTAGCTTTCAAAGCCTAACCTAATTCCAATTTGCCTTTCTAACCTCACTGAATATTAATCTTGACTTTTGCATTCAGTGACCTAGTTGAACAGGTCTTTTTGTTCCTTATGTACAACAAACACTCAATCTCTTATCTCTGAGTCTTTGTTTGGCCTCTCCCATGCCTGGAATTCACTCACTCTTCAACTCGGACTCAAGGCATCTCAAACACTCCAGCACTGCAGAGATTTACATCCCTTTTTTCTCCTGATATCCTCATGCTGCTTTCCCTCTTTGCAACCTATATGCTGAGCATGGGCTTCGCTGGGTTCTGTGGCCCTGCTCTTCTCAACATCTCAACTTAGCTGCCTGATTAGACTCCCTGAACTTGCTCTCTGAGGAGCTCAAAATCAATTACCAGGTTAGTTGCTCTGCTTCAAGACAGGATTACTAATGGGGTGGAGGGGAGAGAAATTCTCTGCTGTACTCTGGAAAGGGTGCAATAGAAACTATGAAGAACAATTATCCCTTGTGAGTTCAGTTTTTCCTTTGTAGCTGGCTTTATTTTTTATTGCAAGCATTGATGCCCTAGAGAGAGCAATTGTGTCCACAGAGTTGATTAGATTTTTAAAGACCAGCAGGGCTATGTATGAACCTAAAACAAGCCAATGTCTAGTTCACCTATAATTGCATCAAAATGAGAGAGGAACTTTGTCACTCCTCCTAAAGGAGTAAAAAAGTATAAATGCTTGTTTAACCTTCCTTTAAGAGGTAGGAATGAACCACTACCAATTTCATACCTGTCACTGATCTGGTATTCAATATATGAGCTAGTAAGGCTTCATGTTTTCATCAAATGTCTTGGGGGGGAGAGGGGGAGATCTCTATTGATAAGGATCTCCTGATCAACCCTCCACTAGAAAACAATTTTGAAGAACAACATTGTAAAAACACATCGTTTACCTTATGAGTTCAGGATTCTTTCTTTAACAGCTGGTTAACAATAAACAAGAATTGCATACTCTTGAAATTATTTAACTACTGGTTAGAGCATGGAAGAAGAAAATTCACTGGTTCTTGGCTAGTAATTCTTAGATTGTCCAGGTAACACTGTAGAGTGCTAGGTACGAAATATGCTCTGATTGCATCAAAAAGATAAGGAGGCTTTGAAGGGCTCATGCCACAAGAGGTCATGTAGAAGCAAATCACTGTGTGAGTGTATTTATCTGCCCATATTGTCTCCCCAGTTTGAACATGAGCTCTTTGAGAACAATGACTTTCTTGACTGGAATTGTAAGTGAATTAGGAGACATTGGGCTGATCTTGTTGTGGACAAAATATACTATTACCAATTTTGTTATTTAAATATTTCCTTTTGAGACCTTGTGGTAAAAATGCTTGGGAAAGTTCAACTACCAAGATGAATAGTCAGGCATGTTGCCCAAGTTTCTGGGTAGGGACTCAATTAAAAAACCATAGCACAGCATCACAGAATTTAGGAATTGGAAGGCATCACATTGACCATTTAATCCAGCCCATATATAAAAGAAATTCCTATTATAACATAAACAAAAAATAGTCATCTAGACTTTGCTCAAAGTTCTCAAAGGAAGTAGTTTCCTTCCACATTGGCACAGAAAACCATGATTCATTTGAAAGGGAAAATGGGCATTTTTTGACACAGGACCATAACTATGATTTAATTATTCTAAGGAACTCCTGATAAGAAGAATCCCTTTGCCAATACATATTAGCTGACATAAAGTAGTCTACAGGCACTGAAAAGACTCTGACGTGTTCTAGGTCACATACCAGCATGTGTCAGAGATAGAATTCAAACCCACATCTTCCTGACTCTCAGACCAATTCACCATCCATAACTACATACTGTCTTTCTCTTATTACTACCATTATTACTACTATTTAATATGATTTCACACAATACTATAATTCAGAAAATATAAGTTCCCATATGCATGTTTCAGCTCAGCAAATATATTCTTCCTATGGTCAAATACACATCTGAGGTTTTTGGTTGAGCTATACATCTTCAAAGAAAAAGTCTTTTGTTGTACATTGAAGACAATATAGAACTAGTATAAAATTTGACCAGAAAAATATGAAAAATTTTCGGTGGCCTCTCTGATCATGGGAGGAATAAAGCAAACCATAACCATAGAGAGCAATGATCTCATCTGAAAACAAAACAAAACAAAACAAGGGGTAGAAAACAAAGACACTAATATGTGAAATTATGGACAGAATTGATTCAAATCTTACCAAATGGGTTGTGTTTCTCAATCTTTGTACATGATGAATCCATAACAAGAAATCCTATATCCCAACCTATTGACCACATAGAATCTTTGGGCCAAGATACTGGTGGAATTGGAGAGTTAACCTTCTCCCTTCCATACTCTCACAGCACAAACTGGGCACATATTGTGATCAAAGGAGCTGCGGGACACCTTGGGTTAATCTTGTCCATAGGTGGATTGATCAGGAACCCAGATATGGCCTCATACAGCAAGAAGTATAGAAAAGTGTTTTTAGAATATTGGCAGAGAACTCCTGAGATCCCAGGGAACCTCCCAGTCAACTGCTTTTAACTTTCCTTTCCTGATTCCCTCTAGTGCTAGTGCCCTGTCTCTGAGATTAACTCTTCTTTTTCCTGCTGTTTTCATGAACTATACTTTGAGCTCCTTGAGGGCAAGGAGAGTTAGTTAATTTTTTTTGTTTGCTTTGCATGTCTAGTGCTTCACACAGTAGACACTTAATAAATACTTGTTTTGACTGTTAGACAGAAACTTTTATCTTCCTAAATTGCTTTTTAACCACAATGGGCACTGATTTTACCTGGAGCTGGTAGTATTTGAATATATTTTTATTAACTATATTATTTATTCGGACCCTCAGGCTCTGAGTGATCCATAGAATCAGATGTATGAGCTCAACTAATACCTGGGATGTGCTTTTTTCTGGTCCCCATAGCACAAGTCCATTTTCTGTGGAGCAGAGTTCACTTGAATGCATTCCTTTCCTTTGTAGAATGAGCCAGTAACACCAGTGTGGACTCATTCTAGGCTCTAAGCCAGCAATATTCCAGTTTCCCTGAGGCCTACAATGAGATTGAACCCATTATTCATGTTTACATTTGCAAATGGAAAGACCCTTGAACCAAACCAATCAGTTCTTTTCTGACAATTGAAAGTAATTTACTGGTCCCAGTGTTAAACACTTTTTATCTCATAGTCACAGTTAACCAGGGATCAGACACATATGACATTTTGTAAAGAGATGATATTTGTGCCATTTCCATCCATAATTACACATTTTAGAGTATTTGTTTCCCAACCTTTGATTTACTAATGAACATGTCCCAGTTTCTATGGCAATTCCTGCAGTTATTACATCTCCAAGTATCCTGAAAAAATTTATCTGCTCATTCTGGGGAGGGATGCTGAAGAAATGACTGCCATAAACTCTAGTACCATTGCTACCCCTGAGCTGCCAACTGATAAACTGTAACAGAAAGCACCCCAGCATCCCCAGGGTGGCTGCCAACACATGTTCTTAGATCTGCTTTTCTAAAGGAAAGCAACTCAAAATGGGTTAACAATCTTGCTTTAATTAATCAAACATATCATTTACCCAGTTCAGGGGAAAAAGTCAGCACCCCGAACTTCAGATTATACAGAGGTAACATGCAAACAGAAACATTTTAAGCAGACAGACCTCCAACTGTCCAACCATTACATCTATACCTAGTCAGTTACCAAAGAGGGAAGCATCAACATCTGGGTTTTTCAAATCCAAGGGGCTCTCAACTGCTGCCCAGAGTCTCATCTGGTCAAATCACAGAACACTTCTCAAAGTAAGCCCCCAAACAAAGCCTCCCATTAGGGCTTATATAGCCTTCTCCTGGCTCAGAGAATGTAACAACCCTCTTGACCCACTGCCCAATCACAAAGTATCTCCTGAAAAACAAGCCTCCCACCACAGGCTCAAGGTGTACTTAAGCCTATCAAATGGTCTAGGGGCAGGGAAGATCTTAAAGATCTTAAATTTACATTACCTTTACATTCCCATTACATAAACCCATGACTCTTAGACAAGTTCAAAGAATTATCTTTGTTCAGTTAGTACATACATAGGCTAATGGAGGTCTCCCATCAAAGTTGGATTTTTAAATGAAAATCTAAAACTTCTAAGTGGTAGGAAAGAGACAGAAACAGAGAAAGAGAGAGAGGGAGAGAGAGAGAGAGAGAGAGAGAGAGAGAGAGAGAGAGAAAGAGAGAGAGAGAGAGAGAGAGAGAGAGATAGAGACTATTATAGACTCATTCATTTGATGAATGAACTTCCATTGTTTGAGCTATCCAGACAACAAATGTACAGATTTCCAGATCAACCAAGCTTGATATTAATAGATGATTGGGGGAAAAAAAAAGCTAAATTCCCTTCAGAAAGGTGAGAAAGGGGTAAAAGTGTGTGTATGTGTGTGCATGTATGTAATTAAAATCAGGTATGTACCATGAATGTCTATAGGTAAAGGAAACACAAAGGCACGGCACTGGGACTTTGTTCTTGATATTTTCTCAATATCTAGGATGACCAAACTGAAGCTTGGAGACTATAGTCATAGTTTATTCATTCAGTTGGAAAAGGATCTGTTGGTAAATTAATTCATAGCTAATCTGACATTGGCCTCCACATATGGTATCACAGAATCAATAGATTTAGGGTTAGAAAGGAACTTAAAGTTCCATTGGTCCAGACTGAAACTGGAACCCAGAGAAGTTATATGTCCTGCCAAGGGTAACACAGTTAGTAAGTGTCAGAGGTGGTGGTAGTATTTGTACACAGATATTTCTGGCTCCAAATTTATTTCTCTTTCTACTATATCATCATCATCACAATTATATAATGCCTACTGCATGCTGATCATTTCGCTAAATTCTTTACAGATATTACCTCATTTAATCCTCACATCAACATCAATTATTATACCCATTTTACAGTTGAGGGAACGAAGGTAAATAGAGGTGAAGTCCCTTGTCCAAAATCATACATCTAGTAAGACCAGATTTTAACTCAGATCTTCCTATTCCAGGCCCAGCTCCACCTAGCTGTCTCTGTGATGAATGAGCTTACTATTTAAATGAAAGTAGTTTGATACTTGCATAGATCTGCAGTCTCATAGATTCAGATCATGGCCCAGTCTTGTGCTCATGTTTTATGTAGCTCTTGTCCATGTTTCCCTCTTAATCCCTCATAGGGTTGTCCACTCAATGAAAAAGGGAGGACTTTCCTCTAAATTTCATGATATGTAGGTTATATCATTAAAAAAAAAAAGTTAAAAAGGAACCAGAAAGGATAAATTTCATGGCCATGATTAGAGGGGAAATTGTTAGGCAAATAAGTGATATACACCAATATAGTCATGCTTTTTGTGGTAGCTAAACCCTGAATAGTTGATGCCCATTTTCTGAGGAATTGTTGAACAAAATTGTAACAACTGATGGACTACTTACTATGATATAAAATTATGAATGTGAAACCGTCTTAGAAACATGGGAAGATGTGAACTGATGCAATGGAAAGTAGAACCAGGAAAACATACCATGCACAATGACTACAATACATAAATGAAGAATACAAAATAAAATAAAGTGAGACTGAATGCTGTATAATTGTAATCAACAAGCCTAACCCTGAAGAGGATGGACAAAATACACCTCACTCTCTTCTTTGCAGAGGTAGGAAGCAATAAGTATGGAATATGGCATTTATTATTAGACTCAATTAATGTGGATTGTTTGAACTGTGTTTTTATTGCCTTATGCATGTATTTAATTTTTGTAACTATACATAATTTTTAATTAATTATTAAATAAATAATTTAATTACAATTGATTTAGTTTAATTTTTGCTCTGGAAAACCAACTTTCTAGGTTGTGGAAGGGAGAGAGATATATATGAAAATGAAGGTCATATAAAAACAAAAAATTTCAAAAATTCTTTAAAATATCAAATTAGCATTTCATAGGCACCTTTCCTTTCCTTTCCTTTCCTTTCCTTTCCTTTCCTTTCCTTTCC
>NW_027185655.1:19267598-19307784 GCF_028583685.1 Petaurus breviceps papuanus | reverse complement strand
TTCCTTTCCTTTCCTTTCCTTTCCTTTCCTTTCCTTTCCTTTCTTTTTTCTCCTTTTTATTGATTTCAATTTAAAATTTTGTCCTTGTGAATACTGTTTTCTTGGTTCTGCTTTTATTTTACCTTGTGTCAGTTCAAATAAGTCTCATATAAATCTTCTTATGTTTCTTTGAATTCTTCAGATTGGTCCTTTCTTCTAACAGGTGAAATTCTGTTACAATCAAGTACCACAATTTGTTCAGTCATTACTTAACCAATGGGCTAGTACTTTGCTTCTGATTCTTCATTGCAAAACAAACAAACAAACAAACAAACAAACTCACCTAGTATGAAAATTTTATTGCATATGGAATTTTACTTCTCTCTTTCACATTATTGGAATTTCTGCACAGCAGCAGCATCTGTGGTTCAAAAAGAATGGGCATTTTAATTACTTTTTAAAAATCATAATTTTAACTTGCTTTCCAGAACAGTTGGAAGAATTCACTATTCCATCAACACAGTATGTGTGCTTTTTTTCCCCAGCAGCACCTCAAAAATTGACTATTTCTGTCTTTTATCATTTAAAATCTTAATACCTTCCATCTGAGACTGCACCCAATGTATCCTGTATATACGTTGTTTGTACAGAGTTGTCTCTCCCATTAGAATATGAGCTATTTGAGAGTAGGGATTATTTTTGCCTTTGTCATATACCCAGAACTCAACTCAGTACTTCACACATAGTAAGTACTTCATAAATGCTAATTGTGTGACAGTGCTGTTTTGGTTCTTCATCTCTCTTATTATGAATTATTTGGAACAATCTTTCGTGTGATTGTCAATTACTTGCTATTCTTCTTTGAGAACTGTAGGTCCATATCCTTTGATTTGATGAATAAGTCTTGGTCTCATATAGGTCTATTAAGTCATTATATATTTATATATTATACATGAATCAAACATATTTAATACAAAATTTTTTTCTTTATCAGTGGTTTCTCTTATCCTAGTTTTATTATTTTTGTGCAAAAATATTTTAGTTTAATGTAATATAAATTATCCATTTTTTCTTTTGTAATTGATAGAACTTGTTTGTTTAAGAATTCTCCCTCTAGTTATAATTATGAAAGGTACCTGCCTTCTAATTTTTTTTGGAGGGCAATTGGGGTTAAGTGACTTGAACAATGTCATATGGCCAGTTTTTTTTTGTTAAGTGTGTGAGGCCAGATCTGAACCCATGTCCTCCTGACTCCAGGCCGATGCTCTATTAACTATGCCACCTAGCCACCCCAATTTTCTATTTTTTTAAAATATTGTAACCTTTACATTTAGGTCATGTCCATTTTGAGCTTAGCATACATAGTAAATGTTATAAAATGTTGGTCTAAATCTAATTTCTTCCAACTCCTTTAGGTTTTTCCCAGATATTTTTGTAAAAATGGGGAGTTTATTCCTCCAAGTAATTTTTCTTCTCAGTGAATCAAATATTAGATTATTAAGAATATTTCTGATTCATGTGTGTATATATACATGCATATTCTTTCATTCCAATCTATTTTTTACATTTGTAAACTTCTAAATACTATTATTCTTTTATTTACAATACAATTTTAGGTTCAGAAGTGCTATTCCACTTTCATTTACACTTTTTTATTCTTTCCCAAAATAAATGTTATTCTTTCTCATTTTATGAGGTATCTCTTTGGTAATTTGATTGGAATAATCCCTAAATATCTACTTATATACTCAAACCATGAGCAGTGCAGACCCCTCCATTATTTGGTGGTGGTTTTCAGTTGCTCAGTCATGTCTAATTCTTTGTGATCCAATTGACCATAGCATGCCAGGCTCCAATTCTCTGCTCTCTCAAACTCAGTCCAAGTTTGTGTTCATTGTTTTTTTTTTTCTTATTTAATATTTTGTTTTCTCCAATTACATGTAAAAATAGCTTTAACATTCTTTATTTTTCAGATTTTGAGCCCCAAACCTTTCCTTCCCTCCTTTCCTTCCTCATTGAGAAAGCAAGCAATTTGATATAGGTTATACAGGTCATGTTCATTGTTTCCATAATACTATCTGTCCATTTCATCCTCTGTTGACCCCTTTTCCTTTTGCCTTCAATCTTCCCCAATATCAGGGTCTTTTCCAATGAGTCCTGCCTTCTCCTTATGTGACCAAAGTATTTAAGCTTCTATTTCAGTATTTCACCTTACAGTGAATAAGCTATATTAATTTATTTTAATATTGACTGATTTGACCTACTTGCTATCCAAGGGACTATCAAAAGTCTTTTCCAGTATCAAAATTGAAAGCATAAATTCTGTGGTGCTCAGTTTTCCTTATAGTCCAACTCTCACAGCTATACACTGCTAGAGGAAAAAAACTGCTTTGATTTACATAGACCTTTGTCAGCAAGGTGAAGTCTCCTCCTTTTAGTATGTGGTCTATCCAGATTTGCCATAGCTTTCCTTCCAAGGAGTGAGTGTCCTTTAATTTCATGGTTGCAGTTACTGTCTGCAATGATCTTTGAGCCCAAGAATATAAAATCTGACACTGCTTCCATTTGACAGTAAGTGATGGGACCAGTTGCTGAGATCTTAGTGTTTTTGATATTAAATTTCGAGCCAGTTTTTATTCTCTCCTCTTTTACCCCCATCAAGAGGCTTCTTAATTCCTCTTAATGCCATCAAACTAGTTATCATTTATATATCTGACATTGTTGATATTTCTCTTGGCAACCTCAGTTCCAGCTTTTGATTTATCCAGTCTGACATTTCACATGATGTACTCTGAATATGAGTTAGATAAGGTGATGACATAGAGGCTTGCGCTCCTTTTCCAATCTTACATCCACAAATTGTTCTATGTTCACTTCTAACTGATGCTCTTTGGCTGGCATACAGACATACCAGAGACAAGTAAGATGATCCCATCTCTTTGAGTACTTATCAAATTTTGTTGTGTTCCATATGGTCAAAGGCTTTAATGTAGTCAATGAAGTAGCAGTAGATGTTTTTTTCTGGAACTCCCTTGCTTTTTCATAACCCAGAGAATGCTAGCAATTTGGTCTCTAGTTCCTCTGACTCTTGAAAAAACAGCCTGCTCTTCTGGTAATTCTTGGCTTATATATATTGCCGAAGCCTAGCTTGCAGAATCTTAAGCATAATTGCTGGTATGTGAAATGAGTGTAATTGTTGAGCAATTCAAACATTCTTTGTAATTACCTTCTTTAGATACATAATCTGATCTTTACCAATTCAGTGGGCATGGTTGTGTCTTCCAAATTTGCTGGCATATTGACAGCAGCACTTTAACAGCATCATCTTTTAGGGTTTTAAATAGCTAAGCTGGAATTACATCCCCTCTAATTTTATTGCTAATGATGCTTCCTGAGGCCAAATTGACTTCATTCTCCAGAATGTCTGTCTCTAGATCAGTAACGACATTGTTGTGGTTATTAGTGATACTGAGTTCTTTCTCTTTCTTGTACAGTTCTTTTGTTTATTCTTGCCACCATTTCTTAATCTCTTTTGATTCTGTTAAATTTCAAAATTTTTCATCTTTTATCATGCCCATTTTGGCATGGAACTTTTCCTTGCCATCTCTAATTTTCTTGAAGAGATCTCTTATTTTTCCCATTCTATTGTTTTCTTCTCTTTCTTTGCATTGCTCATTTAAGAAAACCTTCTTATCTCTTCTAGCTATACTCTTGAAGTCTGCATTCAATTGAGTATGCCTTTCTTTTTCTCTTTCTCTTTCCCTTTTCTTTTTTCTTTAGCTATTTGTAAAACCTTATCAGACATCCATTCTGCTTTCTTGGCTTTCTTTTTCTTTGGCATATTGTTGTTGTTTCTGCCTCTTGAATGATATTGTGAACCTCTGTCCATAGTTCCTCAGGCACTCTATCTACTAGATCTAATCCCTTAAATCTATTTATCATTTCCCCTCCATATTCATAAGGGATATTATTTAGGTTATACTTAGTTGATCTAATGGTTTTCCCTACTTTTTTTCAGTTTAATTCTGAATTTTGCAATGAGAATCTTATGAACTAAAACACAGTTCCAGGTCGTGTTTCTACTCACTGGATAGGGCCAAATAGCTAATAAGTTTGAAGTCTGACTTGAACTCAGGTCTTCCTGACTCAAGGTCCAGTGCTCTTTTTGCTGTACCACCTCACTCCCCCTCCAATTTTCTATCATTCAGGAAAAAATATTTTAAAACTTCTTATAATTGTACTTATATATCATAAGTATGTTTAAGAAATTGATTGTCTCATATTTTATAATTATCTTGGGTGGGAATTCCTTTTCCATTATTTTCTCTTTTATCATGCACTTCTAAATGACATTGGTAATTAAGGAAAATTTTGCCTCTATTTGCCATTGTTTATGCTTTTTACTTCTGTTTCTTGAGTTATTGTTATGGCTAGTATTTTAGATCTATGTCAAATAATAATTGGGAAATGGGAAATTATTGTATTCCACATATTATTTATTGAGAAAGCTTCCAGTATTTCCCTATTTCAAATAATGCTAGATTTTGATCTTAGTTAAATAACTTTAAATTATACAAAATAGAGGTTTTAGCCTAAATTAGTGTTAAATTTTGTCAAAAGCTTTTTTATTTATGGATGTAATCATGTGATGTACAGATATTTTTCATATACTTATTTATATTCATTGTTTCCCTAATGCTGAACCATCTTTATTTCACTGGCATACACACAACTTGGTAATAAACCATTTTCTTGGGCATATTACTGTAGTCGATCTGCAAGGATTTGAATTAAAATTTTACATGGATAATTTTTAGGAATGGTGATCTATAGCTTGCTTTCTTTGCTTTATTTTTCCCTTTATAATTTTATTCAACTCGTAAAAAAACTTTGAGACACTGTATTAACATTTAACATATGCATCAATGTCCTTTAAATGTTTGATAGAATTTACCTATTGATTCACCTGAATGAGGGTTTTTTTTTTTTTTGTAATGCATTTTTGGTTCAATTCTATTTTCTGTGATTTATTTGCTTAAAATCTCTATTTCATGTAGTTAATTTTTTAACTTTACATTTTCATATGTAATCTTCCATTTCTTAGTATTTTCTTATTATACCCAATACAGTTGAGTATTATAGGTTTTGAAAATTCCTTTGATTTTTGTTGTGATTTTATACTGTTAGGTTTTGGGGGGAGTAGGTAAAAGGGAGATGGTTTGATTTTTCCTTTTTTGTATCAGATTAAAAAAAGTTTATCGAGTTTTTTAGTTTAATTTGAGAACTAGTTGTTAATTTTGCTTATGATTTCCACAGTCTTTCCTCCTCTATTACCCCTTTTTTATCTATTATTCTTCTAATTTGCATACTTCCTTCTCAACTTACTCTGGGTTTGTTGTTTATTTCTCCTTCTTTTGACCCTTCTCTTTTCCAATACATTTACTTATGTGATTTGAAATCTTCTTTTTTCCCATCCTCTCTAATTTCTTCTGCTAAGATGACACTCTTTTGCTGAAAACTTCCCTTGGAAATTTTCCTTTGTTTTGCTTTTCTCATTATGTCTTTCTGTCTGAATTATATTCTGTGATTTAGGTGCTATAACCTTTATTTTTCCCTCTTCATGTAACAGTGACTACTCTGACCCCCACCCCTCCACAGTTTCTGAAGGTCAGATCTCTTATATTTCATCCTTCCCCCACCCAGGTTTTCCATTACACTGTAGAAGGTTGGGAGAGTGGTGTTTAGTCTCTGCCATCAGCTCAAGCAACAAAAAATTGTTTTCCTCTAATTTTAGAGGGCCGCCAGAACCTCAGTTCCATTTAATAACTCAAATTAGATTAGCTTTTACAAAGAGATGTTTGTTTCCAAGATACAGCAAGAACAGATAGCACCCCACTCCCCAAATACCTCTGGGGTATAATCTTCTCTATATCCTTCTGGCCTCTGAGGAGGGATGTGGATTAGATACATGGTGTAACTTAGATCGTTTACAGGATAGTACCACAAAATTTGAAGTCCATCAACTCAGGTTATGCTATTTTTTATTTCATATTCCCCATTTTATCTTGGGTGCTGATAGCCCTTTGGGACTCATGCATCCCCTGTTTTGAGGTACAACATATACTTGGTTAAGAAAGATTTTTCTTAGAGAATGTTTTTTTCTAATATATAAATTTCCTCTTCTTAAAACCCATTACAAGTCTCCTGTCTCTTACCATAGACATACATTTGTACCCCCATGAATACATTATTTATAAATAATAAACTTTCCTTTCCCCTTCCAGGGTAAGAATCCTCTTATTTCCATACTGTATACCCCTACCATTGTTTTTATCTTTTCTCTCTCAGTACCCATTCTTTTTGAGAGACTAAAGGAATTGTTTTCCTTTCACTATTCACCTGTGGGCTTGGTGGAGTTGCATCTCTAGAACCCCTCTATATTTTGCTTCTCTTCTCCCCATTCATATAACTTCACACCGTGCTTTCCCTCCCACAAAAGAAATTGATTCCCTTGTAGTAGGGGTAGGGGTCACAGGATTTAATCAGTGAAATATTGATTCACCTCTTGCTCCATGCCTACTTCTGAGTCTTTAAATTCTTTATTAAGTCTGTAACCCCTTCCATTCTTTTTGTGCCTTTATGGAGAAAAGGAAGTGATTTATTATTTAATATTTTTCTTAATAATTGTATTTATCTTCCACATATTCCTGTCAATTGAGTGTTGATTTACAGACAGAATATTCTGTATGCCTCTGAGTTTGGGGATGTGGAACACGAATGCTCCAAATGCCTTTGTTTTCTGAAGGTCCATCTATTTCAGACTCTTCTTTGCAGCATACCTTACTTTGGGTTTGAGATTGGTCTCCTTTGCTTTTTTAAAAAATATATTTTCCAGTTTCTTTTCTGATCTGCTGTGATTGCAGAATCATATCTTATTTGAAAGTTTCTCCTGGTTGCTTGCAAAATTTTTGTTTGTTTTTGAAGTTGTTAAATTTTACCACTACATTTCCAGGAGTCTCAAGCATATCTTCTCACATCAATAATCTATGGATTAGTTTGATTGATGTTTTACTATCTCTGGACAAATATTTTGAACTACTTTTTGTGTTACTTCCTGCATTACTGAATTTATTTTTTATTCTTCATATTCATCTGGCTAAATTAGCCAGAAGACACATAAGTACTAAGTGGTAGAGCTTGGATGTGACACCAGGTCCTCTCACTGTCGATTCAATGTTCTTTCCACTGCTCATCATTGTCTATCCTTTCTAGTTCTACCTTTCTATAGTGCTGAGCTGATGTGGCCCTCTCTAGGTTCTGATTAGTCAGGTAAGTCGATCAGTGCCATTTGGGTAATCAAGCCAGAGACTGGGATAAACACTGGGGAAACAAAGAAAGGCTAATTTGACTGGGATCAAGTTGTCTCCTTGCTTTCCCTTCCTCAGTTTGACACTAAATGAGAAATAATTTAGCCCGTGCAGTGGACTCATATCCCGAAAACCAGTGCCTCATTAGACATTGTGCTAGAGATCCAGGCTAATTACAGACTATCACCACTTCTGCTTATATTTTTTTTTGTTTTCTCTTTAATGTGTTTTCCTCATTAAGAACAAATTTCAGCTCATAATATAATTCTTGAAATGGTTTCAGGTGCAGATGGCCCTCTTTCTGCATCAAAATATTTATTTTGATTTCTACACAAATGAGAACAAAGTCCCAGTGGGTCTCCCAAGGACATGAATTATTTAATGTTTTACTTTAGTTGATCTCATTTACAAAAGTGTCCCTGGGACATATTTATTTACACAGGAAAGATACCAGGGGAAATATTTTAGAAAGCTATAATAGCAACAATAGCCGAGTTGAAATTTGAAATCATTGTACACTGAACTTTATGCTCAGAATTGTATTAAAGGGTGGGCAATAGTAACAAAATTTTCATGAAGCTTTTAACTTGGTACAATTTTTTTCTGACATATCCAAATGACTTATTTTGCATATAACACTGAAAAAAAAGTATGAGATGTAATTATCTGATACTTTGTTCTGAGTTAACTTATCTATTCTTGAAATTCCTTTGTCCATTCTTCTAGGGCAAAAAATATTATATACATGTGCATATATGTATATGTGTGTGTACATTTATGTGTGTATTTGTGTGTGAAGCAGTGTGTTACCATCATGGATCAAAACATGGTCTCAGGAAAGCCCAGCTACAAGTCATGCCTTTGACTCATAATGGTTCTGTGACCCTGCACAAGTCACTTTCTTGAAGGCTACAAGTGGGAGAGAAGGTGTAGATATGAAATCTTCGGGCTGTTTTGGGGACACTGGGTGGCCCAAAAGTCTTAGTTGTTGTTTTAAGCTATTAAAGCTTAATCACACTGACTTTGAGAACTATATATTTGTGTATACTCTCTACAGGGAATCACAACTTCACTAGGTTTATTACAAGAGGAATGAACATGTATGTGGAACCCAAAGAATTCACAATCCGTACAGAAGTTTACATATTTATATGGACAAAGGAAGAAGGAGAAAACTCAAATTTCTTCCTAAAGGGGTATGGTATGAAAAGGGTGCAGTAAGGTGGGAAAAGGACAAAACCCCTTCTGAAGGGGAGGAGCAAGGCAATGGCAAAAACCACATTCTTTTCCCTTGGGAGCTGCCAGACCATGAAGATAGAATGGTCTGCTTATCTACAAGGGTACCAGCTACACAAGCAATTTCTCAGCCTAGTGCAGACTGATTGGCTCCCATATTGATTCCCAAGGACACATGGGGAGTCCAGGATAGGATGCAAAAACACATTATGTCAGCTGCTGTCTAATAAAACAACCTAGTCTAGACAAACCCGCAGTCAAGCAACAAATCTAGTATTGTATTGTAAGACACCACAAATATTAACAACAGGCCACCAATAACCTGTCAAGCTTTTAGACTGGAATAAAACTCCAGATTGTAGGTTCAGGCAAAAGATTCTTCATGCTCTGAGAAGGTGAACTGTCATGATTAAAGATGGAAAATGTCTGAAGAGGCGATTAATAACTTCTCCATCTCATTTTGAGACTACCTGGTAAAATGGAATTAGTATAGTCCACCCTAGAAAATCTTTGCTGGTCTTGGATTAGTTATTGTTGTTGTTGTTATCTTGGATCTTGGTTGGACTTTACCCTTAATTTAATTATCAGGACCTACTATGTGAGGAAAGTCAGGCACCAACTTTACAATATAGAGTCTTAGCAAGTTGCCTCAGATTGAGTGGACACTCACTTTATAGGGTCACACATCCAGTATGTGTCAGAGGTAAACCTTGAACCCAGGCCTTCCTGACAGTGAGCCAAGCTCTCTGACCTCTAAGTCATGCTACCTCTGAAGTCATCATTTGGTCTCAACAACTGCGAGAGTCTTACATTTACCTGAGAGACAGAAAAGTAGTCAGTATTTCTCTGTGAAGTACAGAGGTAAAAATGTCTTATTTTAAATTATTTTCCTCATTTTCTCAAAGTTCCTGCTTTCCTGTTTCAGAGTACTATTCCCCAGACTACCCAGGCAGCCCTTTTGTTGTCGACGAGAGAAAATCAAGACAAGTTCTAGAGAGAGCTCTGAGAGTCAGCTGCTTCCGCTCATGCTCCTGTCATGCATGTTTTGCATTCGTTTGAATCTATAACTCCTTGGCTTCAAATTTTCCTCTTGGCAAATTCCAAGATTCTAAGGGAAAACTCATTTGAAACCTGATTTCAGATCAAGACTCTGTAAATCTGAAGAGTTTCACTTGGTTCTCTACCTGAACCTGGAAATCTGCCCTGGCTCTGAAGGCTCCATGAAAATTTACACTTTTAGGCCCAAACTCTCAACCTCTGTAACATGAAAGACATTTTCCCCTTCTCCAAAGGCAAAGAATCTGGCCTGGTAATCATCAAGCAAGTGATCACAAATAATTTTTCCCAGATACCAATATCAGATTAATGAGAAACAGACTGTAAAGTAAAAATGGGAAAAAGTGACATGGTCAGACACGGTCATTAAGGATCACAGAATTTTTAAGTTAAAGATCTCTGAGTTCATGTATTCCAATATATGTGTGAGCAAGGTTCCCTCTATCCTTCCAACAAATGGTGTTTCAGACTTTACATAAAGATGTCCAGTGGGGAAATCCTTACAAAAATCCTGGGAGGGAAGTGCTATTTTTATCCCCATTTACAGATAAGGAATTCAGGCAAACAGAAGCTGACTGACTTCCAAATGGAGACACTGAAAACACACAGAAGCACTGGTGAATTGGGCAAGGACCAAAGATTTGAGTGGGTGGGTTGTGATTCAATTTAATTCATTGGGTACATTGGGAGACTACACATTGATCATCTCTTACTCTTGCTATATAACCAACTCACTTTCTTTTCTGGTCATCCATTTTTTCTAACAATGTTCTTTTTTTCAACTTTAAAACATTTTTATTTAAAGTTTTGAGTTCCAAATTCTGTCTCTTCCTCTGTTCTGTCTCTTCCCTGAGATGGTAAGCAATCAGATAGAGGTTATCCATGTGTAATTATGTGAAATATTTTCATATTAGTCATTTTGTACAAGAAAATACTTGAATAAAAGAAAAAATGAGAGAAAAATAGCATGGTTCAGTTTATATTCAAACAATATCAGTTCTTAACTGGAGGCAGAGAGTAAGTCCTGTGGGATTGTCTTGGATCATTGTATTGCTAAGAAAACCTAAGTCTTTCACAGATCTTCATCAAAAAATATTGTTGTTACTGTGTACAATGTCCTCCTGGTTCTGCTCATTTTACTATGCATCCGATAATGTCAGTTGTTACAGGTTTTTTAAAAAATCATGCTGTTTGTAATTTCTTTATATATTATTAATTTGAATTAATTATAATTATTAAATATTATTGTCATTATTATATGTTGATATAATTATTATATAATTATAACATCATTAATTAATCATCACATATAGTATTTTATTACAATCATATACCACAGCTTGTTTAGATCATTTCCCAATTTATGGAAGTCCCTTTGATTTCCAATTCTTTTTTTTTTTTACTTTAGAGATCACATTTTATTCTTTATTCCAGTATTTTATTTTTTCCAATTAAATGTAAAAAAGTTTTCAACATTCATTTTTATAAGATTTAGAGTTCCAAATTTTTCTCCTTCACCTACACCCTTCCTAAGACAGCAAGCATTGATTTACAATTCTTAGACATCACAAAAAGAGCTGACATAAATATTTTTATACAAATAGGTCCTTTTGCCTTCTTTTGGATATCTTTGGGATATAGACCTAGCAGTTGTATTGCTGGATCAAAGGGTATGTACAGTTTGATAGCTCTTTTTGCATAGTTCCAAATTGCTCTCCAGAAAGGTTGCATCAGTTTACAACTCTACTGACAGTGCATGAGTTTCCCACATCCCCTCCAACATCCAACATTTTCCTTTTTGTCATATTAACCACTTTAATGGGTGTGAGGTTATACCTTAGAATTGTTTTAATTTGCATTTCTCTGGTAAATGGTGATTTAGAGCATTTTTCATGTGACTATAGATAGCTTTGATTTCTTCATCAGGAAACTGCCTTTTCATATCCTTTGGCCATTTGTCAATTAGTGAATGACTCATTTTTTTTTATAAATTTGACCCAGCTTTCTATATATTTGAGAAATGAGACCTTTATCAGAGATACTTGTTGCAAAATTTTCCCCTAGGTTTTCTGCTTTCCTTATAATTTTTGTTACATTGGTTTTCTTTATGCAAAAAACTTTTTAATTTTATAAAGATCAAAATTATATACTTTAAATTTTTTAATACTCTCCATATTTCCACAAATTTGACAGATAAACTATTCTATATTCTCTCAATTTGCTTATGGTATCAACCTTTATGGGTAATTCATGCACCTGTTTTATCTTATGCATCTTTATCTTGGTATATGGTGTAAAATGTTCAATACTAATTTTTGTCTTACTGTTTTCCAGTTTTTGTCAAATAATGAGTTTTTATTCCAAAAGCTTGGATTTGGACCAGATTGTTTTGATAATTACTGCTTCACAATATAATTTGTGATCTGGTATGGTTAGACCATTTTCTTTCACATTTTTTCATTGATTCCCTTGATATCCTTGAACTTTTGTTCTTCCAGATGAATTTTTTCATTGTTTCTAGTTCCATAAAATTATTTTTGATAGTTTGATTTGTATGGCACTGAATAGATAGATTAATTTAGGTAAAAATATCATTTTTATTATATTGTTTCCATCTACCCATATACCATTAATATTTTCCAATTGTTTAGATCTGACTTTATTTGTGTGAAAAAGTATTTTATAGTTGTGTTCATATAGTTTCTGGGTTTGTATAGCTTCACAACTAGTCAGGAATGGGGTCAAGGCCTACCTGGTGGCTTGTGCTGGGGGTGGGGCCACTGAGTAGTGGCCTTGCTGTGTGTCCACACTACTCACTTGCCTAGGTCCTGCTGCTTTGCAGGAGAATGGGGCCTCACTGGTGGATTGCCCCAAGCTCGAGTTCTTGCTGCAGGCCCTCTCCTGTGAGGTTGACTGCTGCTGCTTCCACTGCCTTTGGACCTTGCTTCCCTCCCACACCAGAGAGACAGACCTTTCCTGCTTTGCTGGGGAGATGTTTTCCTGATCCTAGATCAATTCTGAGGCAATTTTCTAGTTTTTTTTTTGAGGGGAATTTGGGAGGGCTCCAGATTATTCCCTCCTTACTCTGCAATCTTGGCACCAGAATTCCACCCAAATATCTCTTTAGACTAGTGTTCCATTTTTGCACGTATAAGTATTGTTTCTCTCTGTATTTTCAGAATTTTCTTCCTTTTAGAACCATAATACAGGCCTCCATTTTTGTCACTGGGATAATTACTTTGCTTTGAAAATCAGGTCAAGGTGTCATCTCCTCCATGAAACTTGCTGAAAATTATATGATCACAGATAAAGAGTTTGAGCAGACACTTACCCAACCCCTTCATTTTAGAGATAAGAAAAATGAGGCACAGGGGAGGGGAGGTAAGTTGACTTGCCCAAGGTCACATAGATAGTAAGCATCAGATGGAGTCTGAACCATATCTTTCTGCCTCTATATCCAGTAATTATTCTTTTGAACCATAAGTGTTCTTGACTTCATCAAATTTTTCTAGAGTACTTTTTCTAAATTATTCTCATTCCTTTACTCCCATCACATTTAAGTCATATTTTATTTAAAATTGGTATGTCCCATTATCTGTCACCTTTGATTTTTAAGCGCCATTATTCTATACATATATAATATATCCATTGCTTATAAAGAATTTTGGGATACAATGCTTTATATCTCTACGTATCACAGGATTTTGAGTCAACCACCATTGTCACTGGAAGACTGGGTCCTCATGGGGCAGTGACTACATCTCCCCCTTCATGGTTCTAGGGGTACCCTCAAGGGGTTGGTGTGATTTTCTAATTCTGTAGCTCATGAACCCTCACTAGTGTATTTCTCCCCAATAATTATCCATTGATATCTACTAGTGAGATGATTAACTTTTAGTTAGGAATATTCACTGAGGGGAGATAGTAAGAACGACCAGTATAAAACATCATTTCCAAAAGTTTATGACACATCCTCCCACCTGTACACTCAGAGTTCAGGTAAAGTAAGTTTAAGCTTATACACATGTGGCAAATGTGTGTAACAACTATTAGAAGGATTTTTTATTTGCTTGTTTTTGCTTTGCTGAAGTCTCCAAGATGTTCCCCTTTGGTATGATGTAGTCTTTCTCCTAGTGTCTATGTAGAGTCCTAAAGTTACCCTTTCACGATGTGTCTGTTTGGTCTTCGGTTCCTGATATAGACACTACAACCAGGGTAGCTGCTAGCACACCAATGAGAGATTCAAATTTTCCAACCCTCTAAAGATCAAACAGTTCCCCCTGGAAATATAGGATCAGATAAAGGGAGGAAATAGATAACTATTTCTCTCCTCCCCATATTTCTACTAGATTCTCTTTCAGAGTTTTAGCTAAAATTGCTCACTTTCCTCCAGGCTACTAGAAACTTGAATGTATTACAAAAATAGTTTACTATCTTATGGAAGACTTACAGAGTATGACTGAGTTTCTTTAGCTGGCCTCAAAATATTTCTTATGTGGTGTCATTTCATCCCATCCAATGGCCTTAACTTTTTCCAAAATGATCAAGGACTTTTTTTATTTTTGAATTAATTTAAAATGCCTCTGATTTATTTATTGATTGATTCAATAGAAATGTTCAGGCATTATTCACACCTGATAATTACTTATAATTCCGTTGAAAAGTTTTAGACCTCTGATATTATGGTGGGACTGGTATGTAGTATCTGTCTAACTTCTGTATTCCCAGAATCTTTCATATTGTCCCTCTGATTGGACCCACTGACTGGAGGGCAGAGCCATAAGCTCCAAGCCCTCTATTTAAGGAAGGACCTTAGCACAGTTTTCTCTCCATTTATCATCAGGTAGGCTGCTTTGTGTACTTCATTATCATATCATTGCAAAGAACACCATCCTCCCCATTTTCCTTCAATCTTGACCCCCGTTTCAGCTTCCTTTCCTATGTTGTCTTCTCTCAGTAGATTGTAAGCTCCTTGAGGGCAGAGACTGTCTTTGTAACCCCAGTACTTAGTATAGTGCCTACCTGACACATATTAGACATTTAATCAATGTTTATTGACTGACTGACTTTACACATAGTGGGCACTTGGTGATTTAATCATTAAATTGCTTATTTGAATTAAAAAGAGGGACAAGTCTGAGTCCAAGATCCTATGTTTCACATATTACTCTCAATATTTGACTTTTACAAAAACTGAGAAAATTTAGAGACATCTCCATTCCAAATGTTAAGTTGGATTATTCATGCCTGACCAGTGGTAGAGCCTTCTGAATTCATGTGCATCTGATCAGACACAGTCCGACATAATGATGCCATTTTGGTCCTCTTCTATTATGAAGGAAAGCGAATCAATATTGTATGTTTCATATATTACTCTCAACAATTGACTTCTATAAAGAATAATAGTACTTCTGGTTGGATGCTATCCTGTACAATTGGCAATTGAAGGAAATTGGGCAGTTTGGTCAAGTTTTAATGGATCACAGGAAATGGATTTACTTTAAGGAGTCCTGCATCATGCATTATCAAGTCTTCATGTCCAGGAGACATTGTTATTATTCCCTATCTGAGATTAACTCAAAAAATGTAGAGAAGTTTGAGATCCCCCCACACATATTACAGCATGGGAATAATTAGGTGGTGCTTTTTTTTCTATACCCCTAATCAATTAATCAATAAACAATAATTATTCAGTGCTATTCTGTGCTGGGCACTGGAGATACAAAACTAAAAAAAAATGGAACAATCCTTGTTCTTGAGGAAGTCAAATTCTATTGGGGGAGACAACATATAGAAATAGGAATACATACTTGATACCTACTCTGCAATTTGTACTCTTAGGGGAGTTGCCTACATCTCACAGAGGTTAAGTTCTCTGTTTGGAGTTACACAACCAGTACATGTCAGTGGTAAGACTTGAACCCACATCTTTCTGACTTTGACACCAGTTCTCAATCCACTGGGCCATGCTTCCTCTCAAGTATATTCAAAATAAATACAAAATAAGTACAAAGTAGTTTGTTGTCCAGGGACATTCACTAGAAGCATTAGTGTACTTTTTTCATATTATCCCTATACTGTTAGTATATTGACTTGGAATGCAGTTCTACCAAAAGTGATATCAATCAATTTCTGGATTATCCATTTTTTCTAATTGTTTTATTGGATTCTCTTAAAGAATTTTGGCCCCTAACAATAGATTGCTATTTTTAAATGGCAATCCAAGATTGATTATGGATTTGACATATGAGGACATATTTTTGAATCTCTGCTTTGGTGCATATTAGCCATGTGACTTTGGAAAGGTGACAGCCTCTATGGGCCACAGTATTCTCCTCTGTCCAAAACCTAAAGATCACACATGATCTTTCAAATCCCTTTCAGTTATAAATCCTTTGATCATATGATAAAAGCACCTTGGGTTCACATTAGTAATAGTTTTTTTATTGCCATGGAATGTCATCATTTATTCATTTTACTTTAAGGTGTGTTCATGGCAGAAGTACACCCTACTTTCCACTTTCCACCTTGACATTATACTCTGAAAACCATGGTGGATTGTCAGTCTATGACCACAGGTATTGAAGTATCGTTGCATTATTGATATGATCGTTGCCAAGAGAAGGAAATGGAATCTTTAAAAAAGAAAAAGAGGGAATGATATCTCTGCCACCAAAGTGTGTGGGTTATGGCTTATAATGAAGGAGAGGGAAGGAGGATGTGTTATGTGAAAAGATACTTAGAACATTTAAACAACAGGTAGATTCAAACTAGATGGCATGCTAAGGAAGATATAAAAACTGTGACAGCCAAGGAAGGCCAATACCAAGGGAAGATAGCCAAGGAAGTAGGAGCAAATGTTATTTCTCTTTGTCTTCTCCTACTTCCTCCCTTTCTCTTCTCCTACTTCCTATCTCTGCTCCTTTCTCCTCTATTAACACCTCGCCCACTACCATCACTAACTCTTCCTCCTCTTCCATATATTTCTCTTCCTCCTTTCCCATTACTGACACCAAATTCCTTTTCCATGCTTCTACACAGCCTGCTTGCCTGTCCTAAAACGCAGGATTGACTTTTCAGGTTCTAGGGGCAGCACACACACACAGAAGGAGAGAGAGACAGAGACATAGAGATCCAGAGAGAGAGAAGCTGCAGCGACCAATTGTTTTATGTCTTTAAATTAAATAGATGAATCCAGGGCTCAGACACTCAGCACCACACCCAGAAATGACTGGCCGTGTAACCTTAAGCAAGTTACTTAAACCTGATTGCTTAAAAAAAATAAATTTATTAATTAAATAGATGGATGGATGGAGACAGACAGACAGACAGATGGATAGATAGATGGATAGATAATATGATAGATTATTAAGAACTTAATGCATGCAATGATTTGTGCTAAGCACTAAGGATACAATAATCACTGTGGAAAAAGCATTAAATTAAATTTCAAATGGATGTATTGTGAGTTTGGGGAAAACATCTCCACATATAAAGTAGCTTTAGAAGTCAGAGAAACAAAGCTGCAGTATAGAGACCCCCATGCTGGCAAAGTCAAGATAATCCTGACTGATATTGTCTTAAAGTGATGCCTTCATTAGCTTGGAGACTGACTGCTTAAACAGAACATTCCATGAGATTAACTAAAAAGAAAGCTATCTCACTGAAACACACCTGATCTTGGCAAACTCTTAAGACTCTAAAGTTTAACCCATTTTCCTCAACATTGTCTGACATCCTGTCCCTATTATTCAGTCTCTCAAATAAGGAAAGTAGTATATAGCAGCCTTACCCAAGAGGCTAATTGAAGTTTCATCTTTGCCATGCATTATCTCCCTGAGATTGTTTAAAACCGTATATATGTATCATTGTCATTTGTTCAGTGTCATTGCTATCCACCTGTCAACTGCCCATCTACTGATGCTAATTAAACTTTTTCATTTCTATCTGCCCTATTTTCTTATTGAACTTTTTTATCTTTCTTCCTGATTTATTGACCTTCAGTGAAATGGACCTAGGTTGGGGCAAATTACTCTCTGGGAAGGTCTTAGGATCTCTAGGTTGAGGAATCTACATACTTTGTTGTTTTTGTTTAGTTGTTTTCAGTCATGCCAAACTCCTTGTTACCGTATTTGGGGTTTTCTTGGCAGAGATACTGGAGTTCCACTTCCCTCTCTAAAATCTCCTATGCCAATAAAACACACCTCATCAGTTCTCAAGGAGCTCAAATTTTAATGAGAGAAGGCCAAATGGGGGCTAAAAAGGGACAAAGGAAGGTATGGAGTATTGGTATGGTTTAGAAGGGACCAAGACTCAGTATCATCTATAATCTTTCTACAGAAAGAATAGTGACCTGTCCCTTGGAATTTAAGGGGTCTACTGCCAAGACAATGTGGGCTCCCAAACTCCTCCTGGAAGACTTTTTCCTCAAAAAGTCAGAAAGATTTACAACTTTGGGGGAGGAAATTCCCAAATCCTTAGTCAGCTTCTCAAAGGCCAGTGTCAGCCTGATGACAGTGGTTTTACCAGCAATTAGATCATGTAAGATTTTTATTATTTTTTTTTATTTTTGCCTGACATTTCAGAATGTCCTTCTTTTTGGGCATCATGCTAAGAATTTAAAACTTTCATGAGTAATCAGTTCTTATTTACATGAATAGAAATTTATGTGATGAGGCCATCTGGACCAAACTAGGAGAGAAGACAGACACATCTGTACTCAGAAGGCTCCAGCTAACTCTTTTCCATCTTCTAAAGAGGTAATCCCCAAGATAATACTGGTCTTAACTTTAACACTTTTAATAATCATACATAAGACATTTATAATTCCAGCATTATTTATATATTTCATATTTCCAAAACACATATTTTAAGTCAGTCTTGATGATGAAACCAAAATGATTACCCTTACTGAAAATCATTTCTTGCAAGGAAACTCTATGCTCTCCAGGGTGGAGGACAGAAGGAGGGAGGGCAAGGAATGTAGGGAGGTCTTCCAACTGCAATTGATTGTACAACCCTAACAAAAATAGCCTTCTGTTCCCATTGTTCTCGCTGCCGTTGGCTTCGTAACACTTGTTGTCTACTTCCTTGTGATTAAAGATCACAGTTGCCTGGTTTCCTTTCTTGATTTCCTTCCAGAGGTTGTGATTTGCTATAGGAAAAGAGGGCAACCCTCCTGAACAATTCTTTCCAGGCTTTCTGGACACATCCATCCTGGAATTACCGTCCCTGCTTCACATAACTGGGTCTTTTGACCTGCTTTCACTAAGAGGGTGTGTTTGTGAACACGCATGGTTGAGCTGTCTGATAATGGAATTTGAGTGGTTTCCTGTTCTAAAGAGACTAAATGATCATTATCTTAAAAGGAATGTGTGTGTGTGTGTGTGTGTGTGTGTGTGTGTGTGCATCTTAGTGGGCACAAGATAACGTCAAAAATTTTCTTGCTCAGCTTTTCTGTCATATTTTTTTTTCTGAAGGAATTTGTAATAATGAGATAAAAATATAGCTTTCTTTCTGTCTGGGTTCAATAATTAATGAAGGAAGGGGAGAAAAGAAGTTATGAAGTGCCTACAACATTTCAGGAAAATGCAAAGTGTTGGGGATTAAAAAAAAAGAGTCATTCTCTTCCTCAAAAAACTTATATTGTAAAGGAGAGAGTTCACATACATAAGGGAGTGGTGGTCAGGAAAGTGAATTTTGATTTGTGGAGTCACAAGGATAATGAATGGAGTCATGGAGCAGCCATTTGACATGCCATTTATGAAAACAATGGTAGTATTGAAATGATTACTTTTAGAAAACAAGAAGTGAAAAGCAGCTGGGCAGGGGTATGATTGAATATGAGAAACAGACCCCTGAGCAGCTGAAGTTGATATCATAAAGTCCTTGCACTAAATTGCATTAACAGGAAAGACCATCAGGGCCTATTTACTTTATTTTACAAACAATTCTAACAAGTCGGATTATATGGTTTATCAGGACACAGAATATGCCAAGCTTGGAAAAACTAAGTGACTTCTTGCTAGCAGTGAGGAATGACAATTAATAGCTTTACTGTAAGGTCATAGAAAGACTATTATAGTATTACAACCAAGGAAAGGTCTTTCCATCTCCACTATTCTCCCTCACTCCCTACCTCCACTCCTTTATATTTCTGTCAAAAGAATCTTCCTTATATGTTGATGTGGTCAGATCACTCCTCTACAAATTATTCAATAGATTTCTATTGCCTACTCAATTGAGTTCAAACTTCATTTCTTTGCATTCAAGGTTCTCCATAATCTATCACCACTCCATCCTTGAATCCTTCTTTTAAACCATTCCCATCAAGTACAGCATGTTTCAGCCAAGATGGAGTATTCACTGTCTCCTCTGCACATCCTGCACTTTCCCATTTCCTTGCCTTTGCTTCTTTCTGAACCTTCTTTCTGAAGGCGCCCTTCCTATTGAATTCCTACCCATATTTTAAAGGTCAACTTAAATACTATCTTTTCCATAATGCTTTCATTAATCTCTCTTTTCAGTAATGACAAAGTAATCTGTCCCTCTCCTGTACACATCTTGGTTTGCATCTTTTCTAAGCGCTTAGCAGGTTATGTTTTATACTATAATTACATGTATTTGTGTCATACCCCAGAACTAGACTACATAAAATTTCTAAGGATCAGGGATTCAATACAACTAAATCCATCAAGCATTAATGTAATATCTACTATGTGTCAGGAACCTGTTTTTAAAGGTAGGAATATTTTCAATATATTTTAGAAAAATTTTATCCCCAAATGACGCACATTTTAAGGAAAATTCCTTCTACCCATCAATGGGTAAGGTTCATTAATATGCACATTTTACTTACATCAAAAATTCACTCTGGGGCCATGCCAGTTCAATGTATCATTGCTAGTGTAATGCTATATCTTCTTTGGAGATGTTACAGTTGTTACACTTAACTTCAAATGAGTGTAGATGAGTATTCTTTCTCACTCTTGTATAAGGTACATATTCATTCTGCACTGTAGTGACTTCTCATTATTAGTAGAGGTTTTGTGGCCTCAAGAAGGATATGACCCCTTGGTTAAGAAGAGTAACTCCATTTCTCTTTCTAAACGGACGTGATGGATGTGTTGAAGCTGATCTAGGTTCTGTGCATGGTTACCTGTCATTTTTCAGTCTCTAAGTGAGGAAAGGTTCTTTCACAGACTGACTTATCTTTCCCAAGAAGTCATAAGGCTTTGTCAAATAGTATGTGCCAACATCATTCTGGCTTAGCTCCAATGCCCAAATCACTGTTCCTCTCTGGTTCCCTCTGCTTCTGCATTCTCACATTTGTGATCTGTACAGTGGCATTTGAATCATTCTCCTCATAGCAATTACTATCCTATAAATTAGCATAAAAATTCATTCTTATTGTGAATTCCTCCCCAAAACAAACTCATTACCTATTAACAGAGCCCAATTACAATTATCCACTAACCATGTTGCTGTTTTTAATGTATAATGCCTCATCTAGGCAGATTAGAAACCTCAGAAGTATAAATCAATTAACTCTAATTAAAGAGAATAGCATAAAATAGGTCTCTAGATTTAGGGCTGTTGTGCTGGAAGAAAAGTGGTGATAGAATAAGCCACCCGAGCATGGCTGGCTGCCCTGACCACAGAGGCTGAGAGAAGAATGGTCACGTGAGAATGTAAACAAGATGACAAGATTTTGGAGAAGCCTTGAAGGCAAATGTTGAATCTTTCTAAACCCCTAAAGTTTCCTGTTGTCTCTCCCACACTTGCCAAGGGCACAGTCACAGTATTTTGAATGAATAATTATTTTAACTATTGCTCCTAAGAGGCAATAAATGTCCCAAAATATGTACTAATGGGATTATGCTAGATGATCCTCTCCCTTATATCTCCACACACCCACCCTACCCTACCTCATCATAAAACCACTGATTCAGAGCTGAAGAGGACCATAGGGTCATCTAGTCAAAATTGATTGTCTTGCAGATGAAGAAATGGATGCCTGAGAAGTTAAATGATTCACACAAGGTTGAACAGGTCTAAACCTCCTTAAATTGCCATGGAAGCATACTAATACTTTTCCTATATGTTCTAGAATTTTGCCAGCAATTGAAACCATGATCATTGTCCTCTTGTTTTCAGACTCCTTTCTCTTCCTTACCAATCCACCTTTTCTGTTAATCTGAAAAGGATTTGCTCTTTTCCAATCCTATAGTACATCCCAGTCTCTAAGTTCCCATTCTTTCTTTCTGAGACCACTGAAAGTGGCTCAGCTACCACATCGTTCACACCCTTGGATACAGATTGTCTAGTTTAAATAACTTGAACTCATCAAGTGAAGCTAGGTGTTCTTATTCTGTTTTTAGACTTATTTGGGGTATTTCCTCTTCATTAATCACATTGAATTATCTTTTTTTTTAGTTTAAATATTATTTTCCTTGGTAGAGAAAATAAAAGTCAGATATGCAATTCAACAAACAACAGTTGAACAGCTCTGTCTACTGTTTATGACCATTTATCAGCATCCCATCTTCCTTGAGTAGCAGCCATATTCTTTGATCTTCATCTAATTAAAAAAAATAAAACAAAACACTTCTCATCTTTGTTCCCTTACCCATCTCAGCTCATTGGGTACTTAATTTCTTTTGAAACCATTCTTATAACATTGTAGCATATTTTTGTATTTATCCTTTTTTGCTTATTTTAATTTTTTTTCAAGTAACAAGCATCCCTGCCCTCCCCAAATCCACCCAAACTCTTTAAAACAAATATGAAGAACCAAGCCATAAAAATCACATTGGACATGTTTGAAAATGATTGTCTTGTTCTATTTTTAAAATCAGTCATCTTTCAGACATGAGAAGGGTGACATTCTTTCTTCATCATGGGTGCTCTGGAATAATGGTCATTGTGTTGATAAGAGTTATTAAATCTTTTAAGGTTACTCATTTTTAAAATGTCATTGCATAAATTCTTCTTCTGGTTCTGCTCACTTCAAACTGGACTGAAAATGACTTCATCTTTGAGTTTTTGATAGGAAAGGGGAGGAAAACCAAGAATGGTAGATATGAATGCAACATTTGAAGAGATACGATTTCTAAATGTTCAGTGAAAGATAGGAAGGATCACACAAACTCAGATTCTACAGGAGAAGTAAGTCTAGAAGGAATGGCAAATAAAATTATGAAGGCAAAAAAAAGTATTCTGATGAGTAGGAAAAGATGAATTTATACGAAGAAACTAAAGTTGATGCTCCAAATCACTATTGATTAGATAAATACAAATTAAAACAACTCTGAGGTACCATTTCACACCTATCAGAATGGCTAACGTGGCAGAAAAACAAAATTATAAATGCTGGAGGAGATGGGGAAAAAAGAGGTACGCTAATGTACCATTGGTGGAGTTATGAGCTGATCCAAACATTTCAAGGAAAAATAAGGACTATAAAAGAACTATAAAATTGTGAATACTCTTTGACTAAGCACTACCACTACTAGTTCTATATCCCAAAGAGATAAAAGTAAATATAAAGTGACCCATTTGTGCAAAAAATATTTATAGAAACTTTTTTGGCTGTAAATAATTGGAAATTGAGGGGATGCCCATCAATTGAGGAATGACTGAACAAATTGTGGTATATGATTGTGATGGAAGACTATTGTACTGTAAGAAATGACAAAGTGGATGGTTTTAGAAAAACCTATAAAAATTTTATGAACTAATGCAAAGCGAAGTAAGCAGAACCAGGAAAACAATGTATACATTGTATGATGATCAAATGTGAAAGACTTAGCTACTCTGATCAAGACAATGATGCAAGACAATTCCAAAGGACCCATTATGAAAAGTACTATCCACCTTCCAAGAGAGAACCGATGAACTCTAAGTACAGACTGAAGCATAATTTTTAAATTATTTTTCTAGCTTCTTTTTTAAACAACATGGCTACTATGGAAACGTTTGGATAACTTCACAAGTATTATTTATGTCCTATTGTTTGTCTTCTCAAAGAGTAGAGATAGAATGGGAGAGAGGTAAAGAATTTAGAAATAAAAAATGCTCAAAATAAATATTATATATATATATATATATCTATGCCTATCTCTATATTTATTATCTAATTGACATCCTATCTATATGTATATCTACCTATCTATATCTATTTATACCTCTCTCTGTATATCTATATTTATTTATATCTATATCTACATGTTTATATCTACCTATATATATATATTTATATCTATCTGTCTGTCTGTCTATCTATCTAGCTGTCTGTCTGTCTATCTATCTAGCTGTCTTTCTGTCTGTCTATCTATCTATCTATCTATCTATCTATCTATCTATCTATCTATCTATCTATCTATCTATCTATCTATCTATCTGCCAGAAACTGGTAGCAATCACAACTAAGAGGATGAGAACTTTGCTCTACCCAGTTCCCTGTTCATCCTAATGGATTTCCACACCAAGTTTTTGTATATATACATGTGTATTCAGTCATTTATCCTGATAGGATGAAAGTAAGATTCATGTTAACTTGCTGCACAGGAAATTCCATGCCTTTCTTCCAGTTTTCCCTAGAATGTTACTTTTTTCTTACTTTTTCTTCTTTTCTCCCTTGACATTTATAAAAACAATAATCATCATAATAATTTTATACCCTCTGATTTATTTACTCCCTCTATGATGCTTGAAGATACTAGAGTTCTGATAGGATAATTGTTAACTTCTATCACATTAGAATATAAAGACTTCACCATTATGTTGTTCCTTACATTTGCTCAAATGTATTTGCCTTTCTTTTAAAATCCCGAGTTTACATTTTAAAGTATATATTCTGCTTTTGTCTCTTCATTATAAGACCTAAAAGTCTTCTCTTTCAACAAAGGTATATTTTCCCCACTATTAAAAATGACACACAGGTTTTCCAGTTAAGTTATTATTAGTTCTAAGCCTTTACATTTGATTCTTGGTATTTGAATTTTTTCTTTCTGGATTTTTGAAGCATTTTTTCTCTGACCTAAAAAGTCTGGATTTTTTGGCTATTAAATTCCTTTGAGGTTTTATTTTTTGGGTTTCTTTCAGGGAGTAATTTGTGGAGGTTTTCTATTTTCCTCTTTTTCCAACTTGTTTTAATAGATCTGGGCATTTTTTATTCAAGATTTTTTAAAAGATGCTATCTAGTGGATTTTTTCTGATTAAGGTTTTCTGGTAGCCTGATGATGCTTAGATAATTGTTTCTTGGCCTGTTTTCCAAGTCAGTTGTTTTTGATAGAAAACATGTTATATTTAATTATATCTGTTTTCAGTATTTTTATTTTATTTTAGAATTTCTAGTTTTTCCATGTAGTGATTGATCTCTGTTTCAAGGAATCTATTATTTAAATAAGTTTTTTAACTTCCTCAACTAAGTTATTTATTTTCCTTCCAATTATTTCCTACACACCTCTATTTCCCTTTTTTCCTCTTTCCTCTAGAGCTCTTGTTTTGTTTAAATAATCATTTTTAAACTTCTGCTTTATATCTTCCAGGAATTCTACGGAAGTTTATTGTATGTCTGTGAATTTCTTTGAGTGTGATTGTAGATGATTTGCAATTATTCTCTTCTTCTGGCTTGATTTCTTGCAAGTCTTTGGATACATAATATATCTTTATTTTGAGAGTTTTCCTCTATTTACCAATCTCTTCAGCTTTATTTCCTGAATTGGGACTTTGTGCCAGGCTAGACTTTATAAACCTCTGTCAATAATAGTTGGGTCTTCATTGATACTTATTTGGATTATCTAGGTTCATGATAATGAGTTGTGTATTCTTCATATAGAGCTTATACACTGACTAGTGACTAAGGGGTTTGAGAGAGGTTAGTCCACGTGGGGCAATCTGGTCCTAGACATACAGCTTCTCTTTGATAGGGCTCCTTTGTGATTGCTAGTGGTTGTTGCCAGTTATGATTCCACTGGACATCAAGTTACATAGAGCTTTTATCCATTTACAGCTTCTGGTTTCAGCTGGAATATTCAGCTGAGGTGTTACATCTTTCTTACAGGATGAGGCTTAACAGCTTAGGTATGGGGGGACTATCACCATTCTCAAGGGGCTACTAGACAAAACTATATGGTCAGTGTTTCATCATGGACTGCTTCATTGACTCAATTCCATGCCAAGTAAAAAACTGCACACAATGAAAACAAAACAAAAATAAACAAATAAAAACCAAAATGAGGCTTAATTTAAGCCTGAGCTCCTTTAGAAAGGCATAGTTTTCATGTACCTAGTGTCAGCATTGGAAAAAGACATAGGGCAATTTTCTTCCATTAGGATAATCTGTCAATTCTCAAAATCTTTGCTATGACAGGTTTTTCCTCTCCAAAAGGAGAACTTTGCCTCCAGAGGTCTTCCTTCCACCCACCACCCATCCCCAAACACAGAGCACACTATCAGCTAGGTAGTGCCCACATGCTTTAATTTGGCTTTTAAATTTCAATTTCCTGCCCACAAGGGGGAATTTCCCAGTCTCCAGCTGACTTAGTGTTAAAAAGTCAGAATAACTCCTACTTACTGTCCAACTGCCACAGTGAAACTTTTCAGGAATATTGCATTGGTGCCTCTTTTAAGAAATTTTCAAGGACTATTTAGTCTTATATATTGTCATTTTCTGTACTCTGTGACTTTTTTTAAACTCTTAGTCATGCTGCTTTAAGACAGTTTTGTTCCAAATTCCTGGATACATACACACAATTATAAGTGTGTGTGTGTGTGTGTGTATACACACACATACATGTGTGTGTGACTAGCAATCCACTTTGACTCATGGCCTACGTTTAAGCAAAGCAAAACCGGGTACCTCAGGAGTCCAAGGTAAGCAAAACTAACTTACTGCGGGGAACCAACCAACACAAAATCAAAAAGCTTAAAAAGCTTCACTTGTGCCTTACATTTTTATTTTTATGGATCTTTTGTTTCTGTCATATATTCCCCCTCTACTTGTACATTTTGAAACTCACTCATATTTTCTTATCCCATGCAGTGCTCCTAATCTTATCCACGTGCTTCTATAAATCCTCCACTATCTACCCAATGTCCAGAAATTCTTTCATTGAGTCATTTAATACTCTGTAAATTCCATTGTAATACTTAGGTTACCTGTCTACTGTCTTTTGCTTTGGTTACATGACTCAACCATCTCCCAATGACGCCTTCTCTTTTTTAAGTATTTCCACCAATAATATAATCTATCTCAGTAAACCTGAATTATTTTATGTATAGATAGGAGCTATTATGTATAGATAGGAGTCTATTGGTACAGGGAATTCTTAATGAGGAAATTACCTCTATTGAGGCAGATCAGCCCCTGTTCTGCAAATGACACTCTTAAAGAGTTTCCTAAGGTAAACTGGAAGGTAAATGATTTGACCAGGACCACACAATCAATATTCTCAGGACTGGGACTTGAGCTGAAGACTTCTTGGCTTCAAGTCCAGCTCTCTGTCTAGCATGTCCTGCTATCCCTAAAATTAAAAAAAAAATCCATACTTCATTGTTGATATGTATTGTTGGCTATCATATGTTAATACTAATTTTTACACAGACCCACTATCCCATTTCATGTTGTTCTCACTGTTTCAAAAGGAATCAGATTATACAGTTTGCAAGTCAGTCTATGGATTTGATTAAGAGACATTTTTCTCCCTGAGACCTAAACTAGCACTCCCTGCTGTACTTCCAGGATATTGAAAAAGAGGTTGTTTTCACCACATCCTCAAATGGGCTCTCCAGTTTCTGTCCTGAATAAACCAAAAATAAATGAACCTCTTTAATCATGGAATGAGAGGACCCACAATTTTGTGTACTGCGGGGAGAATTAATGTTATGCATAAAAGACATTCAATATCTTTTCTTTCTACAAGGAATCAGATTTCTAAATAAAGGAAACTTCACAACACCAGTTTACACTTATATTTGGTGCTGACCTTTTCTAAAGCCATAAGAAAAGAAAAATCAACATGAAATAATTCTCTCAGATGTCAGAACCACATTTCTGTGGACTTTCCGATCCACCCCAGTCCTTAATCCTTGTGTGTTGTGCCTTTGGATACTGGAAAAACTGAATCAGAGACATAGTTCATTTCAGGCTTTCTGAAAAGAATAACAGCTTGGTTTCTGCCAAGGCAGTAAGCTGTTTCCTGGATTGGTTCAGCATTGATGGAGACATATTAACTCTACCTTAGCAAACTAGGTAACACTGTGCAAATGACAGCTATAACAGACCTTCGTGATGTGTAATCTTCCTGAATTCCCAGAGATTTCATAAAACTGGGCATAAACTAGAAAACAAAACAAAACCATTCCCTAGCCTGTCTGATAGTCAGACTTAGAAAAGTTGTCTTTTATTGGTTTGTTTGCCTGTTTGCTTGTTTTTTTGTTTTGTTTTGTTTTGTTTTTTAAGGCAATCTTGACAGCTAGAGAGAAAAGCACATTAGAAGCAGAAAGAGCCATAGAATTGATGTCAGAAAACTTGGTTCAGGTTCTGGCTGTACCAGCCATTAACTGATTTTGGAAAAATCAATTAACTTCCAGGAGCCCCCTCAGTTTCTTTATCAGTTAAATAGTGATAATATTTCTTAAACCACCCACTGAATAGGGTTGTGGTGAGAAAAGAGATTTATAAACTGTTAAGCAATGTCTCAATGTAATATGACCAGACTTTGTCCAGTGATATTTGGAATGTGCTTTGATAGCAGCACTTTCTGACATCCCACAAGAATAATGGAAATATTAGGGCAGGGCTTCTTCATATTCACAAGCAGCAGGAAAGATTGATGATTTGGGAGAGTATTTCTTGAATAGTCTTTTTTGGACTTTAGGTTTTTTTTTCATTTTATTTCTAAAATCCTATTTTTCTCTGTCTCTCATAGCACCAAATATTCTCCTCCTCATGCCCATGAGACACAGTACCAGGTTAGCATTAAAGTTAAATGTCACCCAGTGAAAAATCTGGTTGAAGCTATCGTTCATTCTAATGATAGAATAAGGAAGTACTCTCACAGGGCAAACATGACGTATCTTTGCTTCTAAACTTACAATAATTTCCTTCTCAAAGAGGGGGCTTACATTGATACTGTTTCTGCTACATATTCTTAACTGGGATACAAATATTGCCTTTCTTTTCTGTCACCAAAAGAAAGGAGTTGAAATGACTTCTTCTCCATGATGACAGAAAATTCTGTACAAATTCGCTAGTGGCTGCCCACCAGAAATGTTTTAGAGGACATTTGATAAGCTTCATGGACCCTCACCTTTCAACAATTCTGCTGTCCAGATGTAAGGGCAATGTGGATCTAATATCTGTCTTACTGCTAATTAGCAGGGTGAATCTGGTTGGATTGGCAGGTGCCCTCTTCCTCCAGAATTGCTTTGCATGCTTCAGTCTGATATTCTGACCTTCCAGCCCCATTCTAATTATCAGTATAGTTCCAATTAGCTAATCAATTAAATCATAGCTGGATATTATTGCTTTTTGCTGGTCCCAGAGGTCATGTTTATATTCATAAACCATTGTTAACTTAATTAAACTAACTAAATTAATACCTGGCAATGGATTAATAGAAAATATTGTGGACTGAATTACAAAAATGCCATCTTACAACCACCAGTCTTTCTTTGTCCCTCTGTACATTAACCTGGGAATCAATTAAATCTTCAGGACTTTTCAGTAGGAGTAGAAGACTAAGGATGATGATTATAAGGGAAGAGTCCCATTACACATATAGATGACCATACCCACACTCTGTTGATCTGATGCATTAGAAAACATCTTGCTCACTTGTTGAATTCCATTCTATATTTCAAAACAATATTTTATTTGTGCCTTTTATCACTGCATCTCAATCATTTCCCTCATTGCTCTAGAATGAATGATCACTCATGACAAAAGAAGTTAGTAAACATCAATAATCAAATAGAAACTTTTCTGATTTGTATGCGATAGTCTGTCCTAGCAGTCTTCTAAGTATGTTTCACTTTCTCTTCTTCAAAACTATCATTGGTTATAAATCCAAAAGACCCATGATGGAAAATGTCATCCATATCCAGAGAGAGAAATATGGAGTCTGAATGCAGATTGAAGCATACTATTTGCTTTCTTTCTTTGTTTTTTTTTTTTGTTTGCTTTCTCATGGTTCCTCCCATGCATTCCAATTCTACTGTACAACATGACTGTTGCGAAAATATGTCTAGTAAGAATGTATATGTAGAGCCTATATCCGATTGTATGCCATCTTGGAGAGGGGGTAGAGGGAGTGATAGATAATTTAAGACTAATAGAAGTGAATAGTGAAAACTAAAAATAAATTAATTAATTTATAAAAATTAAAAAAAAAAACCTGTCATTGGTTTTTCCATTACTCAGAATTAACCTTCTTTTGAGCAATTTCTAAAATTTAGGTTTTTTAACCATTATATCTATTGCTCTCTTTTCTGCTTATTTCATTCTGCATTGATTCATAGCCACAGTCCCACATTTCTCTGGATTCCTCATGTTGCTATGTCTTACTTCCCAATAAGATTCAATTACATTAATGTACATTTTTTTTCAATTATTTTGGAACTGCTTGGTCAGTTACTTTTACATAATTTCAAATTTCTATCTAGACATTTTTTATCACTTCATAGTTCAACCAACAGGTTATAACCATCCTCCCACAGCTGCTTTGATAATGTTCCCATCTTTTGTCATTCTTGATAATTTCATATAGTGAAATAAAAACTTCCAGTCCTCGTAATTTTTCTTTCTCCTTCTATTAGCAATTTGAAGCATGTTTTCATGTGGTCACTTATAACTTACAAATCTTCTTTTGGAAATTATTTATTTAGATCCTTTGACTTCCACTCTGTCGTCTCAAGAAGTGAGGAAGTATCTAAGGAGTCTATGGAGCGAGCCTGAAATTCTTCCAGGCACTAAATCAACCAGAAAATCTTTTTTTCTCCATTGGGGTTTTAAAAAATATTTTAAAACGTGTTTTGAAACCTACTTGTAGTGCTCTATGATCACTGAGGAATAGATATCCACCAAAAAAGTCTCCATACTGACCATTCTGCTTCCATATTTTGAGCCAAGAGGATGCTAATCCATTCCAAACCTTTGGTGCTCATACAAAGCGTTTCCTACCATCATTGCCTGTAACCAAAGCAAAACCAACTTCTCTCAGGAAGCCTGACAGGGTACCATTTAATAGGAATGCTGCTATTTACATGGTGGAAGAGACAACTTGTTTATATTTTACTATTTAGTCATCACTACTTATTTGAATCATAACTAAGGTAGGCTTAAAAATATTAATTGTGCTCCTTTTGTACTTTACTAATTTCAAACCAATTTCTATTCTTTTGGATGGGAAAAATGCTAATAGTATAACCTTCTTAATATATTTTTATTTTCTTATTAATAGAGAGGCAGTGTGTATAATGTACAGGGTGCTGACCTTGGTGCCAGGAAGACCGATGTCCAGTGTTCTGAATCTTTGTAGCCATGTAATCCAAGGGAAGCTGCTTAGTAACCCTCAGTGTGCCTCAGATAATTCCCTTGGATTTAGCTACTAATCTGTAGATGAGTTCTGCACTGCATTGTTGAAAGGAGTTTCCACACCAATACTTCCCTTCACTGACAAAAGCATAGATCCATCGATCAATCAGCCAGGATTTATTAAGTGTTCTAGGTGCTGGGATACAAATACACAAATAAACTTTGTTCTCAAGAAACTTATATTCTATCAGAGAGACAACACACATAAGTATATACAAAATAGATATAAGGTGCTTTTGTTATGGGGAGATTGGGAAAGGCTTCAGGCAAAGACTATATTCAGACTTGAAGGAAGCTGAGATTCTAAGAAGCAAAGATAAGGAGGTGGCATATTCCAGCCATCCAGAACATTGAATGCAAAAGCACAGGGGTGGGAAATATGGTGTCATGTAAGAGGAAAAGCAAAATAGCTACTTTTACTTTATTACAGAGTGCAAAAAGAGACTAATATCTAATAAGAGCAGAATGGTAGGTGGGGACCTGGTTGTGAAGTGCTTTAAATGTCAAATTAAAATAAAAGGTTTCTATTTGATTCTGACAGTCATAGGGAACCACCAGATTTTCTTTTAAAGTAAGGGAATGACATGGTTCGATTGGTACTTTAGGAAAACCACTTTGGCAGCTACTTGGAGAATAAATTGGATTGGAGAGAATGCTGAAGCAAGGAAAACACAGGAAGCTATTGTCCTGGGCAAGAAGAGAGGTGATGAGGGCCTCAACTAGAGCAATCGCTGCCTTAATGGAGACAAGGGGCTGTATGTGAGATCTCTTGTGGAGATGGGATTTGGCAACCAGTTGATATTTGGCCCAATGTGCAGACTGAGTGGGAGAGAGAGAAGCTAAGGATGATATTGATGTTGAAAACTGGGATGACTGGAAGAATGGTGGTACTCTCAACTACTGAAGAGGGAATAAGGAAGTTGGGGAAGGTAGTAGGTTTGGGGAAATGTAATTAGTTCTTTTTCGGACATGGTGAAATGAAAATGCCTAGAGGACATCTAATTTGAGATGGCCAATATGCATTTAGTGATGATAAACTGTAGGTCAAAAGAGATACTAGGGTAGCATATATAGATCTGGGAGTCAGTTGCTTTTGAAGTTTATGAGGTCACCAAGTGATGGTTTAGAAACAGAAGGGGGTCCCTTGCTGCCTATGTGACTTTGAATAACCTCCGTGGACCCCAGTTTCCCCATCTATAAAACAAGAGGGTTGCACTAAGTAGGCCCTGAGATTTCTTCCTATCCTAGTTCTGTGATTCTATAACAACTTTGGGGTACACTCACAACTGGAGGGGACATGAGGTGGATGTTAAATACAACAAAAGATCTCAATATAGAGTGCCCAGACAATTAGAAATCAAGACAGAGAAATGTCATGAATCCTTAGAAAGGAGAGACCATCAAATGTCACAGGGAGATAAAAATTTATCTGAGACTCTATCCATCTGTGTGGAGGACAATAATGACTTGAGAAGTGACAGCATCAGGATCAAGTGGAGGCTTAGAGGACCTAGATGAACTAGAGCTAGGTGGAATGTAGGAAGAATGTCATGAAAAGCTGGCAAGTTCCTAAGATAGCTATGTCATTGGGACTCTGTCAATGGCCAAGGTTTCTTACTTCTTGCATCACTGAGTTGGAGTTTCCCAGGACTCATGAGTTATACATGCCTATAGACTGGTTAAGTTTCCTTAATCTGAAAGGATATTTAGACACATAGCCAATGTAGTAGTCATTTCAATATAACTGTTTTTCATTCCCCTCATTTCCTTGGGCATGAGAACCAAACCGAATACAGTCAAGTCATGTCTGTATGGTTCAAAACATTATGGCATGTACATGTGATTGGGGTCATTAAGGCTCAGAAGCAAGAAGTCAGAGTTTCCCAGTAGGTGGGGGTTGAGTCAAGAAAATAATACATCAAAACTGACTACTCCTCTAGACTAGGAACAGTTTGGGGATATAAGTTACCAGAAGTTTTAGTGCCAAAAAGAAAGCTTAGCTGTCCCTCAAGTGCCCTTGTAATGTTGGGAGGAATGCATAATTGTTGGACTAACCATGAAATTGTGAATACTGTTCTTATTGTTGAACAGGATCAAGCAAGTGACCAACAATGACACCAAGTGGTTAATTTTTAATAATCTTCAAAATATCCCCACTTTACTGTAGCAAAAATTTAGACTAGGGGAAATTAAGTGAATTGCACATGCCTACCCAATTAGAGACCATCAGAGCTAAACTATACTACCAACATATGGAGTTCCTTTTTCTTTGTGTAAAAGTATTTTAAACAGCATCTTTGTACAAAAAAAGTTAGCTGTGTGTCTTATCTTGGAGACTAAAATTTTGTGTTTCTTAGTATCTTCCAGTATAAAACCATTATCTAATCAAATGGGTTGGCAAAAAGATATATAATATCATTTTACTGGACTAGTTGGAGGTATTGTGAACTCTTTTCATTGGTGGATCTCCACTTGAAGGAGTTGCTAACACAAGAATACTAATAGAGGCTTCCAGGTGGCGCAGTGAGTAAGAGCGCCAGCCCCGGAGTTGGGAGACCCGGGATTGGTTCTGGCCTCAGATACTTAACACCCACACAAAATAATTGGCCGTGTAACCTTGATCAAGTTACTTAACCCCAATTGCTTAAAAAAAAAAAAGAATCCTAGTAGCACAGCTCCAAGGAGCTATGTTGAACACAGTTACTAGAGAGAACAAAAGGGACTTTTACAGAAGAATTTTGATTATGTGGGTCTATCAAGTCCTCTTTAACTAAGCATAGAAAAATGAAGAAGAGACTCTGTTTGGTATCTTAAATCCTTATATAAATCATTATATACAATAAGTTTCTTTGTCATGTGTCTCATCTTATGAATTGAACTTGAATTTGTGGCAGTGGGAATTCTCAAATGTGACAAAGAATTGACATTTGGTCATTGGCCACTATTCTGTGCTTCTGAAAAGTAAAATATTTCGACCTAGCATTAATGCCGAATCTCAGACATTCGTCAGAGTGAGCCACATTAATAGCACTATTTTTTAAATCTCAATTCATCTAAATTCATTCTAAATAATTTTTATCTAAATTCAGTTTTGACATTCTACTCATCGCAAAAGCTGTCTGCTTGACATTCTTGAGTAATTTTCCTTGAGAACTGTGGAAGACTTACACTTTAAAAAAAAATTCTCTTTGCCTGTCCTCAAAAAAGAAAAATCATGGAAGAATTCCTCACATTCTTCATAAAAGTTATTCTTCACTCCCAACTCAAGATGTCTAATCCTTAAGGGTATATTTTAAAACTTATAAAATGTTCCAGTTTCTGGGGAAGGACATAGAAGTGATTTAATCTGGTTTTCCAAAAGTCACCAAAAACAAAAATCAATGGAAAGCATTTCACAAAACCCAAGATCTTGGGATCTCAGGGTTATATCAAGAGTAATGTGAACTTTGAAACCACAACTCAAGCTGCCATGCTGCCATAACAAAGAATTCATCAAGATACACACGCAAATAAATGATGCTTTATACTTCAGGCCCTTCCTCATCCTGGAGGAGGGTCTGATTTCAGCATAGTTGTATTAGAGTAGCAATAGTCCATGTCATTCACTCATTTGTTATAAATGTGTGTATACACCTACATAAACATGTATGCATATATATATATATGTGTGTGTTTGTGCATGTGTCTATGGATATATACACAAAATATGCATATATGTAGGTGTTTTTTATCCTACTACATACAGAAGACTGTGACAGCCTGAATTAAACACTACCCCAAGGGATTAGAGTAATTCCTTATTTGCTGAACCTTTGAACTCTTCCAGACCTTAAGACTGGTCTGATTATAGCCTTGTTTTATTTGAATGGTACTAGGCTATGCCTTTCATTCATTTTTTTTTAAGTGTCTAGTGTATGCAGAAGACTAAGAAAGTCTGAATTTACCCTTGATCTAGGGGATCAGGGTAATTCCTAAGCCTCCTGGACCTTCCTTGAATAACCTACTGAGCAATAAGGAGTGATTGGAGAAAAGAAAATATTCATCTGTGTATAATATTTGTCTTAACTTGGATTTAAACTGGGAAAGAATTCCATAAGGTATTGGGTTCAGATCTCTTTCCCATATGTCTAGAGATCTGATTCAGGGAAGTAAAAGAGCTAAATGCCTTCTCTTTTTTATTATTCAACAAAGGTTGTTCCCTGATTCCCAAGGTGAGCTAGCACTGCTACACAATATTTGAGAATTGGTGGGATTTATGAGTAAGCCTTTAAGAGTTGCAGTGGCTCTCCTGTGATCTTAGGCTCAAGGAACTTAAAATTGATGTGATTTTCCCCATTATTATTATAGTTCTGTGATGGAAAAAAAGTGAATTGATTTCCTCCAAAGTTAAATAGTATCTGGAAGAGTATTCATTTTCCTCTCTTTTTTTTTCTAAAGACATTTCCATCCATCTTTGAGTCTCTTCTTTCCAAGATCTTATATATTGAACCTCAAATGACTTTGACTCTGATAGGGATTTTTTAGTTAAGACGAGAATAAACTGGAAAACATTGGCTTTTTGGGAGATTTGGGAGGTCATCCTTGAAATAAGGGACCATTTTTCTAAGCTTTTTTTTGTTTTTCTCATTTATCATCATCTGCTTTTACCCAATTTCCTGGAAGCTGCATGATTTGGGAATATGGGGAGATTTCTTTGTGCTGCAATGATAAGTGCTTTCTATAAGTCATTTCGAGAGCTTTCTTTACAACTTAGGTCTTAGTGAGTAACCAAGAAAAAAATTCTCAATTTTTTTGTCTCAGGATACCTTTAAACTATTAAACATTGTCAAAGACATCCTGAAGATTTTTTTTTCAAACATGGGTTATGGCCATATTAAAAAATTAACGCATCTTAATATTACTATGCAAAGTTTTTGTCTTATCTCCTCCCTCCCCCCAAGGGTCTTGGGAACTGATACTTGGTCATACTTTGAGAACCACTGGCATAGAGTACTGAAGGGTTAAATGATTTGCCTATGAGCATGTAGCTGGTATAAGTCAGCATTGGAACTTAAGTTCGGGTCCTCCTGGTTACCAAATCAGCTCTCTAATCCACTCTGTCAGAGGTGTCAAATATTGGCCAGTTGACCAGCTATGGTCCCAATACTCCCAAATGCAGTATAAACTGGATTAAAATGTAATTGGTGGATATTTAATAAAATAAATTAAAATTTAGTAGCACATACATAATGTTAACATGTAGTTTTCCAAGTCAACATGCATCTTCATGTCTTCATATCTCTCCCCAGAACCATTTCTATACCAGTTTGATTCCACTGCATGATACCACACTGCCTCCAGAAGTAATATAATCATACGTTTTCCCAGAAAGAACTAGGATCAGGAAAATTGGTTTCAAGCTGGAAGGACCTTAGAAACCGATTAGTTCAACCTCATCCTTTTTTTATTTTAAGGAAGTATCTCAGAACCAGAGAAATGAATGGTTTTCTGAAGGTCATGTTGTTGCTGATGGTGACAGAGGTAGTATTCCACCAAGGCCATATGACACCAAAGCCAGACTTTCTTCCATTGCACTACATAACAGCTAAGGGATTATATGACCTAGCACCCTCATTTCAGAGGTGAGGGAATTAAGGTCCCATATTAGTTGTTGTTCAGTCATTTCATTTGTTTCTGACTCTTCATGACCCCATTTGGGGTTTTCTTGGGAAAGATACTACACTGGTTTGCCATTTCCTTCTCCAGCTCATTTGACAGATGAGGAAACTGAGGCAAAAGGGTTAAATGACTTTCACAGGGTATCATACCTTGTAAGTGTTTGTATGATGACTTTCTAAAAGTCAAACATCAAATCAGAATTAGAGCCCAGGTCCACTGAGTTCTTCTCCACTTTCAAGGCCCTCTAATTCTGTTATAGGAAACATAAGGTCCCTGTACAGCCCTCCTGAAGCTGGGACATCAGTGTTCACAGTCAACTCTTTTTAAAGGCTGTTTCCTGCCCCATCTGGGAGCCTCTGATCTAAAAACACTCCTTACTCCATGAGGATCCTAGATGAGAAATCCTGCATATATTAGTACATGGCACTTCATACACACACACACACACACACACACACACATATATATATATATATATATATATAATCCTTGAATGTTCATATGACACCTCTCTGAGGTAGCAGTACATGGATTATTATTGAAATTTCCAAGAAAAGGAAAGTGAACTCAAGGAGATTAAATGAGTCTCCAAGGTCAGGGCACCAATTTGGCCTGGGGGTGAAATTTAAAAGCAGACCTTAAGTTGGTCTAATGCAGAGGAGGTGTCTGGGAATAAGACAAGACTTGGCAATAGGGCATAGCTGGACAGGACTTGTTGGTGACCAGATGGTGAAAGGAGGTGGGACTCTGCTTTCAATTAAGGAGTAGCATAGATGCTTTATTGTTTATTCAGGGAAATGTTGAAGTTCTTAGGTCCAAGCTCAGATCTGGTCTAGGGGTAGAGAAGGAAGCCCTGAACTCTTGAATCCATACTTAAGGGTATTCAGGGGGTGAGGGCAGAAGTACTCAGTAGTGTCTTGGGAAATGTGCATCTCCAGTAGGAATTAGCTAGTACAGGGCATTCTTTTCAAGTAGGAGATGATACAGAGCTACCTAATGGGGGCAGAGTCAAGATGGCGGAGAATAAACAGGACTTCCATGTGGCTCCTGCTTCCACATCCTCCAATTCCAAAAAATTACTCTAAACAAACGTTGGGGCTAAAGAACCCACAAAATGACAGAGAAAAGCTAACTTCCTACTGAAGATAGTCTGGCAGGCCAGCAGGAAGGGGCCAGCACAGTGCTCTTGAAGCCAACCTCAGCCCTGCGTGAATTGTAGGTTTTAGCCTCAGGGTAGCCACAACCATCCACTGGCTGGAGGGACTTCAGGTCACCAACAACTGTGGCAGTTTCCAGAATTATCAACCCATAGATGCTAAAAGTGAGAGGTCAGTGAACTGTGGACTTTGCGAACTGGGAGTCTGTGAGTGCAGTCCAGCCTTTGTCTCCTGGAGGGAGAAGTGGCTGAGGTGCCATGGCCATGCAGCCATGTGGCTGCTTCAGCTCCTAACCTACAAATTGTAAGGGAACCAAACAACCAATCTGAGGGGTAATAGCTCTTGCTTTAACCTGCTTGGATCTGGATTTCAGTCTAGGGTGGAGGTCCTGGGGCATGTGACCAGTATGCCAGAGCATGTGGAGGCTTCAGAGAGGGCACCCAACTAATAGCTGCAGTAGCAGAAAAACCCCCAGCTATTGGGATGAAGCTCCCCCCTCTGATAGCACAGTTCTACTGTGGCAAAAAGCTCAAAAGTCAAGTGATTGAGTGGCAACACGAGCAAGTAAAAGGAAGCAAAGCAAGCAGAGCAATCCAATATTAGACTCCTATTTTGGGGACAAAAAGAATCAAACATGGAACAGGAGGAAGACAGTGAAGTCATAACTCCTGCACCAAAAGCTTCCATCAAAAGAATAAGCTGCTTACAGACCATAGAGAAGCTTAAGAAGGATTTTGAAAACCAAATAAGAGAAGTGGAGGAAAAATTGGGAAGAGAAATGAGAAGAATGCAAGAATATTATGAAATGAAAGTGAACAACCTGACTGAAGAAAATAATACCTTAAAAATTAGACTAACTCAAATGGAAAAAGAGTCTCAAAAACATAATGAGGAGAAGAATGCCTCAAAAAGCTTAATTTGCCAGATGGAAGAAGAATCTCAAAAACTCACTGAAGAGAATCATTCCTTCAGAATTAGATTGGAGCAAATGGAAGCTAGTGACTTTATGAGAAATCAAGATACTATTAAACAGACCCAAAGAAATGAAAAAATAGAAGGCGATGTGAAATATCTCATTGAAAAAACCACTGACCTGGAAAATAGATCCAGGAGAGATAACTTAAAAATTATTGGACTACCTAAAAGTCATGATCAAAAAAAGAACCTAGACATCATCCTTCAAGAAATTCTCAAGGAAAATTGCCCTTATGTTTTAGAACCAGAGTGCAAAAGAGAGGTTGAAAGAATATACCAATCACCTCTTGAAAAAGATCCCCAAAAGAAAACTCCTAGGAATATTATAGCCAGGTTCCAGAATTCTCAGATCAAGGAGAAAATATTACAAGCAGCCAAGAAGAAACAATTTGAATATTGTGGAAACTTAATCAGGATAACACAGGATCTGGCAGTTTCTACACTGAGGGATTTAAGGGCTTAGAATATGATATTCCAGAGGTCAAAGGAGCTGGGATTAAAACCAAGAATCACCTACCCAGAAAAACTGAATATCATGTTTCAAGGGAAAATATGGTCATTCAGTGGAATAGGGGACTTTCAAGCATTCTTGATGAAAAAAACAGAGTTTAAAAGAAAATTTGACATTCAGATACAAGAAGCAAGAGAAGAATGAGAAGGTAAACAAGGAAAAGAACTCATAAGAAACTTATCAAAGTTGAAATATTTACATTCCTACATGGAAAAATGATAATTTTAACTTATGAAACTTTTCTCAGTATGAGAATAGTTGAAGGGAAAGAATGACATACACACTAAATAGGGTATATCACCCTACAGGAGAGCAGGGGGGAAGGGGATGAAGGGGGGTGAGGGAAGGGAGGGCAGGCTGGGGGGGGGAGGGAAGTTGGAAGCACCCACTTTTGAAAAGGGACAGGATCAAAGTGGAGAATACAGCAAGTTGTGGGTGGGATAGGAGGGAGGGAAATTTAGTAAGTCTTTCACAATATATCCGCTATGGAAATGATTTGCATAGCTACACATGTACAATCTATTGAATTGCTTATCTTCCCAGTAAGGGTGGGTGATGAGGGAGGAAGGGAAAGAATCTGGAATTCAAAGTTTTAAAATCAAATGTTTAAAAATATATTTATTATTATTATTATTATTATTATTAT